>NC_133326.1:555215880-555536459 GCF_042186555.1 Aquarana catesbeiana
TTAAAGCTCGTCCATGTTGCTGCCCTGCAGATCTAGTCTGGTGTAGCTCCTGTTTTCTTTGCACAGAAAGATGCCATGACTTCTTTGGGTGGTAATTCTAAAATTTGGTAGGTGTAGATAATTGCAAGTCTGATCCATCCATTTTTGGAGGCTTGTTGTCCCTTTTGGCAACTGAGAAGAGGATGAATAGAGCTAATGACTTCCTCCAGCCTTCTGTTCTTTGCCAATCGGGATATGTAAATATGCATCTTTGAGATCTAGACTAGACATGAAAGGCTCCTGGCGAGAGTATGTTCCCGATGGAATAAATCGATTCCATCTGGATACTTTTGTATTTTACCGTCTTAAGGATTTGAGGTTTAGAATTAAACAGGCCATGCATTATGCAATTTTCTTTCCTTCAACAATGGGTAGAAGGAAAGAAAATTGCTCAAATCCTTCCCGCAGCGCTATTGTGTTCTGTGGCTATAGCCACCGTCAGTGATCAGGTGAAAAAAACCTGACAGGTTGGTTGTACTGAAGTCGACTGATGGATAGACTTCAGTACAACCAGCTTTCCCATAGACAGATCGAAAATCCAGGGGCATCCTGCTAAATCAGCCGAATTCCGATCAGTCTATGGCCGGTTAGGGCTGAACTTACCTAAGGGTTTCCTCTCTGCGAATATGTGTGAATAGATCACTATTCCCTCCTCGTTGGGGGGTACAAACGAAATTACTTGTTCTGCTAGGAAATCGTCCAGTGATGATTGTGGTCCTGCTACTTTTTCTTTGCTACTCGTGAGATATGTTAAGTGTCTCCCTGAAATGGGGGTGGTGGATAGAATTCTACTGTGTGTCCTTCTAGTATGGTGTAGAGGACGAACTTGTTCTCCGTGATTGTCTGCCATTGTCTTGAGTATGCAGCCTAGCTTCCCCCACAGGCAGGCAGTTATTGTTTCTTGGGGGTTTAAGGATGAACCCCTCTTTGCCTTTATACATTGGCGCAGGATGACCTTTTCTTGGACTCATTTTGTTATTTACTGTACTGAGCTTGCGAAGAAAATGGGGTTTTTGTTTTGTTTCTTTTTGGGGTGGGGGGGCTCTTTGTTTCTATCTGCTGACCTGTCCAGTATCGATTTCAGTTTGGCTCAGAACAGTAGTTTCCTTGAGAACGGAATGCTGCATAGTTAGGTCTTGGAAGTGGTGCCTCCATTCCAAGCTTTAAGCCATAATGCTCTGTGAGCTGAGTTGATGAGGGCTGTCGACTGTACTGTTCTTTTAACAGCTTCAACTGAAGTGTTTGCAATAAATACTGCGGCTTTGTTTAAAAATGGTAGTGTTTTCAAGAAATCTGCTATAAGCGTGCCAGCTTCCAGGTGGGTCTGAAAGTGGTTGAGCTAGTGCATAAAAATACAGGTGATGCAAGTAGCAGCAATGGGCAGATTGAAATTGGATGCGCCTACAGCACAGGCCTTTACAGGGCCTCTGCCTTTTTGTCCATTAGGTCCCTTAGGGTGTCTGTGTGTTTAAAGGAAAGATCGGTCTTGTTCAATATTTTGGATAAAGATACGTTGACTTTGGTGTATTTGGCACAGGGAACCACATCCTCTTCCTTAAATGGGTATCTTTACAGAAGTAGGGGTAAACAATTTCTTATCTGGGTCTTGTCCACTCTTGCTTGATGTCCTTCAGCGATTGGTGGACTGGGAATGTACAAGGTTTTTTGGGCAGTAACCCCTTGTATATTGTGTTGTGAAGAGACAACTCGGCATATTTTTCTATAATACCCAGTGTCTCCGATATGGCTTTGAATAATTCTTGTGTGTCTTCAGTCGGGAAGAGGAATTTGTCTGAATTGGTTTCCTCTTTGCCAGAATGGAAGCATTCCCAATCTTCTGAACAGGATGGCAACTCCTCTTCTTGTTTGTCAGGGTCATCCCAGCTACATGAAGGCATGGTGGGTTGGCTGGTTGGAGGGTTTGTTGCTGAGCCTGTTGATGTCTGCATTTGAAGGTTTTGCACTAGGGACCGAAAGGAAAGCGGCCAACATATCCTTTTCCACAGAAGAGATTAACCTCTTATGGACTCACTGGGTTTGTTTGGCCACCAGTTTGTTTATGCACTTGTGGCAGAGCTGTTTGGCCAAGCTAGCTGCCATTTTTCACTCGCAGGAAGAGAAATTCCTGGGGAAGGAATGTGAACAGCTAGTCCTACCCTTCTTGTCCTCTGAGGCCTTTTTCTGTGAAGGAAGGACATAGGACTCGTGGGGAAATGACTGGAAAGGTACCACTAGCATTGAACACCTGCATAGTGGAAATGTAAGAAGACAGAGGAAACTGGGCACCCACTGGTATACCTTAGAGCCATCCAGACTGGCAGGATCTGCAGGGCAGGTGGATGGAGTGGTGTCTGACATGGTCAGCTTGAACATGGCCATCCAAATGTGGTCATTTAAGCTGCCTGCCCTTGCTCTGGCCCCGCCATATGCATAGGTGGATTTTAGTTTTTACCGGCTTGTGCTTGGTCCCTGGTGAGCCACATTGTTAGGGAGGAGGCTTTGCATGTTTCAGGTGTCTCATAGTGTTCCAAGTGAGGTCACTCCTGTATCCCAATAGGACCTGCGCCGGAAGTGATGTAACTGGAAACGCACCTGACAGGGCAGTGTTGTTTTGCAGGAAGCACATCACCAGAAGTGACGCAACTAGTGTCACGAAGCACAGCTGGAAATGGGGATACAGTTCCATGTCCGCTCTTATCTCATCTTGCGAACCCCAAATGTCCGCATTGACCATGGAGCAGCAGGTTAAAACTAGGCTGAAGTACTGTGGCTATGAGGACAGCACCAGGAGAGTCTGCCAAGGCAGCCTGTGGTTGGAGGGATAGCTGCATACCTCCTATTGGAGGAAAAACCTCGGGTTTGTAAGGAGATGAGAAGGAACACCACGAGTGATGTGCCTATATAACAAGGTCCTGCCTGGGCAAGCCTGGCCTGCAGCGAGGCCATGGGAAGGCCACCAGACAGGGAGGCCCCTGCAACAAGCATGTCGGTCTGGTTGTGAGAAAATAAGACATCTGATGTCCTGTTGGTCCGATGGAAATACAAAAATTGAGGCAGAGAGGTATGTGATGTGTTTTCTGTTGCAGGGGGAAGAGCCCTATCTCTCAGATGCTGCCCCGGAAGATGCCTTGAGAAAAAAAAAATGCTAAAACAGGCATTACATTGTAATTTGTTATAAAATGTATGCAGAGCTATGTGGAGAAAAAGGGGAGGGAACATTTCATTCTTACTTTACTACCTATCCTTTCCTTCTACGTCAAACAAAAAAATGTACTTACCAAACTTCATGCGAATGTACTCGTATGGGTCGTCCTGCCACAAATCCTCATCTTCATCTTTGTAGCACATCAGGGGGAAAATCACCTCTTCAGAAATACTCTTAGAAGCAAGAGGTGGGGCAGAGAGTCCATGTATCAATTTTTTATAATCATTTGCTTGCACAATGTTTAACAAGTGGAGACACTTTGCCAATATTACACTGCAAACTTGTTTGATAATTTTATCTTTTACCTCTGTGTCCAACAAGGATGGAAAAATATTTAGTAGCCCAAGAGGCAGATCACTTAAATGAAGAACTAGCTGCTAACTCACAGGAGTCTTTTTAGGCCCATTCCCGTGATGGTGCAATAACACAAGGGCTTATTGCATTTATGTCACGCATCAATGTATGTTGCATTAAGGCAACTCATTCATTTAAATGAGCTGTCAACATAACAATGCTTGAAAGAGAAGTATAGGTTTTCTTTTTATTTAATAATCATACTTACCTAGGTGGATGCAGCATCGGTCCAATGCTGCATCTGTCCCCCAGCACCTCTAACACTGAGAACTGAGCAATCTAACACCGCCAAATCGCTCGGTTCTCAGAGCTCCCCGCCGCCCTGTGCTCACTGGAGTGCTTGGCTGTGGAGCGTGCAGGAGCGGCCGGCTCAGCCCCTCAGCGGCTTGCTGCGAGGCTGAGCCGGGTGCTGGTCCAGGCACGTGGGTGGATCCCAACTCCATTGCCACGATCTTGCCCAAACTCTGTCTGCTGAAAACGGGTTCCAGGAGTGCAGATTGAACTGCACTCCTGTGGTTCACAGGAGAAGTACAGCCAAACGAGCTTTGGTGGTACTTCTTTAAAAAGAACATGCAAGCTCCATTTTGCACACAGTATTTTATCCTGTGGTGTGTTGTGGACGTGTGTTGGGTGCCATTCAAAATGAATGGCACTGCAGTAACGTGCATTGCCACAATGCAAAAGTGTGAATGGGCCCTTAAAGTGGATGTAAACCCAATGCCATCCTTTCTAAACTACTGCCATAGGGGGTTATCTACAAGGATATACATGCCTTCTGCATGTATCCTTACCTGTCAAATGTCTCCCCTCTGTCTGTTATTAGACCCGAAAAACTGCAGATTCTGTGGGTGGGTCTGTTGTCTGGAGCTCGGTGGGTGGAGTCCTGATGTCAGTAGACTCCCCGCCCACCTCTACACTCCCCTTGTCAATATGCATTTTCTCCTGTTTATTTCTAACACTGAACTTCTGCTATGATCTCTAACATCCAGTGAAAAGACAGGAAAGTAACCTCATGACTTCAGCATGCCAAATCATGCTGAGGTGTGGAATAGCCAATCCTTGCAGAGCTGCTGAAGAAAGGAGTGGGAGGGAATTAAAAAATACTGCACGTCTCAAAGGCTAGTGCACGAGATGTAAATCACCTGTCACTCACAGCAAGGGGGAGTATTTGACAAAGTTTTTCTCAGTTTGTCAAGAATTGCCTCATTGAACAATAAAAAAGAGGATTGCTCAGGGATTGATTAACTTTGTGTGACAAGACTGAGCTCAAATGATAGCAAATCTTATACTCTACAGTATGATA
The DNA here is from genome assembly GCF_042186555.1 of Aquarana catesbeiana. Taxonomy (NCBI): domain Eukaryota; kingdom Metazoa; phylum Chordata; class Amphibia; order Anura; family Ranidae; genus Aquarana; species Aquarana catesbeiana. Next base: position 555,220,782 of record NC_133326.1, read on the forward strand.
CAAAAATTTGGGTTTACATCCACTTTAATGCCCCGTACACACGGTCGGATTTTCCGACGGAAAATGTGTGATAGGACCTTGTTGTCGGAAATTCCGACCGTGTGTAGGCTCCATCACACATTTTCCATCGGATTTTCCGACACACAAAGTTTGAGAGCAGGATATAAAATTTTCCGACAACAAAATCTGTTGTCGGAAATTCCGATCGTGTGTACACAAATCCGACGGACAAAGTGCCACGCATGCTCAGAATAAATAAAGAGATGAAAGCTATTGGCCACTGCCCTGTTTATAGTCCCGACGTACGTGTTTTACGTCACCGTGTTTAGAACGATCGGATTTTCCGACAACTTTGTGTGACCGTGTGTATGCAAGACAAGTTTGAGCCATCATCCGTCGGAAAAAATCCTAGGATTTTGTTGTCGGAATGTCCGAACAAAGTCCGACCGTGTGTACGGGGCAAAAGGGTTCTTTGGCACCTTAGATGGAACCTGTCACTTCAGAGACTAAAACTGTTAGGGCTAAGACTCGAACACATGTCCCGTTCAACCCAGCTAAGTATGATGGTATTCTCACCTGCATGTTCGGCTTCAGAACCTTCCAGGTGACAGCATGGGACACTCCCAGGTTTAGGTAGTTGAGAGTCTGCTGCAAAACCCGTGGGGCCACATACTGCTTTTGTCTGTGCTGCTCCAGGACTTTCAGCAGAACCTGAAGAAACAATGTAATGATGTAGTGTGACAATTCCTCCCAAGTGCAATAACTACTGAGCAAATGTTCATGATGGTCAAATTCATGATCTACCTGCATTGCATATAGAAGCAGAGACCGTGTAAGAACATCACTAGGACCAAAATAGGGTATATAATGAAAAAAGGAAAGGTTTTATCTTAAAATTTTCATTAAACGTGTTGATCAAGGGGAGGGAGGAAACCGCAAAATATTCAGCTTCAATTGCATTTTTCTAATTAGCAAGAAGTGCATGTCGTTTTGGGGGAGAATTAATAAAAAAACTGGTACACACAGAGTCTGGTGCAGCTGGGCATAGTAACAATTAGTGTCCAGGTTTTATTGTCAAAGCTTAACCACTTCAGCCCCGGAAGATTTTACCCCCTTCCTGACCAGAGCACTTTTTACAATTTGGCACTGCGTCGCTTTAACTGCTAATTGCGCGGTCATGCAATGCTGTACCCAAAAGGAAATTCGCGTCCTTTTCTTCCCACAAATAGAGCTTTCTTTTGACGGTATTTGATCACCTCCGCCATTTTTATTTTTTGCGCTATAAACGGAAAAAGACCGAAAATTTTGAAAAAAAAATTATATTTTCTACTTTTTGTTATTAAAAAAATCCAATAAACTCAATTTTAGTCATACATTTAGGCCAAAATGTATTCGGCCACATGTCTTTGGTTAAAAAAAAAGTCAATAAGTGTATATTTATTGGTTTGCGCAAAAGTTATAGCATCTACAAGCTAGGGTACATTTTCTGGAATTTACACAGCTTTTAGTTTATGACTGCCTATGTCATTTCTTGAGGTGCTAAAATGGCAGGGCAGTACAAAACCCCCCCAAATTACCCCATTTTGGAAAGTAGACACCCCAAGCTATTTGCTGAGAGGCATGTTGAGTCCATGGAATATTTTATATTTTGACACAAGTTGCGGGAAAGTGACAAATTTTTTTTTTTTTTGCACAAAGTTGTCACTAAATGATATATTGCTCACACAGGCCATGGGCATATGTGGAATTGCACCCCAAAATACATTTAGCTGCTTCTCCTGAGTATGGGGATACCACATGTGTGGGACTTTTTGGGAGCCTAGCCGCGTACGGGGCCCCGAAAACCAATCTCTGCCCAAGCTATTTGCTAAGAGGCATGGTGAGTATTTTGCAGCTCTCATTTGTTTTTGAAAATGAAGACAGACAAGAAAAAACATTTTTTTTTCTTTTTTCAATTTTCAAAACTTTGTGACAAAAAGTGAGGTCTGCAAAATACTCACCATACCTCTCAGCAAATAGCTTGGGGTGTCTACTTTCCAACATAGGGTCATTTGCCTCCGAAACTGTGATAGGCAGTGAAGAGTGAAATCAAAAATTTACGCCCTTAGAAAGCCTGAAGGCGGTGCTTGGTTTTCGGGGTCCCGTACGCGGCTAGGCTCCCAAAAAGTCTCACACATGTAGTATCCCCGTACTCAGGAGAAGCAACAGAATGTATTTTGGGGTGTAATTTCACATATTCCCATGGCATGTATGAGCAATATATCATTTAGTGACAACTTTGTGCAAAAAAAAAAAAAAAAAAAAATTTGTCTCTTTCCCGCAACTTGTGTCACAATATAAAATATTCCATGGACTCGACATGCCTCTCAGCAAATAGCTTGGGGTGTCTACTTTCCAAAATGGGGTCATTTGAACTGTCCTGGCATTCTATGCACAACATTTAGAAACTTATGTCACACATCACCCACTCTTCTAACCACTTGAAGACAAAGCCCTTTCTGACACTTTTTGTTTACATGAAAAAATTATTTTTTTTTGCAAGAAAATTACTTTGAACCGCCAAACATTATATATTTTTTTAAAGCAAATGCCCTACAGATTAAAATGGTGGGTGTTTCATTTTTTTTTTTCACACAGTATTTGCGCAGCGATTTTTCAAATGCATTTTTTGGGGAAAAAAAACACACTTTTTAAAATTTTAATGCACTAAAACACACTATATTGCCCAAATGTTTGATGAAATAAAAAAGATGATCTTAGGCCGAGTACATGGATACCAAACATGACATGCTTTCAAATTGCGCACAAACGTGCAGTGGAAACAAAATAAATACATTTTTAAAAGCCTTTACAGGTTACCACTTTAGATTTACAGAGGAGGTCTACTGCTAAAATTACTGCCCTCGATCTGACCTTCGTGGTGATACCTCACATGCATGGTGCAATTGCTGTTTACATTTGACGCCAAACCAACGCTTGCATTCGCCTTAGCGCGAGAGCAGGGGGGGACAGGGGTGCTTTTTTTTTTTTTTTTTTTTTTTTTTTTCTTTATTATTTTTTTGCTTTTTTATCTTATTTTTAAACTGTTCCTTTCATTTTTTTTTTTTTTTTTAATCATTTTTATGGTTATCTCAGGGAATGTAAATATCCCCTATGATAGCAATAGGTAGTGACAGGTACTCTTTTTTGAAAAAATTGGGGTCTATTAGACCCAAGATCTCTCTTCTGCCCTCAAAGCATCTGACCACACCAAGATCGGTGTGATAAAATGCTTTCCCAATTTCCCAATGACGCTGTTTACATCCGGCGAAATCTAAGTCATGAAATGCTCGTAGCTTCCGGTTTCTTAGGCCATAGAGATGATTGGAGCCACTCTGGTCTCTGATCAGCTCTATGGTCAGCTGGCTGAATCACCGGCTGCATTCTCAGGTTCCCTGTTGAGACAGGAGAGCCAGAGAAAAAACAAGGAAGACGGTTGGGGGGGGGGGGGGGGGCATTCCCTCCCACTGCTTGTAAAAGCAGTCTAGAGGCTAATTAGCCACTAGGATTGCTTTTACATGAAAGCCGACCGCTGGCTGAAAAGAATGATACCAAGATGATACCTAAACCTGCAGGCATCATTCTGGTATAACCACTCAAAGTCGTGAATGGCGTACCTGAAGACAAAAAAATGGTTAACAATAAAACACAGTAAACGGTAAACTATAAAAAAATTGCATACCTGAAAAGCAAACATGATAAAACATAACAACAATAAAACATTGCAGAATAGAATACAGTAAAAAAGAGCAGAACAATAGAGAGAGAATAGAGAGAGAGAGAACAATAAAACGACAACTATTTTTTTTTTTTTAATATTTTTTTTTTTTTTTACACTTTTTTTTGTAACTAACTTTTATAACGGTAACCGGTTCCAGGTTCGGGTCTCTCAAAATGTGATGGCATCTTGGGAGACCCTGTGAAAGTGTGCCTAGTCTGTGCAATGCTGTACCCTACGCTAATACTCAACTAGTGAATGGTAGCGTTCAAAACATTCACCAATGCAAAGACCAGGATTGTCAGGACAGGAGGGACAATAATAGCGGGTGTCACGCCTATATCCGCGCTTGCTGCAGACACGACATCTTTTTTGGGGGGTTCATTGGGTAGGGGTACTCGGGAGGACATAAAGAAAATGCCTCTCATGCAGCCGACTGCATTTGGTTGGGGATGTGAATGGGGGAAGTACGGGCGCGGCAGAAGTGGTGGGTTCCCAATTAGGATTGGCGAATGCAGCAGGAAGGGCATTATGGGCACGACGGGCCTGTGTTTGTCTTCTTCTTGGTGGCAGCGGGTCACTACTTGTGCTTGCCACCTCACCAGCTCGAACTGCACTTATGGGACTCGCCACGTCACCAAGTGTTACTGCAGTGCTGGTTTGACTACGACCGGGGTGTACTAGGCCGCTGGTGCTTGCCAGTTCACCAAAACGCTACCAAAAAAACTGTTAGCGATCGCAGGGATCAGGCCTGACTCTGCGAACGCTGCAGTTATGCGTTTAGTGTTTTATAAGTGACAGTGATCGATCGATCGATACTGCTGTTAGGGTCCGATCGCAGGCCCCCCACCCGCAGGCAGGCAAGGACGTACCTGTAAGTCCTTTTGCCTGCCCGTGCCATTCTGCCGACGTACATCGTCGTGCGGCGGTCGGCAACTGGTTAATTGAACAAGCTGAAGTTGGAAGCCGATTGGCTACTAAGCACAGCTGCACCAGATTCTGCGTGCACCAGTGTTAGTAAATTGCCCCCTTTGTACGTATGCAGCTAAATGGTAAAACAAAGAATACAAAAAGTCACCTGCAAAACTCCCACAGCATAAGTTTTCACAAAGAATTCGGAGAACTCTATATATTCCTTGGTGACACTTCCAGGACTTCCATACCTAAAGAATACAAAGCCAAAATCAGTGATCGATACATCTTCCTGCATTTTCAGGCAAGACATGAAGGAAAAAAATATATTGTTCAGACTTGAAGCAGACCTTGTTTCTGATATATTTCTTCATGTAACAAACACACGCAATGTATCATATGTGTGTAACATTTCCAGGTATTAACTCACACACATATATTACAGTACTTCTTCTGACAAGGCTTACATCTGATTTTCTCTCCATCTATGTTCAGGCATTATCCACGGTCACCATCTACTTCCTGGACTGACATGCCAGCTCAGAGATGACACAATCATCTAAAACGTTGATGCCTGTGCAGTTCTTGGCTCTGTTCAAATATCCCTGACACAGATCAGCCCCTGCTACAGCCTGTGACTTGCTACAAACTTACGATCATTGCAGTCTGATCATTGGGGAGGGAAGTCTCTCAGCTTATACACAGTCAATGGCCTGGAACTCAAGTTCAGCTTTTTAAAAATACAATGTTATTTTATGAAAACTATACTGTTGCTGTATGTTGTCAAAAAAAATTTCATGCAGCCCTGTAGAGCTACCAAAAGGTCCATCACTGTAATGTTAAAGTGGTTGTATACCCAAATTTGACATTTTTACCTACAGGTAAGCCTATAATAAGGCTTGCCTGTAGGCAAAATTAATATCTCCTAAACTTATACAGTTTAGGAGATATTCCCTTTGCATGCAGCCGCTGACGTCCACAGCACATGCCCTCTGAATGCGCGGCAGATACTGCCAGGAAGAAAACTCACACACGTATGCCCAGGAGTGACGTCATCGCGGCTCCGGCCACTTACAGCGCCGGAGCCACAAACCCGGAAGACACGATGAGGGCAAGATGTCAGATCCCTCGACGTGGACCGAGCTCCAATACGGGGGCTTCACTCTGAGGTAAGTATTTCATAATGAGCTAGTATGCCTTTGCCTTGCAGTGTTTTTTTTTTTTTTTTTTTTTTTAAATGTGCAGGTATACAAACACTTTAAACTGCAGAACAAAAATGGCCACCTCTACTTCTTACCAAACCAGCCAGCCTTAGTGAGAACCTGCCAAACTAAACATATTGGATCCACTACAGCTCGCTCTCTTTTAAAAAGTGCAAACTCCAGAGCTGTTATGGTCATTTTTATCCAGCCACATGGTAGGTTGCTCCGATATTAAATACACATCAAAAGGAAAGTCCTGATCTGCACAAGGAATAACTATTCCACTCACACTGTATTAGAGCTGCACGATTCTGGCCAAAATGAGAATCACAATTTTTTTGCTTAGACTAAAAAGATCACGATTCTTGCGATGTAAAATCTTTCACATTATACAAAAAAAAATTGGGCTAACTTTATTACTGGTTAGTTTTTTTTTTAATTCATTAAAGTAATTTTTTCCAAAAAAAATGCATTTGAAAGACCGCTGCACAAATACAGTGTGACATCAAATATTGCAACAACCACCATTTTATTCTCTAGGGTCTCTACTAAAAAAAATATATATAAATGTTTGGGGGTTCTACATAATTTTCTAGCAAAAAAAAATGATTTTAACTTGAAACCAACAAATATCAGAAAAAGGTTTAGTGTTTAAATGGTTAAACTTTCTTCATTTACACACAAAGTCTTTTCCATTGACAAATTGTTACAATGTTCACTGCTAAAGAATGTTGTGATTCTTGGCAGACTGCCCTTTTTTTTCTTCCTTTCTTTTGATGGCTGTAGCTTCAGAAGAGCAGAGAGAATTCTTTGCCTAGACAGAATCGTGAAACACTTATCAAGATCGCAAAAGGGGAAAATATCGCGATAACGATTTTTGACGATTAATCGTGCAGCTCTACACTGTATCAATAATATTATAATTTATGATGTGCAGGCCTTGTTTACAGTGTAGCCGGTGTCTACTCTCTGGCAACTCCAGCAAATCAGTAGGATTTGGCAGCAGCAGAAAAGAAGCCCTGTATGTACAAGGTATGCCCTAGGTACTTGTATTTTTGGACATACCATACATGGCCTAAGGTCAGCAACTAGTCAAAAGAGTTAAGCATGAACAGCTTTATAATATATATGCTGACTTTACCGTTCAAAGAGCCGGGTGATGTTGTGAAGGGCCCACTTCTTGCACTTCCACCAGACTAGCTCTGGACGGTCATCTTCATCCACCTGCAGAGTTTCCTATCAATAGGAGCACAAGATCAGCACAGAAACATAAAAAAAAGATATCCCATGTTGGGCTCCGTTCACACCTAGGCGTTTTTGGGTGTTTTTTTTTTTTTTTTTAAATGAAAACTTTTTTTATTGACAAGGAAGAAAAAAAAAAAAAAAAAGTGCTTGTACAATTATAAAGTTGGAAGAAATAGATGTCAACCATCAACACTTGCACTGAACATGGAATATAGGACCAGGTACAGAGCATCACATCATATGTAGAAGCATATCCAAAACTTTTTTTTGGAAAACACAAAAACAGTGAAAAAAAAAAAAAAAAAAAAAAAAAAAAAAAAGAAGAAGAGCAAAACAAAATAAGACAAAACAGCCTGAGTTTATTGTGGGACGTTTAGTCAGAAGTCTCCTTTGTCTACTCTCGGATCCGCAACAGAGAAATTACCAAACTCGGGCTGTAAACATGATTTGGGTGTTTTTCTGCTCTAAGCCTCAGCTCTAAAAATGCCCAGCAAGATAAATCCCATTCATTTCAATGGCCCCTGTTCGCATCTGAGCGTTTTGTCGCCTAAGGCAACACTTGAAAGAATGAAAAACAATGAATGCCTCCCTGTGGAATCAGTGAACAAACACAGTATAAAAGCTGCACCTTTAAGAGAGTGAACAAGTCACCAAAATCTGCAAACAATATATTAACCGGTTCAATACAGGGCATTTTCACCCCCTTCCTTCCCAAACCAATTTTTAGTTTTCAGCGCTGACGCACTTTAAACGACAATTGCGCGGTCGTGCGACGCTGTACTCAAACAAAATTGACGTCCTTTTTTCCCCACAAATAGAGCTTTCTTTTGGTGGTATTTGATCACCTCTGCGGTTTTTATTTTTTGCGCTATAAACAAAAGAAGAGCGACAATTTTGAAAAAAAAAAAAAAAACACAATATTTTATACTTTTTGCTATAATAAATATCCCAATTTAAAAAAAAAAAAACAAATTTTTTTCCTTAGTTTAGGCCGATACGTATTCTTCTACAGATGTTTGGTTAAAAAAAAAAAAAAAAAAAAAAAAAAAAAAATCGCAATAAGCGTATATTGATTGGTTTGCGCAGCAAAAGTTATAGCGTCTACAAAATACGGGATAGATTTATGGCATTTTTTAAAAAAAATTTTTTTTTTTTTTTTTTTTTTTACTAGTAATGGCGGCTATCTGCGATTTTTTTTGTGACTGTGACATTATGGCGGACACATCGGACACATTTTTGGGACCATTCACATTTATACAACAATCAATGCTATAAAATTGCATTGATTACTGTATAAATGTGACAGGCAGGGAAGGGGTTAACCACTAGGGGGACACGAGGGGTTAAATATGTTTCCTAGGGGAGTGATTCTAACTGTAGGGGGTGGGGACTCACAAGGGGAGGAGACCGATCGGTGTTCCTCTGTACTGGGAACACAGATCGGTCTCCTCTCACCTGACAGGACGTGGATCTGTATGTTTACACACACAGATCTATGGTCCTGCTCGGTTAACTGGCAATCGCGGGTGCCTGGCAGACATCGCGGCCGCCAGGCACACGCACCGGGTCCCAAGCAACGCGGTGGACGCGCGTGCGCCCCCTAGACAGCCGGGAAGCCCAGGACGTCATATGACGGCCACCCAGGATGGGAAATACCATCTGTGGCCGTCATTTGACTATGGGGCGGTGTTGAAGTGGTTAAAGGTTGAGGCGCTAGTGATGTTCAACATCAAATGAATTGCAAATATAAATATAGATAGTATAGCAAGCTAGAAAGTCCATATGTGATGAATCCCAACACCAAAATGTGATGCTCAAATAATAAACTTCTAGTTCTTCACCACAAGTGCTCAATAGATGGGTGGCCACTCACCCAAAAATTATGACCCCTTTTTACAGGAAGGTCAAACAGCGCTTCTGGAATACCAATTGATTCTGCTAACAGCACAGTTCCACTCCACTGGTCCCTCGAGATAAAACTAGGATGGGAAAAATGACTCCACAAGAGACAGAGAAAGGTCTCACGTTACCGTGCCGATCCAGGCACCAGGTGTAATCAGCGTGTGCAAGCCGGCTAGTCCATGAAGGATGGCGTGTAGTCCGTGTTTCTCCTAAGGACAAAGCCTGAATGGGATGTAGGATCAGGACCTGGACCTGGAAGGGATCCTACATCCCATTCAATAAAAATTACTACACTACGAGACCTTCCTCTATGTCTCTTGTGGAGTCATTTTTCCCATCCTAGTTTCATCTTGAGTGGCCAGTGGAGTGGAACTGTGCTGTCAATGGAATCAATTGGTAGTCCAGAAGCGCTGTTTGACCACCCTGTAAAAAGGGGTCATAATTTTCTGGTGAGTGGCCACCCATCTATTGAGCACTTGTGGTGAAGAACTAGAAGTTTAATTTTTTGAGCATCACATTTTGGTGTTGGGATTCATCACATATGGACTTTCTAGTTTGCTATACTATGTATATTTATATTTGCAATTAATTTGATATGTTTTACTGAACATCACTAGCCCCTCAACCATTAATATGTTGTTTGCCTAAGACAAAACGCCTGTCGCTCAAAAAAAGTACATGAGCTTCTTTTTTGGCATATTACAGCTGTTTTAATTCTTCTACATTGGTGACCTTTTGAACTTCAAAACAACTGTACAAAAACGCTGAAAAAAAAAAAAAAAAAGCATAAAAAAACACCTGTAAAATAGCAATGCCTAGATGTGAACGGAGCCTTAAAGTGGTTGTAAACCCATACAGACCACTTTTTGCTACAGGTAAGCCTATAATAAGGCTTACCTGTAGCTACCCAGGAGCTCTCCTAAACCTGCACAGTTTAGGAGATATCCCTTGTATGTGCATGTGCCGACGTCATCGGCACATGCGCACTGAAGCAATGGCACATATGTGCCGTTTGTTTCAGTGAGTGTGCCGTTACCCGCGGCTCCCGCGCGCATGCGCGGGAGTGACGCCATCGCGGCTCTGGTCAATCACAGCCGTCGGAGCCACGATACCCGGAAGTAACCCCCGGGAGTGATGTCGCCGGCCGATGATGTGTACGGACACCACAGCGAGGGCTTCGATCTGAGGTGAGTATTACATAATGAGCTAGTATGCTATGCAATACTAGCTCATTATGCCTTTGTCTTGCAGGTGTTAGTTTTTGTTTTTTTTTTTCAAAGTGGGTTTACAACTGTTTACAACCACTTTAAAGTGGAATTAAACCCTCTTATTTTTAGTCAAGGAAGCTGCCATCTTGGCCTCTGTTTAGTCTTCAACTGTCATGATGCTGTACATGTGATCAGTTATGACATCAGCCGTTGGATGGTTTGACAATTTGGTTGAGAGCACAAACAATGTGACAGTTACATATCCAGAAATGTAACTGTTTTTTTGAAACTCTTAAATCGATGGGTTTACTTCCGCTTTAAAGGGATAGTTCACCTTTCCCACAAAACTGCCTATGCAGATAAGGGGCAGCTATAGATGAGAACAAACTATGCAGCTCTAACTAAAGTTGAATAAAGCCCTTGTTATTGGTGTAGGCCATTTACATACCTTATAAAGCCTGACTGGAATACTCCCAGGACGTTGCTAAATGAGGCCTAGTCATCACTGCACACAGGAGTGAGCTCTGAAAATGCTGAGCTCAGAGCTACTACATCAGGGGAGTGAAAGAGTATGTGAGGGGGTTTGAAACAGAGAAAGAGCTCACTTCTGTGATGGTGGAGGTGAGCAGCGATGGCTAGACCTCACTCAGCAATGTCCTGGGAGTATTCCATTTAGGCTTCATAAGGTATATAAATGGCCTACACCTAAAGCAAGGGTATTATTAATTTTTAGTCAGAGCTGCACAGTTCGTTGTAATCTACAAACATCCCGTACCTGCATAGACAGGTTTTTTTGTAAAGGTGAACTATCCTTTTAAAGTCAAACGCAACATATTCCTCTGCTTTATTTATTTTTTAAATAAATTCTAAGTTCACAGTGACAAGAAGTGAGGGAACATGTGTTCAATGGGTCACAGACGCAGAAATAAAAACCTGACAAATTTTATCACTTTTCCATTTTATCCCAAACTAAAAATATATTTTGGCTGGAATAAAACCCTAAAAAGGAACTGAAATGTGGAATCTGTGCCCAGACAAAGGCAAGATATCAGTACTGTCTGCGGCCTACCTGAGTTTTCCCCATTACTGACTTATCATGCCTTGCTCTGTATTATGTCTCTGTGTGGAGACAGCTATCTAAAGGCAGGGCTTTGATTTCTCATGTCAGAGCTGCCTCCTGATGACTGGTGATCCGATGACTGGTGGGGGGGGGGGAATCAAGCAGCAACGTGGGAGGGCTGAAGCAGAAAAATCCTTCTTCTGCAGGTCCTCAGGTACACCCTCCCCTACAGCAAGCAGAACAGTGTGCAGCACAGTAGGGAAATCACCAAATCTCACTCCAAATCTGGGGATATTAGCAGTCAGAGGAAGCAGAGCCTTAGATGATCGCACACTGCAAATACACAGCTATGATGAGAAAGACAAGCAGTTCAAAAAAGGTACAATTTTTTAGGCTACACAATTAACATTTTTGATGTTCCCTATAACACAACAAATTCACCTTTTAAGTTCAGTTCCACTTTAAGCCTTTTAAGTTTTGTAAATTTATTTTTACATTTTATACTCACAGGAGGAACATCCCGATCAGCAATACTGCTAAATATTCCCATCCACTGTGTCATGGTCTGATTGTTAACCAGCTGGAGCGGCAGAGTGTACTGCAAAGAGAAGGAAAGAAAAAAAAAGAAAAAAGAAAAAAAAAAAAAAAAAAAAAAAAAAAAAGGAAAAAAAGAAAAAAGGAAAAAAACAAAAAAAGAAAAAACAAAAAAAAAAGAAGAAGAAAAAAGTAATCTATGTAAAATGTGTACACACTGGCATAGTAGGCAATGTTCCCAAAGAACATTTCCCTGCAATAATAAAAATAAATAAAAAAGGAGGAGTTTTTTCGCATGCTGCCTGCCAAAGCCACTGGTGGTCCACCCCCTTCCCATGTGATGGGACATGCTGATTCTGAGTGGCAATTTGCCAGGAGGGGAAAGGGTAACTGTTCTGAATTGACACACTCGGCAGCTATGCAGAGCAATATTTAAAGCGGAGTTCCACACAAAAATGGAACTTCCGCTTTTCGGAACCCTCCCCCCCTCCGGTGTCACATTTGGCACCTTTCAGGGGGGAGGGGGGTGCAGATACCTGTCTAAGACAGGTATTTGCACCACGTTCCGGCATAGACTCCCATGGGAGTCTACGCCTCTTCCCGTCCCCACCGCGCTGTCTCCTGGGAACACACAGCTCCCAGGAGAGAGCGGGGACCATTTGGGACGCGCAGCGCGACTCGCGCATGTGCAGTAGGGAACCGGGAAGTGAAGCCGCAACGCTTCACTTCCTGATTCCCTCACCTAGGATGGCGGCGGCAGCTGCCGAGAACCGAGCGGGTTCTCAGCTTCCCCTGCCGACATCGCTGGACCCTGGGACAGGTAAGTGGCCATGTATTAAAAGTCAGCAGATGCAGTATTTGTAGCTGCTGGCTTTTAATATTTTTTTTTTTGGCGGTGTGGGTGAACCCCCGCTTTAACATGTGTTTGGGTGATTACATTTATCAATTTAAAAAGTGTATCTAAATCAAAAACCAAAAATATAATATATTGGAGCTAACCCAGGGGCTCTTAACCTGGGGTCCATAGATGGGTTTTAAAGGGGTCCATGAGGGTCAGATTAAAAACAACATTTACAATCACTATACAGCCCTCCCCTTGTCCCAATCAATGGTTTCTCATTGAACGAAATGAAAGAAAATGCACCCTACCACTGCTTATAGCTTCAACCAATAAGCGGGCTCTATCTGACTTGCTGCAGCTTCTAATGCACACCAATGCTAATGCCCACAGTGTGCAAGGAGATTAGAGTAAGCAATTTCAGTACAATTATGCATATCCTTCAATGCTCACCTGGATGAGGGCATAAAATATCTTCAGAATCTGCTTCTGCATCAGCACAGAGTAGTGGGAGGGATCTGGAAGCAGCTGAACAATCTGCTGCTGGAGGCGGGGCAGGAAAATCTGCATGGCGGCGATGAGAGGGGCTCGCTCGTCTGACTTCTTGTACCTGAAAGTAACAGGAAAGGTTTTACAATTAAAAGCGGTCGATTTTCTCAACCCCCCCCCCCCCCAATTATCACAGTTCCTCTCCAGCTAATACAACTATGTTTAAAAAAAAAAAAACATAAAAATAAAGAAGAGAAGAACGGGGTGGGACTTTAATTGTGCCTCAGAGGAGTATAAAAAAGATATTATACAAACAATTTGATTATAGAAAAATATGTACATTAATTTGCCATAAGGCAATACCTTCTAAGGATAAAAAGATTAAGATAAATTACAGTCTTGAAATTTGAAATTCGGGTGTGCAGGTCCCAGACAATTAGAAAAGATGTGGCCTACGCGTTTCGCAGACAGTTCCGCTTCGTCAGGGCCTTGAAAGTAGCACAGAAGAATATCACATTAATTCTATGAACAAAATATTAATAAACAATACATGAATGGCATGATTTACATGGATAAAGTTACAGATTAATAAAAGAAAAAAATATGTTAATGCATTTGTTTTACACGAATGTAATACATAAACACATATACATGTCATATCATTTAAACACTCCCTTTTCCGTGCGAAAACACCGCTGTTCATTAATACCTATGTAATGTAACTGTATGTATATGTTAGATGTTTCATAATATAACATATAGACTGTGTTAACAAATGTTTTATATGATATGACATTTATAAACATTAGTGTAAAACAAATGCATTAACATATTCTTTTCTTTTATTAATCTGTAACTTTATCCATGTAAATAATGCCATTCATGTGTTGTCTATTAATATTTTGTTCATAGAATTCATGTGATATTCCTCTGTGCTACTTTCAAGGCCCTGACGAAGCGGAACTGTCCGCGAAATGCGTAGGCCACATCTTTTCGAATTGTCTGGGACCTGCACACTCCGATTTCAAAACTAATTTATCTTAATCTTTTTATTCTTAGAAGGTATTACCTTATGGCAAATTAATAAAATTCACATATTTTTCTATAATCAAAGTGTTTGTATTCTATCTTTTTCATACTCCTCTGAGGCACATTTAAAGTCCCACCCCATTCTACTTTTTTTTTTTTTTTTTTTTTTTTTTAAACATAGTTGCATATTCTTAGGGGATAGTGCCTCTGTAGGAGTATTTGTGATTCCACGTCCACCCCAACCCCTACACATATCCTCTCCAGCTAATGAACAAAAAAAATGACACTCACTCATAAGTCTTCACCAGCTGGTATAAGCAGAGCAGACTGCCCAGCCAACTGGCTGTGTTCTGTGACTGCAGGTAGAAGCCGATCTTGTCCACCACGCTGGTCCACCGCCCTGGGAAATCGTGTTTAATGATGACGCGTAAACAGAGTGTCAGCTGAGCCCTGCGGCAACATCAGACGCGGTGTTAGTTGATGCATTTTCTATTGTATGTTATGGAGACAGATTGGGACATATAAAAAGTAAAAAAAAAAAAAAAAAATAGATGATAGTATAGTAATGAAGTATAGAGAAATATTACCCCAGAGTACCGTCAGGGAATACAGTTCAAGTGTACGTCCAACAAAAACAATTTTTACTTAGTTTAGAATAGATCATTAAAGGATTAGAACCCTTGTCGGGTCTTTACTGCTATCTGGGGTTCTGTTAGGTAGGCCATACAGGATTCATTTTCTTTCGTTCAACCGGCAGGTTGAACAAAAAAAAAAAAAAAAAAAAAGAGCCGATTGCCCCATGCGGATGGGGTAATCCTTCCTGCTATGCTATTGTATTCTGCCGGCGGTGAGCTTTTCCATTTGGCAGAATACAATGATCAGTGTTAGCAGCTATAGCCGGCAGCACTGATTGTTTGGGAAAAAGCCGACAAAGTGGTTGTAACAAGTCCATCGATAGATGGACTTGTGTACAACTAGCTAGCCTATACTGAACTGGCCTGATTTCGATCCATGCATGGCCGGCTTTAGAGAGATTTTCCCTCACAGGAAGCGAGGTCCAACAGCAATTTTTATTTTTAAAAGCATAAAAAAAAAAAAACACTCACACAAAAAGTGACACCAAACAAAATGCTGAAAGAGTCAAAGTTAACCAAATGATTTGTAATATAATCACACAGAACAGCCAACTTCCCCATTTCATCAGGGCTACAAAATAATATACTATATGTATACGGATACAAATTCTATATTTACATCTATGTGAATACAAGACCAATTATTATTACACATTATTATGTATAGGGGTATATAAACGATATGTATATGGGTAGACCTTTTTTTAATGTATATTTTGTAGCTCTGATGAAGTGGGGATGTTAGTCCCTGGAATGCGTTTGTTGTTCCAAGTGATCATATTACGAGTCATTACTACATACGGGAGTCTTTCACCATTTGGTTTGGCACTTTATGTGTTTTTATGCTTGTAGGGCTGGTTCACACCACAAAAACGCACTCCAGATCCTATCCGGATGGGTTTCTGCATGCGCATTTTAAACACGTTTAGACGTGTACCGGGGCGTTTTTGATCTGTTTCCGGATGCATTCCAGATGCTTTTTTTCCCCTTCGTTTTTCCACTGTACTGAAGTCCGGTGTGTTTTTGATTAATTTCAGTGCATCCCGATGCATTTTACTGCGTTCCTGTCCAGTGCAGGAAAAATGCAGCATGTTCTACTTTTTTTTTCTGGAACGTCCTGGAACTGACCGCACTGGCAAGAACTATGCCACTGGAAACCATATGACCTACTTTCCATGCAATTTTGTTGTAGGAGGGAAAAAAAAAACAAAAAGGCACTGGACTGAATGTGGTGTGAACTGACCCCAAGTCATATTTCAGTTACTCACCAAGGGGAGCCTAGCTATGTGAGCAGCCTTACCAGAGCTTTGTAATTATGCTGTCCCACTGCTTTATGAATATATAATTTTGAAGATTTTTTTTTCTTGTTCCTGTTACAGATTTTCTCTCACTTCCTGTCTGGTAATGCCGTTGTCAGCAAGAAAGAAAGTGAGGGGGAAATCTTTCCAGTGGAGCTCCAGATAGCAGAAAAAGCACAACGAGTTCTAATCCTCCCCTAGTCTATCCTAAAGCAAAAAAAAAAAAAAAAAAAAAAAAGGGAAGAAGAAAAGGGTTTTTGGTTTGACATACAGTACACACAAACAAAACAGTGCAGAACTGTTTTAGAAATTTTATAGATGGGCAACTCCTATCTTAATATTGATCAGTGGTTCCAAAATAATTAAGGATGTGCTCGGGCACGTTCGCAACTCCACGTGCTCGCCAGGAAGCTGACACTCTGCAGCGCTAATCAAAGGTAGTGAGACATTGCCTGATCTGTGCAGATCAGAAGATGTCTCACTGCCTGTGATTAGCTCTGCGCAGTGTCAGCTTCCTGGTGGGCACGTGGAGTTGCGAACACGCCTGAGTTCATCCTTAAAAATAATAACTACTGCAGTAGCGAACATACACAAAAAAGATACATGTATCACCTTTCCAAATAACTCTTCTGTTTATTTGGCGCATTTGACGTTTTTTTTTTTTTTTTTTTTTTTAAACAATGCTTATGTAACAAAATTAGATTATAATTGTAGGCAGTACATATTCAGGTCACTTTCCTATGAGGATCTAAGGAATGTGAATTCGTAATAGAATAGAGTGATTATGTGCAAAACATTATAAGTTCCGTGTGCTGAATATGAGCGCAGCGAGCAAAACATAACCAAAGCATGCAAAATAGGGGACAGTGTTTTACAAGAGTTTAACCACTTCAATACTGGGCCTATTCTGGCAGTTCTCTCCTGCATGTAAAAATCAACATTTTTTTTGCTAGAAAATTACTCAGAATCCCCCAAACATTATATATATGTTTTTTTAGCAGACACCCTAGGGAATAAAATGGCGGTCATTGCAACTTTTTATCTTGCACGGTATATAGCGGCAGAACTGCCGCTATGATCGTTATAATCGTGCAAAGAATCGCCGGCTGGAAAGAATGATATCTGGATGATGCCTGTAGCTGCAGGCATTATTCAGATATCCCCTAACAAAGTAAAGGACATCATATGACGCCCTTGGTATTGAAGTGGTTAAGATCTTTTACAGAACAAATTAATCAAACACAAAAGTCCTGCTTGGCCAAGGATTACAAACATAAAAAGGCAAATAAAAAGGTATAAGTCCCCTTAACCCTTTCTTGATCGGTGGTCACCAATGCAAGATGTGCAGATCTAGTTTAGCAGCAACCGTTATTATGACAATAAGGATTTATACACACGAACATATCTGCAGTATTGCATAACAAACACTTGGAAGCCCCAGCTGTTGCATAATTCTGCCCATAGGAATAAAGTACAAAATACGCTGTATTCGGGAAAGATCTTGTAAACACCGGTACCGTAAGTGCATTTACAGGCACATGCTTATGATCAGAACATCACCTATAAAGCAAGTTCCAGCGTTTTTACATATATACCTGCATACAGCATATTTTGACATTCATTCCTGTGGGAATAATTGCACAGCAGCTAAGGGACCCGGCACCGCAAATACAGGCTTATTTAATGCTGAATGACCATACACCTGCAAATATATCCACATGAATGTGATCTAAATGTATGACAATGCATTATTATTATTATTATCTATGCATTATCAATAATGTATAAGTGTAACACATCCAAGTATTTATTCCCCCTTCCCTTTCACAGACATCACAGTATTGATGATGCTTTTCTCTCCAAGAGGACATATGGGTTGATTTACTACAATAGGAGAGTGCAAAATCTGGTGAAGTTCTGCATAGAAATCAGCTTCCAGGTTTTATTGTTAAAGCTTCATTGAACAAGCTGAAGTTAGAAGCCGATTGGCTACCCATACACAGCTGCACCAGATTCTGAGTACTCTAGTTTTAGTGATTTTCCCCCACTTTCACCTTTGTTCAGGTATCATCCAGGGTTACCAATTACTTCCTAGACTGAGATGCCGGCTCAGACAGGACACAGTCATGTAAATCCTGTGCAGTTCTTGGCTGTATTCACAAAGGTCTGACACAGATCAGCCCCCCTGCTGCAGCCTCTCACCTTGTGACTTTCTACAAATTTATAATGTACAGTCTGATAAATAAGGGGGGGGGGGGGGGCGGAGGAAATGCTTCCTTCTGCCTGCAGCAGACTGATGACATCATCTCAGCCTAGGCAAAGTCACTGCTGGAGCTAACGGATGGCTTTTTAATGAGAAAAGGTGGAGCTTTTCTGAAAAACAACACAGTTGCCAGATATTGTGACACATCAGGAATTTACTTTAAGTGGAGATTTAAAGTTACCAACAAATCCACTTTAAGAGGTGCCTTCACAGTGTTTAAGCCATGCAGTATTACCAAAAGGGTCTAACAGAGCAAGAGAGAGTGTTCCAGTATATAGGCACAGAACAAAAGAAGAAGTTCTTCACTATAGTGATGGTAACAAAGAAAAAACAAAGGAGCAGAGCCCATACCGGGATGATAAAACAGGTTCTTGGTAGGCAGGGGCTACAGGAACAATATGAATATAAGCTTTGACAAATAAGCAATCAAAGTTACTCCATACCTTACAAGGTCGGGCGAACGGATGATCCCCTCCACAATGTTCTCACGGATTTGCTGGCGGTCATTCTCGTGTATGTTGAATGGGAAGATGACTTCTCCCGCCATGGGTTCTCGGTCAGGCCAGTACTGTGTCACCATGTTCTTTAGGTAGATGGCAGCTATGACAGAGGGGGTTATTAAAATGCATCTCAATTACAAGTCAACATCAATTAACCGCTCCCCTCTCAGCCTATAACAGAATGACAGTCAAGTGGGAGCGCTGCCTTCCCAGGTTGACGTCATATGACGCCCTCTCAGGATCATGCAATGCTGGACACTGCAGATGACAAATTAGTGTACTGGACTGCTGCCGGTACCATGTGACTGCTGTGACCAATCACAGTAGATCACATGGCAATTGTACACAATGAATGGCTTCCATTCATAGCCAAGTCCTGATCACCTTCCTATAGTAGTACAGTGTCACTATGGTAACACCGTACTGTTCTTTTCACAGTATGTAAAAAACAAAAATTGGCCATGCCTCTTACTAAATACCTTGGACTGCCTACTTTCTAAAAAAAATGGGGGCATTTGAACTGTCCTGGCATTTTCAGGCCTCAAGAAATGAGATAAGCCGTAAGTACATCAGGACTGAATGATTTTCAAATATCTATACCATAGTTTTTGGACTCTCAAACTTTTCAGTCTTTTTTCGTTTATTTAGCAAAAAAATAAAGGCCGGTAGTGATTAAATACCACCAAAAGAAAGCTCTATTTGTGTAAAGACAAATGATAAAAATCTATGGAGTACAGTGTTGCAGGACTGCAGAATTGTCATTCAACATGTGACAGCGCTGAAAGCTGAAAATTGGCCTGGGCAGGAAAGGGGTAAAAGTGCCCTGTATTAAAGTGGTTAAAGTGATTGTTTGTAGATTGAACTGGCCATTTATTGCATGCAATTTCTGTGCTATAGCTTCTTTCCTGGAAACGATATCAATCAGATTGTTGTGTATGAGCACTGCTGTGAGGACACCTTAAAATGGTATAAAGTCCAAAACCAAAAATGTAATATATTGTAGTTTATCAATTTATTAGATGTGATGGCTGCATTTGTTTTATTTTCTTTGGCTTTTTCCCCTCTGTTTTTACCTGGTGATCTGTCCAGTAACACACCACCTGTATTAGTGAAACAAAACTCTGGATGAATGAGAACAGGAGGCACAGAAGATAGCAGCATTGACCTGTCTGGGGGGGGGGGGGGGGGGGGAGTAGTGTTAAATGTATTAGCAGATTTAGATACACTAAAGAAGCCAAACTCCATCTCACACTTTATAATCAGTTACGGAACACATTGTTTTACCTTAGGTTTTTTGTTTAGGTTTTGAAGGAATACATGAAAGCTGATTATTTTAATATGACTCCCACCAGTGTTAAGTGGTTTGCCTCATCCATGTAACCTGATACATTGTGCTGGAGAGCTTGTGCTTTTGTAAAACAACAGACTTGCTGGCTGGATTACCAGATGAAAATAGAAGAAAGCAAGCCTAAAACAGAAACTAATACAGCCATCACATCTGAAAATAGGTAAGCTGCAATATAATAAATGTTTGCTTATGGGTTTAATACTGCTTTACCACACAGGAACAGAATGACAAATCCTAGGTACACACTTACCTGCCTGTCTCACAGGAAACTCCACCTGATCAGACACAATGATTTGCAGCAAAGTGGGAGCAAAGCTAATGATCTTGTAGGACTGGAGAGAAGAGAAAAACATTAGAACCACATCAGGAAATGTCTGACATTCTATTATATGTGAAGGAGATCCTCTTTGTGTAAATCTTAAAGCGGAACATTACCCATCACAACTTGATAAAAAATAATGTTCTTTAGCAAGGAACATACATTCCACATTAATAATTATGTTACCAAAAAAAGTGTGCGCTGTAAATTGCCTCCAATGCATTGTTTCTGTTTCTGAACAGCAGTAAATCATAAAGCGGAACTAAACCCATTGGTTTAACGGTTTCAAAAAATAGTTATATTCCTGGAATTCCGGGATTGCTAACTGTCAAATTTGCTTGTGTCCTCAACCAAACTGTCAAACCATCAAATGACTGGTGTCAGAACTGATCACATGTGAAGCACCATGGCAGTTGCAGATCAAACAGAAGCAGCTTCCTTGGCCTAAAAATGGAGAGCAACTGAGCATGTGCAGAGGGTGAGGGAGTGTGTTACTGGATTTTACAGTATAGACACTTTTTTTTTTAATGTTTCACATAGCTATATCTGCAAAAGGGGCCAGCATGAAGTCATCTAGCAGGACCTAATTTTCTGACTCAAGTTTCGCTTTAGGCTGGGTTCACACTTATGTGAATTGGATGCAGATTTCTCCACATCCAATTTGCATGACAGGAGACTGTGACCAGCTCTCTATGGAGCTGGTTCATACATCTCCGTGGCGGCCGTGGAGTGAGTTGCACAGGGGTCCTGTGTGTCTTTCGCTCAGTTTCAGGTCTGAATTCAGGCAAAAATTCAGGCCCGATATGTCCCTGAAATGGAGAACAGGCCGTACCAGTGACTCGCATTCCTATTCGGTGTGAACCCCGCCTTAATCACTACATCATTTCTACATATATGAATCCGGGGAACACATATATGCCCTTTAGAGGGCTTTCACACCGAGCCACGTGGGGTGTCGGCGGTAAAGCGGTGCTATTTTTGGCGGCGCTATTCGCCCGCTAGCGGGGCAGTTTTAACCCCCCCGTTATCGCCCAAAAAGGGGTTAAATCTGCCCGCAAAACGCTGCTCCACTGATTTCATTGGGGAGCAGAGGTGGAGGAGCGGTGAGTTCACCGCTCCAAAGAAGCTGCTGGCATGACTTTTTATGACGCCCTGCCAGCGCACTGCTCCAGTTTAAAGCGAATGGAGCCGCTTTTTTCAGACGCTATTTTTAGCGATGTAGTGCCTGAAAAACGCTGGCAGTGTGAAAGGGGTCTTAAAGATATAGGTTCTGCATCCTATAGATAAGTGTATATTTATACATACATACATACATACATACAAAGCCCTGGGGAGATACAAGGGGATTTACACACCCTTCCTTTCCTTATTAGCCCCAGGGGTGCAAAATTATGTACCCCTCCCTTTACACTACCACGCCAGGGCTGTGGGAAAATTATGTGCCCCTTATACTACCTCCCTTATCCTGTCTCCATTGGTGTGGGGGCAGCATGATGTACCTTTTCTTTACCCCTAAGAAAGGAAGAATGAGGTGCCCCTCCTCTACACTATCACTCCTGGGCATGAAGGGGGGGGGGGGCAGAATTGTGCACCCCCCCCATTACCCTATCAGAATTAAGTACTCCTACCATTATTACTCCTAAAGGTGGGTGGGTGGGGGGATAATGTACCTCTCCCTTACGCTATTACCCCTGTGGGGGGAGAAGAACGATGCACCCTTCCCTTTATACTTTTACTCCTGGCAAAGAAGTATGATGTACCCCTCCACAACACTATTACCCCTAGGGTGGTAAAGATGGTGTATCCCTCCCTTATACTATTATCCCTGGGTTAGGGGCAGCACCCCGTGGAGAGAAGACTGATGTACCTCTCCTTTACTCTAATACCCTGGGGGGGCAGAATGATGTACCCCTCCTTCACACTACTACCCCTGGAGGGGGAGGCAAAGAATGATGTACCCCTCCTTCACACTACTACCCCTGGAGGGGGAGGCAAAGAATGATGTACCCCTCCTTCACACTACTACCCCTGGAGGGGGAGGCAAAGAATGATGTACCCCTCCCTCACACTACTACCCCTGGAGGGGGTGAAGAATGATGTACCCCTCCCTCACACTACTACCCCTGGAGGGGGTGAAGAATGATGTACCCCTCCCTCACACTACTACCCCTGGAGGGGGTGAAGAATGATGTACCCCTCCCTCACACTACCACCCCTGGAGGGGGTGAAGAATGATGTACCCCTCCCTCACACTACTACCCCTGGAGGGGGTGAAGAATGATGTACCCCTCCCTCACACTACTACCCCTGGAGGGGGTGAAGAATGATGTACCCCTCCCTCACACTACTACCCCTGGAGGGGGTGAAGAATGATGTACCCCTCCATCACACTACTACCCCTGGAGGGGGTGAAGAATGATGTACCCCTCCCTCACACTACTACCCCTGGAGGGGGAGGCAAAGAATGATGTACCCCTCCCTCACACTACTACCCCTGGAGGGGGTGAAGAATGATGTACCCCTCCCTCACACTACTACCCCTGGAGGGGGTGAAGAATGATGTACCCCTCCCTCACACTACTACCCCTGGAGGGGGTGAAGAATGATGTACCCCTCCCTCACACTACTACCCCTGGAGGGGGTGAAGAATGATGTACCCCTCCCTTACATGACTACCCCTGGAGGGGGAAAAGAATGATGTACCCCTCCCTCACACTACTACCCCTGGAGGGGGTGAAGAATGATGTACCCCTCCCTTACACGACTACCCCTGGAGGGGGAGGCAAAGAATGATGTACCCCTCGATCACACTACTACACCTCAAGGGAGTTGAAGAATGATGTACCCCTCCATCACACTACTACACCTCAAGGGAGTTGAAGAATGATGTACCCCTCCCTTACACTACTACCCCTGGAGGGGGCAAAGAATGATGTACCCCTCCCTCACACTACTACCCCTGGAGGGGGCGAAGAATGATGTACCCCTCCCTCACACTACTACCCCTGGAGGGGAGGATGAAGTACCCCTTCCTTACACTACTACCCCTGGAGGGGGTGAAGAATGATGTACCCCTCCCTCACACTGTTATAACTGGGTTGAGGGCAGCACCCTTAACAATATTGCCCCGGGGGGGGGGGGGGGGGGGGGGCATAATATTGTATACTTTTATCCCTTGGGGGCAGAATGCTGCACCCCTCCCTTCCACTGTCACCCCAGGTAATAACAGTATTACCCCAGGATGGTGTCAGCCCAGTAAGTGCCCCCACCTGGTTGAGCTCATTCTCGGCCGTCAGCCTCATCTTGGGGTCTATGGTCCCCCGCAGGGCCTGGATGATCCGGTTCGGATCCATTGCTGAGAGAATCAGAGCTGATCACTCGGCTCAACAGCAGATGCCGGGCATCAAGATGTCACTTTACGACCGGACTCCTCGCACCGCTGCCGCAAAGTATCGCGCCGTACGGAATCCATTATACGCTCCTGGCGGCCATACTGTACGGAGGAGCATGCGCAGTACGAGCCAGTGAAGCCAGAACGGGGTGCGGGAGGGGTGGTTAGTACAGAATGAGGTCACTGTACGGAGCGAGATGTCACAGAAGAAATTGTGACATTGTCAGTGTGTGTACGGAATACTTTCATTCTAGGATACAAAGTATAAGGGGGAGAAGAATTTTGCTGACAGTGGTTTAATTTCTGTTTGTGACTTAAAGATATGCAGCCACTCGTGCCCATCAAATGCAGCCACTTCTGCCCAGTATATGCAGCCACTTGTGCCAATCAAGTGCAGCCACTTGTGCCAATCAAATGCAGCCATTTGTGCCCATCATATGTAGCCACTTGTGCCAATAAAATTCAGCCATTTGTGCCCATCAAATGCAGCCACTTGTACCCATTAAATGCAGCCACTTGTACCCATCAAATGCAGCCATTTGTACCCATCAAATGCAGCCAGGCGCGTCCCCCTGCTTGGCTGTCACTTCTCTAACCCCCCTGGCCGGTCTGGCGGCACTTACCGCTCGTGTGGCAGGGCTCTGCTCCTCTCCTGTAGTGACGGGGCTCTCCTCGGTGGCTCTCCTCCTCGGTGGGAAGTGGCGGCTGTAGCTCCTGTGTCTGTTTGGCTCCTCAGGCTTCCTCCGCCATGTCTCCTCTTCTGCCAAAGCATTAGGCATCCAATAGGATCACCTAATGCTTTGGCCAATCAGGAGACAGGTCTCACTGACCTGCCTGCTGATCGGCAGGGAGGAATGTTAGTGTGAAAATAGCGAAAATTAATTTGCTATGGCACACAACAGGGTGGGATCGTGACACAGTGCTTTGCACCCCGAGCCCACCTTATTTTGAAGCCTATTAGAGCCTGAAAGGGGCCGGGCACATGAATAGGGAGGGCGGTGGAGGTGTCGGGGGGGGGGGGCGCCGCCCGTGTGCCCACAATGCACAGGCCACCACTGACCCATAGCAACTTGATAAAAAATTATGTTTTTTTAGCAAGGAACATCCAGCCTGGGTTCACACTAGATTTGGTGCGAATTCACAGCAAACCGCATCTAAATGGCAACCCATCTATGCCAACTGATTGCGGCGTTTATGTTAAGTTAATTACGCAACCGGTTTCCAAATGCAGCGCAATTTGCAGAATCAGATCGCATGGGTGTGAAAACTCATGCGATCCGATTCTGGTGTGGACATAAAAAGGGTCCTGCACCAGTTTGGTGTGAATGTGGTGTGCGATTTCAGCCATACAAATCCATAGCTCAATTTGCACCCCAGGGACACCACATCTAATTCGCACAAGAATGTGCTGCGATTTCTGTCACTGAACTCCACATTAATAATTCTGCTATCAAAATTAGCGTGTGCTGTAAATTTCATCCAGCATTGCTCCTGTTTCTTCTTGCTGGAGGTGGCCATTTGGCTGAAGCCCAGAGCCACTGAGCAGCAGTAAATCATAAAGCAGAACTAAACCCATCAGTTTAATGGTTTCAAAAAATAGTTACATACCTGGAATACTGGTGTTCTGTAAGATAGCTGCTACCCATCACAAAGCAAAACCCGGCCTACTGCGCATGTCCAATGCGCAGCCGAAGTGATGTTGCCTCGCGGCCATCTTTGAACATCCGCACTCGTCCGCAGTAAGCCTGGAGTTAGAAGTCTTGCTTTACACAGTTATTTTTAACAGTAAACTCAGCTTATATAGTGAAATGCAGTATTTAGAAGTCTGTAACACTGTTTTGATTTTTTATTTTAAAAGCAGCGGTGTTCGGTAACATCAGCAAACCTGTGAGATCAGCAGGGTTGCTGCTGCTTTTAAAATTCAAATTGATCACATGTGCACCACCATGGCAGTTGCAGATCAAACAAAAGCAGCTTCCTTGGCTGTAAAGGATATAAAGGTTTAAAGTGGAACTTTAGTCAGAAAATGAAGTCATGCTGGATGACTTCATGCTAGCCCCTTTTGCAGGTATAGCTATGTAAAACATTGAAATGAAGTGTCTATACTGTGAAAAATCCAGTAATACACTGTCTCACCCTGCTCTGCATTTGCTCAGTTGCTCTCCATTTTTAGGCACTGCTGAGTTTGTAGAGGCCGATCTGCTGACAACCTTAAAGCGGAAGTAAACCCTCCTATTCTTTACAGCCAAGAAAGCGGCTTCTGTTTGATTTGCAACTGCCATGGAGCTGCACATGCGATCAGTTATGACATCAGCCCTTTGATGGTTTGACAGTTTGGTTGAGGACACAAGCAAATGTGACAGTTAGCAATCCCGGCATTCCAGGAATGTATCTGCTTTTTTTTAAACCGTTAAACTGTTGGGTTTAGTTCCACTTTATGATTTTCTGCTGTTCAGAGGCTCTGAGCTTCAGCAAAATGGCAGCCTCCAACAAGAAGGAACAGGAGCAATGCTGGAGGCCATTTACAGCACACACTAATTTTGGTAGCATAATTATTAATGTGGAATGTATGTTCCTTGCTAAAGTACATTATTTTTTATCAAATTGTTATGGGTAAAGATCCGCTTTAATTCAGCTGTAAAGTGAGCAAGCAGCTTGCTATGGGGGCACTCGAGCCGCTACACTGTGTCCATTCAGACACAAAGAGGGCCCCGCTCTCTCTCTATCCTCAAGAGGGCCCCGCCCCCTCTCTATCCTCAATGCTGCTTCGCTGCTGTCTCAGCCAATAAGGAGGGCGAGTCCCGGACAACCAAGTCTCTTGTGCAACATCGCTGGATCGTGATGGGGCTCAGGTAAGTATTAGGGGGGCTGAGGGGGGCTCCTGCACACAGAAGGCTTTTTTTCTTAATGCATAGAATGCATTAAAGCGGTTGTATACCGCTGGACGTTTTTTTTTTCCCCCCTGCAAGGTAATGTCATAATGTATGCATCGTCCGTTTTTAAAAAAAGAATTCCAACATGCCCAATCACTTAAATTCGATGGCCGCATGAAAATCGGCCATGGCTGCGGTCCACTAATGGTGCAAAATACCGAAAATTCTTAGATAAGATTTTCAAAAGAAAATTCTTCCAGGAATTCGACCCATGTATGGCCAGCCTTAAGTTCCACTTTAATGTCAGGCACACCCCCGCCTATTCTTGTATAGGTGTTACAGGGGCAGGATATGGGGATAGATCTCAAAACAGGTTAACCAACAGAAATAAAACCTCACAGAAATGTTTACTGTTCTTCATTGTAGTAAAAAAAGGTATTATTTAAGCTTGCTACCAAAGTATTTGAAAATGATTCCATTATATGTATATTTAAAGTAGAAACAACTAAGTAGAATAATAAAAGGGTGTCTCTTTCTGTATATGGGAAGCTCTTTGATCCTCCGGCGTTGTTGTCAAACACTCACTTTTTATTTGAACACAAAACACTTCCAGACGTGTGTGTTGCTATGGCCATTTGTATTGTCTTGATACCCTGTTTCCCTGAAAATAAGACCTAGCGTGATTATCGGTGATGGCTGCAATATAAGCCCTACCCCCCAAATAAGCCCTAGTTAAAGTCCTTGTAGGTCTTACTTTCGGGGTTTGGCTTATTTTCAGGGAAACAGGGTAGGGCTTATTTGGGGGGTAGGGCTTATATTGCAGCCATCACCGACAATCATGCTAGGTCTTATTTTCGGGGAAACAGGGTAGCAATAATATTGAGTTAGGTTTGGTAAGAGCATATGTTTACAGAGGCCCTTTCCCCTCCATTGATATTTAAATAAACCAGATGGATAGGTTTGGAGCTGAGCAGAGGAAGTTGGTGTATGCGTGAAATGAGTGGGAGGGGCTTGGGGAGAGTTGGAAAGAAACATGTGTTTGGACAAGAAAGTTGTGTTTGGAAGAGTTGTGTCTGCAAGTGTCTTTGCAAATACTTCTTGGTTAACAGGTCCTGAATTCCTGCTGGATCATTTTGAAGAAAGCACAGCTGAGGTCTTCAGTCTTCTAGAACCTGACAAAGATGCAGAGATTCGTCCTGAAGTCAAAACCCTCGTCACCAGAACTGAACAAAGACTCGTCTTGACAGTCTTGACGCTTTGAACGTTTCTCCAAGCAGAGAAGGCTTGTACGCACCACCGCAATGTTAGTTCATATTGCAGATTGCTTCCACACAAAGCCCACAGATGCTCACTGTCAAGGTTGGCACGTGTGCCAAAAGCTTCTTTCTGCAAAAGACATTGCTGAAGGTGAATTGATCATAATACGCAGTGTACAACAGAGTGTCTTTGGCTCAGAAATTAAATGTATTCGTGACAAGAGGGACATTGCAAAAACAGTCCAATTGTCAACCTGAATCCATTCATTGACAATGATGGTATGTTAAGGGTTGGTGGATGTTTAAACAAGGCTGAGTTGAGTGAGCAAGAACAGAATCCATTCATTATACCTGCTCGCCATCACAACCACTTTGCTCATACAGCACTACCATGAGGGGGTTAAGCACCAAGGTAGACACTTCACAGACGGTGCCATAAGAGCTGCAGGCCTTTGGATTATAGGAGCAAAAAGACAGATCACAGCTACACTGCACAGCTGTGTTAAGTGCCGCAAACTGAGAGGGAAACACCAGCAACAGCACATGTCAGATTTGCCAGCTGACAGGTTAAGTACTGACCCACCTTTCACTAATGTTGGTCTGGATGTCCTTGGGACTAGCAAACAGTGAGCAGTGCTGTTCACTTGCATGAGTGTGCATGCAGTACACATTGAAGTAATAGAATCTATGGATGCCTCAAGTTTCATCAATGCTTTAAGATGATTCCTAGCCATCAGAGGACCAGTCAAGACACTAAGATCTGACTGTGAAACTAATTTCGTTGGAGCCTGTCGAGAGTTACAGCTTAACTCTAGGCCAATCCACTTTAACTCCACAAGACTTACCCACGAGATTCTAACCACCTTTCTGGCAGAGGCATCTGCCATAATCAATTCAAGACCACTTGTTCCAGTGTCCAAAGACCCCAACTATCCTTACCCCAGCTACTCTTCTTACCCAGAAGCTTGGGTCTGTTCCTGTTCCACCTGGAAACTGTAAAACAGGAAATCTGTGCCATGACCAATGGAAACGAGTACACCTCGCCAACTGATTCTGGAATCGTTGGAAGATGGAGTATCTTTCTACTCTGCAAGGACGCAGGAAATGGCAACGGCTGAACCCTAACATACAAGTTGGAGATCTCGTTCTGCTTAAGGACCAGCAAGCTGAAAGAATCGAATGGCCCATGGGACTTATTGTAAAGAGCGTTCCTAGTGATGGCGGTAAGGTGGAGGTGAAGGTTTCAAGACATGGGACTGTAAAGACTTTCATCAGACCTATCACGGAACTTATTCTGCTCTTGCCCTTTGGAGAATGAACTTGTTTGGTTACGCTGCTGGATCCTACCTGTGACTTCAAGAAGAAAGTGTCTTGAACTTTAGCTGACATAACTTGAAACCTTAAATTAAGAGTTATTGTTATTGCATTATGTGCATGTTCCTTTTATGTCTTTCAGGTCTTTAAGACATCTAGCAAATTGAACTGTTTGTTATTTGCAGTTGCATAACTAGCTTTCTGATGCATATAGTGACATTTAGCATGCCAGACGGGGAGTGTGCCGCCCCAACGGGGCATAGAACTTATATAGATTGTTTTCCTAACCATTTTCTATGGACGTTTTATATTTAGTTCACATGCTGCCATCTAGTGACCTTTTGTGGTAATGCACTTGTTTTCTTATGTTCTTTTTCCCTGATGTTATGACACACTTCCTTTATATGTAATGCTCCATCCTTCTTCCTGAGATTGTACTTCCTGTGTCATGGATGCAGCTAATAGGCCACATGTAGCAGGACACATGTATTCTGCATAGTAAGCTACAGACAATATAATCTTTTGACCACATAAATACAACAACCTATTCATCTGTTTGTATCCTGTCATCTGCTGTAACCTTATGTTCAGAATAAAAGCACCTTTGTGGATGAGGATTGTCCTCAGTGATTATATCTTATACAGGCCAGGAATAGAGGTCTCACAAGGGATAAATTGCTTCACAACGATCGGAGTCAGAATAACCTTCACCCACAACAGACGACTGAGGACAATAGGAATCTGTTGAGCTGTGATTGACCAGCAGGAGAGCCAAACCCAGCAACACCAACCCTTAAAGTAGAACTAACCACTTGCCTTTTGTTACTTTCACCCCCTTACCGCCCATGCAAATTTTCAGCTTTCAGCGCTGCTGTCACACTTTGAAAGACAATATAAAAAAGTTTTTCATAGTCTGTTATAAAATTCTAAAAACAAGTAATTTTTCTCCTTCACTGATATGTGCTGATGAGGCTGCACTGATGGGCACTGGTGGGAACTGATGAGGAGGCACTGATAGGCACTAATGGGCACTGATAGGCGGCACCAATGGGCACTAGTATGCAGCACTGATGGACACTGATAGGTAGCACTGATGAACACTGATTGGTAGCACTGATGAGCACAGATTGGCAGCACTGGTGGACACTGTTGGGACTGCACTGATAACCAAGACACTGATTATCACTGTAGATGTCCCTATAACACAAGTTGGTTATCTGCTCTCCTCTCCTTATGTTGTCAGCATGAAGAAAGGAATGCAGATAACCGGCTTGTGTTTACATCATGATCAGCTGTGATTGGACCAGGGGCGGCCCGTCCATTAGGGGCGCCCAGGCGCTGCCCCCCTCTCTCTTCTCCACCCCCTATATGCAATGGATAGATTCATGCTTAGCATGAATCTATCCATGGCTGCTGCGGCCGCCCCCTACTCGTGCGTCCGGCCCCTTTCGGGACACCGGGTGCATATATTACAGTAGCCAGGTTTTTTTGGAAGCACCTGATTAGAGCCATAGGCACTAATAGGATTCAAAATAGGGTGGGCTCTGGAAACTGAGGATGCCCACCCCCGTGTGTTGCAACAGTGAATGAAAATTCGCTGTTGCAACACTGATCCTCCTCCCGGCCAATCGGTCGTCACCCCATTGACTGAAAGGACAACCGATCCTATTGGACGCCCAGGAGGAGGGGAAGACACGTACAGCGGAAGTGAGGAGAAGAGCCGCCTGGTCCCCGCCGATGCTTGGATGCCCGATCCCCGCAGCCGCTCCATGGTTGCCACGGGGGGGAAGGTTCAGTTGTTTTGACACCCCCCCCAAAACGAAAAACCACCAGCCACCACTGGACTGGACACAGCTGATCATGTGGTAAAAGGCCGCTGTGATTGGCCCTTTAGGCCTGGTTCACACCTATGCATATTTTAGTGCATTTTCAGTTTTGCAGAAACACACTACAGTCCATTTAACATGGTTTCCTATGGGTCATGTTCACATCTGTGCATTTTATGGAAAGGGCCAGGGACTTTTTTCTGGTTTTTGGTTCCATAGCCTTCAATGGATCAAAAACGTGTATTGAAAAGATGCAAAATGCACCTGGAATTTGCAAACTGCAACATGCATGAGTGTGAGCCAGACTTTACCCCAATCTGTGATCAGCTGTGTCCTAAGGACACACTGATCACAGAGCGTGCCACCCACAGCCGCTGCCACGGGTAGCGCGATCGTCCATAGACGTCCTCCCGACAATGTGAGCCCACGCTGTAGCTGTCTTTAGGCTGTAGCATGGGCAGGAAGAGTTTAAAGGAAAAAAAATGTTTTTTCATTTTAAGTAGCATAAAGGAGAGTTATAATCCCTATAAGGTTTTTTGCCATCTGTGTCCCTTTGGGGAGATTTCCCCTCATTTCCTGTCCTATAGCCAAAACAGGAAGTGAGAGAAAATAACTCGAAAGTGAGGGAAATTCCTGGTCGTCACCAGAACTAGTATCCCCTTTGGAAGATTTCACCCTTATTCCTGTTCTGGTGACAACCCATCGTTTGGGATTTTCTTAAAATTTCAATGATAGTGGTAAACAGGACAAATAAAGAGGGTGAATCTCATTAATGGGGACACAGACAGCAAAAAAAAAACTGACAGAAGTAATTCCTCTGCACTCTATCCAAATTTTATGAAAAAGTTTTGCCTTCAGTTATACTTTAAAGGCCCTTTCACAGCTATACATTGCAACAATGAACACATTGGTGCGTTGCAGTACTATACACTTTTTAATGGCGCCCCAACAAACTTTGGGTATTCTGGGGAGATTCAGAATTCAGAATCAAATTTTTTTTTTTTGTAAATTTCTTTTTAGTGTAATAGTGGGTACATACAAAAACAAATTCTTCATTTTCTATTTGAACACATGCAGCTTTTGTCACATCATTTAGATTGTAAGCTCCATGAGCAGGGCCCTCCTATTCCTTCAGTATTGAACTGTGTCGTAACTGCAATGCCTCCCTTTATATTGTAAAGTGCTGCGCAAACTGTTGGCGCTATATAAATTCTGTATAAAACAATATTAATCTGACAAAGCAGGCTGTGTATGACTTGCCTTGCCTGCAGCTTAAACGAACCTTTAATTTACATGCTGTGTCCAAAGAAATGCAGTTCAATGCAAAGTCGCTCAAACCCATCCAGTGACCTGCCATGTGTATTGCTGAATTAAAGTCAATGGGAGTTTGCCAACCTGCATTTGAGGTGTGCGTTCCAAATGAGGGTAAAATGCAGGAAAGCAACACCCATCAATGCAAGTCCTAAACCTGGTTTCATAGGTGTGGTAAAGGGGTGGTAAAAATAGACAGTCATAAATAAAGAGAGACGCCGCAAAATATTACATCCAGTGAGAATAAATAAAGTGTCCAGAACCCAAAAAAGGTGTATATGCAGTTATATATATGTGGATAAAAAACAAAAACACGTGTAAATATTAATCAGGTAATGTAGTGGAGGTAGCAGAAATCGTCATGGGTGACTTGAGTGCTTGCAGTAATATCCAGGTGACTTAAGTGCTCCCCCTCAAGGGTCCCCACTCACTGAATCCCATCACCCCTGCAGGGGTACTGCGTATATCTGTAGTGTTCTATAACGCTGGTCCCCCAGGGTGTTTGCTATGTAGATCCCAGGCGTATCCCCTTGGCTCCAGATAGAGTGGACATAACCAGTATTGTATACCTCATAGAAGATAAAGATAAAGTTTATAGCCCAAAAAATAAAAACTGCAGAGGTGATCAAATACCACCAAAAGAAAGCTCTATTTGTGGGAAAAAAAGGACGTCAGTTTTGTTTGGGAGCCACATCGCACGACCGCACAATTGTCAGTTAAAGTGATGCAGTGCCGAATCGCAAAAAAGTGCTCTGGTCTTTGGCCAGCCAAATGGTCCGGGGCTGAAGTGGTTAATTTTTAATACTCAAAGCAAGCTTCCCCATCCATCCATGTCTCTATGCTTTATTTTGTTGAGAAATCACTTTGAAAAACAACAACCCCCTAGCATTTCTGGCCATGGCCATCTTGAGTAAGGGCAATGATTCATGTAGCATTTACTTCCTGAAATCCATCTGCCCTTAGCTCAAGCATGCATGCAGAAGAATGTGCTTAGCTGAGAAAACTCCTCCTCCTCTCCTCTCCTCCTAAAGACTCCTGGGATGTATGACATCATTTGCCTAAGCAAGAAACCAGGAAGTAACAGAAGAAATGTAAGAAAAAAGTTTAAAAACAAGAAAATATTATATACTTTCCTATCTATTTACTAATACTAGCAGCATGAGGATTACAAATAGTCAATGCTGATTGGAAGAGTGAAGTTCCACCAGGAAGCTGTCACTGTACTTCTGCGCCAATTATAAGTGGCAGAGGCATTCCTGCACATCCCTTGTATACATGCATCTGTGGAGCAGGAATGCCCTGGGCGCAGATGGTTTGGCCCAGTATAAGTGATAGCTTTTTGGTGGGCCCACCCAGTTGGGTTTTTGATTTGGATTCAAACACACCCAAGCCCATACCTATCTGCCAGTGTGAACAAGGCCTTAGCCTGGGTTCACACTAGTGTGTGTGGAACACCGCATGTGATTCGTACAGGAATCGCACCGCATTCCTGGGACCATCACATGCAATGTCTGTGCAGTGCGATTTGAGCCATACATTTTGTATGGCCCAAATCGCATCGCAGCCGCATCATAATGGTGCAGGACCCTTTTTTTTCCACACCTGAATTGCATTGCATGGGTGTTCCCACCCATGCAATGAGATTCTGGCAATTGCACTGCGTTTTGCGATCTGTTTTGGGGTGTCACTCATCTA
This sequence comes from Aquarana catesbeiana, assembly GCF_042186555.1. Classification (NCBI taxonomy): domain Eukaryota; kingdom Metazoa; phylum Chordata; class Amphibia; order Anura; family Ranidae; genus Aquarana; species Aquarana catesbeiana. The sequence continues at coordinate 555,254,987 of NC_133326.1, forward strand.
ACATTGACACCCGCAGCAGATTGCATGGACGCCGTGCGATTGCCTTGCAGTGCAATGTGGGGAAATGCAGCAAATCTTGTGCACTTCCCACATCGCATCAGTGTTAACCAGAGCTTAAGGTGGATGTTGTTTTGGTGTTTTAATGCAGCTGATGCATGCGTCACATGTTAACATGCATTGCAACAAGGCAGCCCAGTCATTAGAACAGGCAGCCTAATTTACACCAAAAGCGCCATGCAAACTGAACATTTGGCCATCTCTCCTAGACGCCTTTCCTCCTGGCAGCAACGTTTTGCCAGAAAAAACTCTTGACATTTGTAAACGCGTGTAATGCCCTTGGGTGTTAATTCAGTTCATTGGCCAGAACAATTTTTTTTTTTTGCCCATTGAAGTGAATTAACGCTCAAGCGCTATACATGCTTAACGTCAACTATGCAAGCGTTTTTTTCTGCCAAAGCGTTGTTGCTCCTGGACGCGCTGGTATTTTTTTTTTCTGCCTCTAAATGCCCCTGCCATTCAATGCGAATGGACACATAGGCTAACATACAGGGGCGTTCAGAGGCAGAAAAAAAAATGCCAAGTGCCCCTAACAGCAACGCTAAAAATGTCTAGTCTAGTGTGCATGAGGCCCAAAGGTGTGTGGTGCGCTTCAAAAAAGGGGTGTCATTAGGAATTTTTGACGCCGCAGTGAGCGAATGCACCTAATTTGCATTTTCAGAGGCTGCAGTAAGACCCCTTTCACACTGAGGTAGTTTTCAGGCATTTTAGCTCTAAAAATAGAGCCTGTTAACTGCCTCTTATGCCTGTGAACTCGCACGTGAATCAGATGGGTGAGCACACCCATGCGATCCGATTCTAGTGTGGGGAAAAAAAGTCCCTGCACTATTTTCATGCAAATCTAATGCAAGTTCAGCCATACAACTGTATGGCTGAACTCGCACTGCACAGACATCGCATGCGATCCGCACCTGCAGGTGCGAATCGCATGCCATGTCTGAGATTGCACATGTGAACCTAGGCTAAAGGGGTCCTGAAAGCTTTGCTGTGACACTAATTGACAGGAATCACCATTTCTGATTGACAGGTGATTGGTAGAATGTGTGCAGGTGTGGCTAGATTTAAGAGAGCCACACCCCCTACGGTCCCACCTGAAGCCAATTTAAAGGCCTGAGAAGCAATCAGCACACCTTAGTGGTTGTAGGAAGAGTTGGGATCGGTGCCTAGTGGAGGTTTACGGTCAGTAATGAGTCCTAGAAATGGACTATGTAATTCATTCTGTTGTGTAGAGGTGACACTAGGGATGCTGGCATGTGTTGTGAATATACTTAGAGTTTATTTACCACCTAATTGATGGGTTGCTGGATTGAATGGCAAATTGCAAGTCAATTTACTCTTTGTAGTAAATCTGATGCATACCCAGTCCCTTAAAGTATAACTAAAGGTAAAACTTTTATTTTGTTTTGGATAGTAGTGCAGGATTAGGACACCTGTTGGCTTTTATTCCTGTCTATGTCCCCATTAGGGAGATTCATCCTCTTAGTCCTGCTTACCATTATCATTGACAGTCTCACCACATTTTGGTTTGTCCCCCAGAAAAGTAAGAGGAAATCTTCCAATGGGGACACAGATGGCAAAAAAAATGGGTTATAACCCTCCCTTGCTTTAGCCAAAATGGGAGCAGAAAAAACTGCCTATAGTTCTACTTTAAGTATTTTTCTCTAACCTTTAAAGGGACAATTCGCAGAATGTTTGTCTTGGTAAATGCATAAATGAGCTGTCACCTAGCAGTTTTGAGACTTTGCAGCGGTCTTTGGGTGAGGGTTTATAGACCTGCAGTCTGCTAGAAGTGCTGCTTTCCCTGCTTTATATTAGTTCTGTATTAGAGAGAATGTAACAGGAGTGAGCACACACCAAGCTGGCTGGCAAGAGTTAACTATTAGAGGTTGTAGAGTAATGTAACTCAAGTTCTAGAGCAACTTTAAACAGGTGTACTATTGGCTTGTAAGATTAAAGCTTTGGCGTGCCTACTGATTAAAGGATCACTATATATCTATATCCTTTACAACCCCTTTAATTGCGGGGCGGTGTGTGGTGCATTTGATGGAAGTGCTTGTTTCAAAGGGATTGTTTACCAAAAGCTTTATGCTGGACAATTCAACTACTAAGGCTCTATGCACACTAGCGTTTTTCATAAGCTCAAAAAAGCTATAAAAAGCTGATAATAGCATTTTTGTCCCAGCTTCTAGTAGCAGTTTAGGAGCCTTTCTGCTAGAAAAATTCTCAGGAAACTCTACGAAAACGTTTTTTTTTTTCCTGCTCCTAGATGCTGAAGCTCAAAAAATGCTAATAGCCTAAAGTAGTGTGCATGGACCCTTAGCATAACACTAGCTTCTAGGAGCAGAAAAAAAGTTAATATCTTCTTCTGCATTACAATAGAATTACACCCATTAGATTTTAGATTACTAAAATTAGTTTTATATAAATATAGCGCTCGCAAACACAAGTGAAAATATGTTGACCAAAAAGAAACTAAAGCCCAAATAAAGTGACTAAAAGGTGCTCCAATCCAAAGTGAAGGAAATGTAAGGTGCTTCAGAAAAATTCAGGTGTGCAACACCCCCTCATGTATCCCCACTCACCAGATCAGAATGACCCCCAGCTTTTCAGTCTGGTGGGTCATTTAAAGCTTGGTAAGGAAATCCTGGGATGGCGGATATGGTGATAAGTCTTCAGGTCCAGAATTCCTTTATAGAGTTTCTCAGCCAGAAACAGGTACCAGAGAGGGGTTCTCAAGAAGTAAGGCAGGCTACTGTCTCTAATGACATAACGTGTGGCCATTCTGTGTCCAGACCTTGTCCCCATCAACATGGGGACAAGGTGCTTTGGGGGGGCACCCTAAAGTACCCCCCATGTTGAGAGAAAGCTCCCTGGTATGATCCAGGAGGGGGCATGCTTGCTCATCTCCCCCCCCCCCCTCTTTCCTGGCCTGCCAGGCTGCATGCTTGGATAAGGGCCTGGTATGGATTTTGGGGGGGACCCCATGCTTTTCTTCTGTCATAGGGTTCCCCTTAACCACTTCAACGCACTGCATTGTGTTCTCTCTGCGCACACTGTGTGTGTGTGTTCTCTCTGCGCACACTGTGTGTGTGTGTTCTCTCTGCGCACACTGTGTGTGTGTGTTCTCTCTGCGCACACTGTGTGTGTGTGTGTTCTCTCTGCGCACACTGTGTGTGTGTGTGTTCTCTCTGCGCACACTGTGTGTGTGTGTGTTCTCTCTGCGCACACTGTGTGTGTGTGTGTTCTCTCTGCGCACACTGTGTGTGTGTGTGTTCTCTCTGCGCACACTGTGTGTGTGTGTGTTCTCTCTGCGCACACTGTGTGTGTGTGTGTTCTCTCTGCGCACACTGTGTGTGTGTGTGTTCTCTCTGCGCACACTGTGTGTGTGTGTGTTCTCTCTGCGCACACTGTGTGTGTGTGTGTTCTCTCTGCGCACACTGTGTGTGTGTGTGTTCTCTCTGCGCACACTGTGTGTGTGTGTGTTCTCTCTGCGCACACTGTGTGTGTGTGTGTTCTCTCTGCGCACACTGTGTGTGTGTGTGTTCTCTCTGCGCACACTGTGTGTGTGTGTGTTCTCTCTGCGCACACTGTGTGTGTGTGTGTTCTCTCTGCGCACACTGTGTGTGTGTGTGTTCTCTCTGCGCACACTGTGTGTGTGTGTGTTCTCTCTGCGCACACTGTGTGTGTGTGTGTTCTCTCTGCGCACACTGTGTGTGTGTGTGTTCTCTCTGCGCACACTGTGTGTGTGTGTGTTCTCTCTGCGCACACTGTGTGTGTGTGTGTTCTCTCTGCGCACACTGTGTGTGTGTGTGTTCTCTCTGCGCACACTGTGTGTGTGTGTGTGTTCTCTCTGCGCACACTGTGTGTGTGTGTGTGTTCTCTCTGCGCACACTGTGTGTGTGTGTGTGTTCTCTCTGCGCACACTGTGTGTGTGTGTGTGTTCTCTCTGCGCACACTGTGTGTGTGTGTGTGTTCTCTCTGCGCACACTGTGTGTGTGTGTGTGTTCTCTCTGCGCACACTGTGTGTGTGTGTGTGTTCTCTCTGCGCACACTGTGTGTGTGTGTGTGTTCTCTCTGCGCACACTGTGTGTGTGTGTGTGTTCTCTCTGCGCACACTGTGTGTGTGTGTGTGTTCTCTCTGCGCACACTGTGTGTGTGTGTGTGTTCTCTCTGCGCACACTGTGTGTGTGTGTGTGTGTTCTCTCTGCGCACACTGTGTGTGTGTGTGTGTGTGTGTGTGTTCTCTCTGCGCACACTGTGTGTGTGTGTGTGTGCAGGCATGTACTGGCCATTGGGACTACAGGGAGTTTCCCGGTGGGCCGATGGCTCAGTGGGCCAGTCAGGCACAGTCCTGGAGCCGCTCCTCACTGACAGTGAGTGATCTTGATTTCACTCCTGTCACCAAGGAGCAGCTGCCTACACTTGCTGGAGAGATGATTAGGCTTTCTGCTCCCTCCAGCCTGCAGGGGGAGAGACAGCCGGCAGATTTCCCTTCCTCTCTCCCCTTATCACTTGTCACATGACTGGAGAGAGGAACGAGAGGCTGCCTTCAGAACTGTGAGTACACATGGGAGGGGGATGAGAGGCGGGGACACTGATGTAAGTGGGTGCTGATGGGGACACTCTGATGTAAGGGGGTGCTCTTGAGGATACTCTGATGTGAAGGGGGGTGCTGATGGGGACACTTTGATGTAAGGGGTTGCTGATGGGGACACTTTGATGTAAGGGGGTGCTGATGGGGACACTTTGATGTAAGGGGGTGCTGATGGGGACACTTTGATGTAAGGGGGTGCTGATGGGGACACTTTGATGTAAGGGGGTGCTGATGGGGACACTTTGATGTAAGGGGGTGCTGATGGGGACACTCAAAATTAAAGTGGGCCAGTCTGGTTGAATTCCAGGGCCACATGTGTGTCCCAGTCCAGCCCTGTGTGTGTGTGTTCTCTCTGCGCACACTGTGTGTGTGTGTTCTCTCTGCGCACACTGTGTGTGTGTGTGTTCTCTCTGCGCACACTGTGTGTGTGTGTGTGTTCTCTCTGCGCACACTGTGTGTGTGTTCTCTCTGCGCACACTACACTAACTACCCTGCCTAATCTCCATTCATATACACTATATACGGCCGCCGTGTAAGCAGCCTTGTATAGTGTGGGGCGTGGAATTGCCTTTGGCCAATCATGGCTCACAGCACATTGGGCTGTGATTGGCCAAAGCATGCAAGTCAGGTGTATGCTTTGGCCAATCAGCAGCCTTCAGTGCACTGCGACCTTGCAGTGCATTATGTGGTGCCCATCGGCGGGCGAATGTCCTGTGAGCGCCCCATTCTACGAACAAACATCGGATCCCTCACTAATGGGCCGCTTTGAATTCCTACAGCGCTGTGCTTCAGGTGTGATGCACAACCATTCATAAGCAGCTTTGAATTCCTATAGCACTGGGCTTTGAATGTGAGACTCTCAACCAATCTTGGCAGCTTTGAAGTTGAAGTCTATCAATGAATACAAAGCTTCCTCTGGCCGAGCCGGAAATTGTGATGTCATCAGCCTGCCTCTGACTCGGCCAATCAGAGGAAGCTTTGTGGTCATTGATGGAATACAAAGCTGCCTATGAAAGTCTTAAAGGTGCTCAGCCAGGGCGCTATTTTTTTTTTTTCCTGGGTTTGAGAAAGGAAGGTCTCGTCCGGGAAGGTCTCGTCACACCCGGAGCAGTGCTGTGTTCTGTATGTAGCTGAGGCTATGTATGTTTTATACAGCACACACGATGGTAAAGGATATAGAACTATTAAAGTGTTATCCCAACATTTCATATTCTTGATGTGGCTGCGATACCATGTACTGGTAGGAATAAGTATCCTGCTCTTTGTTTCACTTGCTTTATGTGAAATCCCTGATTTCTGCCAGTCCCTCTGCTATACTATTAAACTGACCACAATAAGCTGGAGAACATGCTGTGGTCAGTTCTCTAGCTATGCTGGAAACTCGTCTTTCTCTCCAATGATCAGACTTGTCCTGACACGCCTCTCCATCAGTGCATTGTTGCTGCTCCTCCCCCCCAGCTCTTGTGTGACTCTGAGAACCGAGAGAATGTGATCACTTATAAAAAAAGGTAATTATAATTTTTTTTTTTTATATCTATACACAAATCTTTACTGCCGGTTCACACAGGGGCAACGCGACTTGCAGGCCGACTCAGAGGCGACCTGCACACGACTTCAGCTGCAACTTGCAAAACTTCTGTATAGAAGTCAATGCAAGTCACCTGAAGTCGCCCCAAAAGTAGTACAGGAACCTTTTTCTAAGTCGGAGCGACTTGCGTCGCTCCTATTAGAACGGTTCCGTAGTACAGAACGGGACGCGACTTGTCAGACGGCTAAGTCGCCTGACAAGTCGCCCCTGTGTGAACTGGGGCTTAGTCTTTTATTTCTATTTTTAACAGAATAGATTGTTTTACAATGTGATAGTTTAAAATCACTCTAGGTAAGCCTGGACATCTGATTTAAGTTTCTTTTTTATTTTTTTGAAAAGCCACCAATTATATCTATGCGTTATTCCTCACGGTCTGAATTACTGGAGACATGGTAGAGGTGTGACCTCTGTCTACATTATGCTGTGTCCTTTTTTCTGTCTTGATAAATCCTTGTATGCCATTAACACTTTCCTCTTTCAGTAGGGTAGGCCTTTACAATGGTGCAGCTCTCACAATCCAGTCCCACTGGTGACGGGCAGCTGATACGAGATATCAAGAGTCAGTCTGAGCATGGCCTCAGCTCCCTGCAGTCGTCGCTGTCATCTACCGCAACACCTCTGCAGGTTTATGAGACTTATCTAGAGAATGGATATGTCAGCCTGAAGCACAAAATCCGCAACATTGAGAAAAAGAAGGTACTAGTGTCTTTGTGTTACATTATCTCTGAGGTGGTTTTTATATAAAATAACAGCTGCCTAACTTGGGCTTGGGGGGGGGGGGGGGCAAGAGTAGGCCAGTGCCCAAGGATCTACATTCTAAAGTGCCACCAGATTATCCGTTGACTTTTTATAGGTCCTTTAAAGTTGGGAAGAATGGTCTAGCCCCAAACCTGCACAAATGGTTATTAAACGTGAACAAATACTGGTAATGAGAGCAGCTTGTTGGTAAAAAAAACCCATTTGATATAAAAATTAATTACTTTGACCCGTGCTCTGTGATTTGTCAGAATATTGATTAACAATACACTAAATCATAAATATTACAATAAAGTGCATAGTTAAAGTGCATGTTCCAAAAAACATTGGCCAAGTGCATATAAAATGTCCATAATACTGATGGTTGAAAAAAATCTAATTTATGAGCACATTATTGTCCAAATAAACTTTGTGTATAAGTCTTCTTAATCCTGGTGAACAATTAGGAGTGACTGTATCTTCCGACACCTGCCAAACATCCTACTCGCCAGAACTCCATGACATCCATTACAGGTAGTCAAAAACGCAGAGGGATCAGACCAACAAAGGAATTTCTTCCGATCACGAATTGTGCCATCAAACATCCAAACATCAGTGAGATAATGAAAGAAATGGATTCCGTAATGAAGTTTGTCACGATTTATTTAAAAAGTAAAAAGCCAATGTATCCATCGCAGCATACAATACGAACTTCTGTTGGAAAACGCTGTGTGCGCTCCAGCTGCGTTGCAAGGGGCAGAAGAGGCGTATTGCGCTCAAGGCACCCTATGCGTTTCATTAGCATGCTCTGATGTCATCAGGGGTCTTGGAACATGCACTTTAACTATGCACTTGCACTTTATTGTAATATATATGATTTAGTGCATTGTTAATATTCTGACAACTATTCTGACACATCAGAGTTGCCAAGCAGCTCAGGTCCAAGCGCTCACGGTATAATAAAACAGGGATGGAAATAAATCCACTAAGACTGATTGCAAGCTGCTGTTATAAAAATAAAAACACATGATACAACAAAATATACTCTTATAAGAAGCAAGTATTAACAGCGCTAGTTCGGGTGATCTGAGGTTAAAGTGTAATGTCACTAAACTCCCGAATAAGTGGGAATTGACATGAGATTAGTAATCCTAAAAATATCTATAAAATATGTATATATCAAGAGTCCAGTGCAGTATAAAGGAACCAGCAGTCCCTAAATCAATAGTTCAAAGAATACCAAAACAGTGTGTGAGCACTGATTATATCCGCTGCATAAACTCATTGTGTAAACACCATTGCTTTAGGGGGGGGATCTTCTGTGGGTTTGTTGTAAACAATTTTACACTGGAGAGTCTCCCCTTCTATTTCTCTACATCATAATACATGATCTTGACTGAGGACTGAGGGAATCTGGTGGTGGAGGAGCCGATCTGAAAGAGAAAAGGAGATGACAGGCTTGTCTTTGTCTTACCTCTGGTAAGCTCACATCCATAAGGGTTATTCACGTGGTGATGGTCTAGTTGGATACGTGCACTCCAGAAGAATTATATTCCCTGATTGCGATTATTGTCCTCTTTATGCAATGAACTACTTTAATGTTACCTTTGAGTTTATGCAGCGGATATAATGTCCATTCCCACTTATTCGTGAGTTTAGTGACATACTTTTTTAACCTCAGATCACCTGAACTAGCGCTGTTAATACTACTTATAAGAGTATATATTGTATATTTTGTTGTATTCTGACACATCACAAAGCGCGGTTCAAATTAAATTATTTTTTTTAAAATCAACTTTAAAGCAGTTGTATGGCCTACTTTGCTTTTTGCCTATAATAAGGCTTACCTGAGGGCAGGGGCGGACTGACCATTGAGCGACTCGGGCACTGCCCGAGGGCCCTGGGCCCATAGGGGGCCCCATCAGGGTTGCCAGCCTCAGTAAAACCAGGGACAGTATGTATAAATCTGTTTTTTTTACATCTGTCTGTGTATACTGTGTGATTGTATACTGTGTGTGTGTATACTGTGTGGCCCCATAATCTCTGATTGCCGGGGGGGCCCCATAATCTCCTATTGCCTGGGGGCCCCAAGAGTTATCAGTCCGCCCCTGCCTGAGGGTAAAATGAATATCTCCTAAACGTACAGTTTAGGAGATATTCATCCTGCATGCAGCGGCACATGCGCTCTGAAGGTCTGACTTATCGGGGGCTTCGTTCTAAGTTAAGTATTTCATAATGCAATGCATACTAGCACATTATGCCATTATCTTGTAGGGCTTTTTCTAGGGGGGAGGGGGGGTTTTACCCAGGGTTTACTACTGCTTTAAAGCGGTTGTATACCAGAAGAGGGGAAAAAAACAAGGAAAAGGCATACTAGCTCATTATGAAATACTTGCCTTAGCACAAAGCCCCCACGCCATTTTCCGGTCCCTGCCGGGGAGCTGACATTTTGCCTGTGTGATTCTTCCGGGTTTGCGGCTCCGGCGCTGAGTGACCGGAGCTGCGATGATGCTCCCGCGCATGCGCGCGGGAGTCTTCTTTCCATCAAGGAGCTCTGATTTTCCGGCATCATCTGCCAGATCATCAGATGCAAGCGCCGCTGATGTCAGTGGCTGCATGCAAGGAGAATATCTCCCAAACCGTACTGGTTTAGGAGATATTCATTTTACCTACAGGTAAGCCTTATTATAGGCTTACCTGAAGGTAAAAAATGTGCTAAAGGGGTATACAACCACTTTAAGGATATACAGGTACGTTTCAAATATCCAGTGTCAAATATCAAGTTTTTCAGTAATTCAACAAGTGAAACTCAAGTTTTTATGTAGATGCGTTAGAGTGCTATATTTCAAGCACTTTTTATTTTTGATTATGGCTTTCAGCATCTCAGAAAATATGAATATTACATAAATCCATAAGTGTTTTTAAAACAAATATTGGCTTACTGAAGAGTACAGAAAATGTACAGTATAGTATGCACTCAATACTTGGTCGGGACTCCTTTTGCATGAGTTACTGCATCAATGTGGGGTGGAGGCACTTAGCCTGTGGACCTGCTGAAGTGTTATGCACGCCCAGGTTGCTTGATAGTGGTCTTGAGCTTGTTTGTATTATTGGGTCCGGTTTCTCATCCTCGTCTTGACAATACCCCACAGATTCTCTATGGGGTTTAGGTAAGGCGAGTTTGCTGGCCAATCAAGCACAGTGATATTAGATCATTAAACCAGGTATTGGTATTTTTGGCAGTATGGGCAGGTGCTAAGTTCTACTGGAAAATTAAATCGGCATTTTCATAAAGCTGGTAAGCAGAGGGAAGCGTGACATGGTCTAGAATTTTCTGGTAGAGGGCTATGCTGACTTTGGACTTGAGAAAATAGTGTACCAACACCAGCAGATGTCATGGCTCCTCAAATCATCATGGACACTGGAAAATGTTGGCTTTCGTTTGGAAATCTAGGTCCCTGAGTCTAGAGGAAAAGTGGAGAGGCACAGAATTGAAGTTTCATGACTTCCAGTGTGAGTTTTTCAGTCGGTGATCAGTGGCGGCTGGTGCTCCAAATTTTTGTGGGGGGACACAAACTGAAAAAAAAAAACCCTTCAATTGCGGCCTCACTGTGCCCCATCGCCTGCTGTCTGCCTGGCACTTGCCCTATCTTGGTGGTGGGTCAGGCAGCAGGTGATGGCGGCGAGCTGTGCGACAGCTCCTGTGTCCTCCATGCTTCCCCCTCTCTCCTTCCGTTCTGCTAGGTGTCAAATCGGGGCGCCAGTGCCTTCAGCCAGTCATGTGACAGATATTAGACCCATGCTACCTGATTGGCGGAGAGGCGGTTCAGTGTTAGAAAAGCAAATATTAATTTGCTTTTCGAACCCATCTGGGTGGACTGTGAGCGCAATTCTCTGCGCTCCAAGTCCACCTTTTTGAAGCCTATTAGAGCCTGGCTCTAATCGGGTGCTCCAAAAAACACCCCTGCTGCTGGAATTCAGGCGCACAGCATCTGAAAAGGGGCTGGACGCCTCAATAGGGGGTGGCGGCCATGGATAGATGCATGCATCTATCAGTCCTGAGGGGGTGGCTGGAGAGAGGGTGGCGCCCGTGTGCCCTTAATGGATGGGGCTGCCCCTGGTGATTTAAGTTCCGCTTGATACTAAATCTATAGATTCTGAGCAAATCAATCCGGTACAAGTGCTTCCAGATGGACAAAGTCTTTTCTGTGAAGAAATTGTCTCCAGGTTGTTTCATGCTGTCTCGGGACCTGAGACATGTATTTGCACGCCCCAATCGTTGTCAATCTGGGAAAGACCACTTGGCATCTCCAATTCAGAGCTCTACCCTTTGGACTCATCGTCCCCCTGGGTATTTACCAAAGTGATGACAGAAGCACTGGAACCATTAAGGCTGAGGGAGATATCTATTGTGCCCTGTTTAGATGACCTGCTTCTGTTCAGATTCCAGATGTCAGGTCCTAGTGAACCTTCAAGAGATCCATGTCCACCGCAAGGGCCTGGGGTGACTTCTATATCTGGAGAAATCCAATCTGATTCTGGCACAGGAGGTACATTTTCTGGGGTACACTATATAGATTCGGTACACCAAAAAAAATTTATCCCTCGAGATGATCAAGAAGGTCCAGTCTACGAGAAGTCAAATTCAGACCGACCTCTTGGTGACAGTCAGGGTGGCCATGGTGGCCCTAGGGCTGCTTACCGCATCCATTCCAGCTGTTCAGTGGGCTAAACTGCATTCTCGTCCACTCCAAATAGACATTCTGCAAAAATAGTCGTACCAAGAATCTGGAGAAACCAATCAAGATTGCCACAAGTGTGAAGAGGGCCCTGTGGTGGGGGATTCCGACCAACCTGGCAAAGGGTCTCTCATTGAACATACGATTGACTACAGATGCAAGCACGTGGGGTTGGGGAGCTCACCTAGAAGGCAGGATGGCACAGGGATCCTGGTCAAAGACAGAAGCCAGGAAGTCATCCTTTTGGCGGGAGTTGAAGGTCATTTTACTAGGCCACATATCCTTCCAGCAAGCAAAGGGCAGCATATAAGGGTCCTGACGGACAATGACTGAAATGGCTTGTGTGTCAAAACAAGGGGGAACAAAGCAAGGGGCTGCTGGAGCTGGCCTTGCAGATCCTTACATGGGCAGAATACAATGTGGCTTCTCTGACCGCTATCCACCTAAAGTGGTTGCAAAATCTGCTGAAAGGCCTCTTAAGCAGGAGAGTAGAGTCCGAACCAGGAGGTATTCTTGATGGTCAGGTCTGGGAAGATGAGACGGTGGAGCCTGACGCTGGTCCATCCATGAAGCTACCCTTTGCTAGGTGTCCCCCTTCCAATTTATACCCCTGGTGCTCAAAATTCAAGGAAGAATCCACTTTTTAATCCTAATCTCCTCCTTCTGGCCAAAAATACTGGTTGGGGATGCTATTAAATCTAGCCTCAAAGCCCCCATGGAGGTTGCTGAGCAGGAAGAACTTGTTAGCCCAAGGATCCCTGAACCATCCAGAGATGGATCGTTAAAATTTACCGGCCTGGTTTCTGAGGACCAGGGCCAGAAAAGCTCATCTCTAACTTTTTTTTTTTTCTCAAGCAGGAAAGTGACCATAGCAATTCACATGAAAGGTATGGAAAAAATTCCTGGTGCTCTGCCAAGTATCAAGTTAAAAATGTAATTTCAGTTTTGGAGTTAACCACTTCAGCCCCAAAAGGATTTACCCCCTTCCTGACGAGAGCACTTTTTACAATTTGGCACTACGTTGCTTTAACTGCTAATTGCACGGTCATGCAATGCTGTACCCAAACTAAATTTGCATCCTTTTCTTCCCACAAATGGAGCTTTCTTTTGATGGTATTTGATCGCCTCTGTGGTTTTTATTCTTTGCACTATAAACGGAAAAGACCGAAAATTTTGAAGAAAAATATTTTCTACTTTTTGTTATAAAAAAAATCCAATAAACTCAATTTTAGTCATACATTTAGGCCAAAATGTATTCAGCCACATGTCTTTAGTAAAGTCAATAAGCGTATATTTATTGGCTTGCGCAAAAGTTATAGCGTCTACAAACTAGGGTACATTTCCTGGAATTTACACAGCTTTTAGTTTGACTGCCTATGTAATTTCTTGAGGTGCTAAAATGGTAGGGCAGTACAACCCCCCCCCCATGACCCCATTTTGGAATGTAGACCCCCCCAAGGAAATTGAGGCATGTTGAGCCCATTTGAATATTATTTTTTTTTTTTTATGTCCCAAGTGATTGAATGACAAAAAAAATTTACATAAAGCTGTCACTAAATGATATATTGCTCACCCCAAAATACATTTAGCTGCTTCTCCTGAGTATGGGGATTCCACATGTGTGGGACTTTTTGGGAGCCTAGCAGTGTATGGGGCCCCGAAAACCAAGCACTGCCTTCAGGATTTCTAAGGGCGTAAATTTTTGATTTCACTCCTCACTACCTATCTCAGTTTTGAAGGCCATAAAAAGCCAAGATGGCACAACCCCCCCCAAATGACTATTTGCTATGAGGTATAGTGAGTATTTTGCAGACCTCACTTTTTGTCACAAAGTTTTGAAAATTTTCCCCATAAAAGTATCACCATACTCAGGAGAAGCAACAATGTATTTTGGGGTGTAATTTCATATTCCCATGGCATGTTTGAACAATATATCATTTAGTGACAACTTTGTGCCAAAAAGTGTCTTTTTTCCTGCAACTTATGTCACAATATAAAATATTCTGTGGACTCCACATGCCTCTCGGCAAATAGCTTGGGGTGTCTACTTTCCAAAATGGGGTCATTTGGTGGGGGGGTTTGGACTGTCCTGGCATTTTATGCACAACATTTAGACGCATCACCCACTCTTCGAACCACTTGAAGACAAAGCCCTTTCTGACACTTTTTGTTTTTGTTTTTTTTTTTTGTTTACATGAGAATTATTTTTTTTTTTTTTGCAAGAAAATTACTTTGAACCCCCAAACATTATATATTTAAAGCAAATGCCCTACAGATTAAAATGGTGGGTGTTTCATTTCATTTTTTTTTTTTTCACAGTATTTTCGCTGTGATTTTTTTCAAACGCTTTTTTTTGGGGAAAACGCACTTTTTTAAAAAAATTTTAATGCACTTAAACACATTATATTGCCCAAATGTTTGATGAAATAAAGATGATCTTGGGTTGAGTACATGGATACCAAACACAACATGCTTTAAAATTGCACACAAACATGCAGTGGCGACAAACTGAATACATTTTTAAAAGCCTTTACATGTTACCACTTTAGATTTACAGAGGAGGTCTACTGCTAAAATTACTGCCCTCGATCTGACCTTCGCGGCGGTGATACCTCACATGCATGGTGCAATTTCTGTTTACATTTGACACCAGACTGACGCTTGCTGGGGTGGACGGGGTGCTTTTTGGTTTTTTAAAAATAAGAAGAAAAAAAAAGTTCGTTTTTTTTTATTTTTTTTTAATCATTTTTATTATCTCAGGGAATGTAAATATCCCCTATGATAGCAATAGGTAGTGACAGGTACTCGTTTTTAAAAAAAAAAAAAAAAAAAATTGGGGTCTTGGACCCTAGATCTCTCCTCTGCCCTCAAAGCATCTGACCACACCAAGATTGGTGTAATAAAATGCTTTCCCAATTTCCCAATGGTGCTGTTTACATCCGACGAAATCTAAGTCATGAAATGCTCGTAGCTTCCGATTTCTTAGGCCATAGAGATGTTTGGCGCCATTCTGGTCTCTGATCAGTTCTATGGTCAGCTGGCTGAATCACCAGCTGCATTCTCCGGTTCCCTGTTGGGACAGGAGAGCCAGAGAAAAACATGGAAGACGGTGGGTGGGGGGGGGGATTCCCTCCCACTGCTTGTAAAAGCAGTCTAGAGGCAAATAAGCCGCTAGGATTGCTTTTACATGAAAGCCGACCGCTGGCTGAAAAGAATACCAAGATGATAACTAAACCTCCAGGCATCATTCTGATATAACCACTTAAAAGTCCAGCGACATACCAGTACGTTGCTGGTCCTTGTTGGGCATATTGTAAATTTTTTTTCATGCAGCCTGTGGGGTGAACGAAAAATTGATCGGTGGGTATGCCCACCATTAGAATACCTCCCTTCATCCACCCACTTCTGATGGGCATACATGCACTGTTTATATATGCCGAAGCATGGGGGTGCTCCTCCGACCCTGCTGCCCCCATGCTTTGGCATATATGCGCCTTCTTTTTTTTTTTTTTTTTTTAACTGGTGATGAAATCGCCTCCTACAGCGCTGGATTCACGGCTCTATGTATCGTGGGAGCAAACGCTGTTGCTGTCACAAACAAATCCGCGCTGCAACTGAATGGCGTACCTGCTAAGCAAATGATGGTTAACAATAAAACAAAGTAACATTACAGTATAACAGTAAGACTTGCCATACCTGCAAATACAAAAAAGGTAAAAAAACATTTAGCGCAACCTGTGCCTAAAATATATATATATATATATATATATATATATATATATATATATATATATATATATATATATATATATATATATATATATATATATACGAAGCATGGGGGTGTCCTCCTGCAAAGGGTAGGAGCAAATCGCTCCTCCGCCCCTGCTGCCCCCATGCTTCGGCATATATGCTGAAGTATGTAACTGTGGTGGTGAAATCACCTCCGACAGCGCTGGAGTCGGGGCTTTATGTATCGTGGAAGCAAACGCTGTTGCTGTCAAGATGAATAAATCCGCTCTGCAGCTAAATGGCATACCAGAAAACAAGAAAATGGTTAACAATAAAACACAGTAAACAGTAAAAAAATTGCATACCTATAAAGCAAACATGATAAAACATTGCATAATAGAATACAGTAAAAAAGAGCAGAACAATAGAAAGAATAGAGAGAACAATAAACGACAACTATTTTTGGTTAATTTTTTTTTTTTTTTTTTTTTTTTTGTAACTAACCGTTTCCAGGTTCGGGTCTCTCAAAATGCGATGGCATCTTGGGAGACCCTGTGAAAGTGTCCTAGTCTGTGCAGTGCTGTACCCTACGCTTATACTCAACTAGTGTAAGGTAGCGTTCAAAACATTCACCAATGCAAAGACCTGGATTGTCAGGACAGGAGGGACAATAATAGCGGGTGTCACGTCTATATCCGCGCTTGCTGCAGACATGACATCTTTTTTGGCGGGCTCGTTGGGTAGGGGTACTCAGAGGACATAAAGAAAATGCCTCTCATGCAGCCGGCTTACTGCATTTGGTTGGGGAAGGTGAGGTGGAGCATCGTCTGGAAACAGAAGGGCTCGGATGATCTCTTCCTAGAATTTAAGGAAGGATCCAGTCCGTCCTGAAGATCTGTATAGCACATAAGCGTTCAGCAAAGCCAATTGAAATAAACAGACACTTTTTTTGTACCTGCGTCTGGCCTTACGGGCAACTAGGTACGGCGCCAACAACTGGTCATTGAGGTCCACCCCTCCCATATTTTGGTTATATTTGTGGACACTGGTTTCTCAAACACCAGTCCCCGTAGTAATTTGGACCGTCGTGTCTGCATGAAGGGAGGTAAGAACGAAAACCTTATTATCCCTCCACTTCATAGCGAGCAAATTATTACACTGCAAGCAGGCTCTCTCCCCCAGCCTAAGACGGGAATCTACAAGCCGCTGGGGAAAGCCCCGGTGATTAGGTCGCACGGTGCCACATGCTCCAATCTGATCAAAAAGGTGTCTAAAAAGTGGCACGCTCGTGTAATGTCCATGTACAAGTGGTACCCCTTTCCGAATAAGGGCGACACCAAGTCCCACACAATCTTGCCAGCGCTTCCTATGTAGTCAGGGCAGTTTGTTGGCTCTGTGACTATCTTTTCCCTCGTAAACCATAAAACTAATGTATAGCCTGTGGCCCTGTCACAGAGCTGATGCATCTTGACCCCGTATATCTGGCATGCTTGCTGGGAAGGTACTGTTTGAATGACAAGTGGCCAGAAAACTTAATCAGGGACTCATCAACACAGACCACTTGATGGGGAGTAAACAAGTCTGCAAAACGTTGGTTGAAGTGGTTTACAAGGGGCCGAATTTTGTAGAGCCGTTCATATCCAGGGTCTCCACGAGGACGACAGAGTTCATTGTCATTGAAGTGCATGAACCGCAAGATCTGCTCGTATCGTGCCCTGGTCGTAGAGGCAGAGAACAAGGGCATATGGTGAATTGGGTCAGTGGACCAATATGGCCGCAACTCACTCTTTTTGGTTATGCCCATGTTGAGGGAAAGGCCCAGAAAGAGCTTAAATTCGGAGACCGTAATTAGTCTCCAATCTCTGGCAAGGGAGGACTGGGGAATAGTGGCAATGTGTTGACCAGCGTACAAATTGCTTTGGTCCACAATAGTTCTATAGAGATCTTTGGTGAAAAACAGCGAATAAAAATCAAGTGACATTAAATTCAACTGTTTCCACCTGAATGCCGGGTTGGCCAGTGAATGATGGGGGGGGGGGGGGGGGGGGGGGGGGGGGGCTGTAGAAGTGGTGGGTTCCCAATTAGGATTAGCGAATGCAGCAGGAAGGGCACTATGGGCACGACGGGCCTGTGTTCGTCTTCTTGGTGGCAGCGGGACACTAATTGTGCTTGCCACCTCGCCAGCTTGAACTGCACTCATGGGACTCGCCACGTCACCACGTGATACTGCAGTGCTGGATGTACGACCAGGGTGTACTAGGCCGCTGGTGCTTGTGGCAGGGACCACAACTCCATCTTTGGAGCCATCTGTCATGGAGCTGCTGTCTACAGGATCGTATTCTGAGCCTGAATCTGACAGATAAATTACTTCCTCTTCACTATCTGTCATTCTCAGAAATGTGTAGGCCTCTTCACTAGTGTGCCTTCGATTTGCCATTTTGGGCTCTAAATTTAGTGGTACACTAGAGACTCACGGGTAAAAAAAACTCCTGACTGTTAGTGACAGGGATCAAAACACTACCAAAAAACCTGTTAGCGATTGCAGGGATCAGGCCTGAATGCTGCAGTTGTGTGTTTTATTGTTTTTGTAAGTGACAGTGATCGATTGATACTGCACTTGGGTGGGCTGGGCCGGGACGAGGGGCAAAACACAGGTGCTAGCGGGTATCTGGGCTGATCCCGCTAACACTGCATTTTTTGGAACCCTAAACTGCTGGGGACGCTAGTATAGATTGGATCGGATATTGATCCGTTCAGATACTATACCACTAAGGGAGGTGTATGCTGCGTGCATGGGTGTTAGCGGTACTGGCGCTAACCTGACACTGCTTGGGGCGAAGCAGACCTTATCTGACCCTAAAACTTAACTTGTATCACCGCTGGGTGATTAGGGGGTTAAACCTTTATTAGGTAATAAACGGCGGGTGCCCTGAAACTATAAAAAACTAACCAGTGTCACCCGTAAGTTTTACAGTAATCACTGGTGAAAGGGATTAACTAAGGGGCAATCGGGGATTAAAACCTTAGGTAGTATATGGGGGGTCCCTGATGCTATAAAACAGACGGCGAACCTATATACTTCCCTAACTAGCATCACCTGTGACACTAATCAGCGATCAGAAAAACGATCGCTTAGTGACACTGGTGACAGGGGGTGATCAAGGGGTTAAAACTTTATTGGGGGGTTAGGGGGGTATCCTAGACCTAAAGGGGGCTACCACTAACTGCCCTACTACTTATAACTGTCACAAACTGACACCAATGCAAAAAAAACCTGCTATTGGTGTCATTGTGACGGGGGGGGGGGGGGGGGGTACAGGTGATTGGGGGGTGAAAAGTGTGCCTAGTGTGTTCTACTGTTAGTGTAGTGTTGGTGCAACTCACATCGATGTCTTCTCTCAGCGCTGGAACAAAAAGACTGACTCAAGGAGAGATGACATTACTTCCTCTGCCGCTGTTTACATTACAGCAGCAGAGGAAGATTGTCATTCGTTGGGAGCGATCGCAAGGGGGTGGCCACGAATGAGTGGCCTCCCCCTCAGCCTGGATCGCTCCCCTAACAAAGCTGACTGCCTCGGGCACCAGATCACATACCAGGTATGTGATTTTTGCCTGCCCATGCCATTCTGCCGCAGTATATCTGCGTTAGGCCGTTGGCAAGTGGTTAATCCATTAGGGAATGGAGAAGGGCTTGGCAGCTAGCACCCTAAAAACTTTTTCCCAAATGGGATTTATCCTTGGTACTACAGGGGTTCACAAACTCAATTTGAATCTTTAGAAGCATCTTAGTTTTTAAATAACAATTTTTCTGGTATCAATTCGGCCCAAAGAGTAAGCAAAATTCAGGCCCTGTTTGCAGAACCTTTTTTATTTCCAGATCGGGTAATTCTCAGAACAGATCCCGCTTTTCAGCTAAAAATTTCTTTATCCTTTCATTCAGGAAATGGTGCTACCTACTTTAAGCTCCAGCTAATTCGGGGAAAGAAGCCTTTCATACTCTAGATGTGAGAAGATGCCTCTTACAGTATCTGGTCCTAAACAGGGACTTCAGGAAATCAAATGCGCTGTTTGATTTTCTTGATCTTGCAAAGGAAAAGGGGCCTCCAAGAGTACGCTAGGAAGATGGCTCAAATTGGCCATCAAGGAAGCATGTGTCCCCGGGAAAGGAACCTCCTTCTGGTATAGTGGCTCATTCCACAAGATTGGTGGCGGCTTTTTGGGCTGTGCTTTGCCTGAGCAAATTTGCAAGGCGGGCACATGGTCCAGCTTTTCTACTTTCTGTCAGGACTAGGCTCAGTGCTCGGCTGTCGGTTAATTGCCAGCACTCATCGTTCCACAGTGCCTCAGCTGGTGATCATTTCCTGCTTGTCAGCCCCTTCTGGCTATTTAAGCTGCCTGGTTCATATCTGAAGTTTCTCTGCTGTGTTCCTGTTAAAGACTTGCCTGGCTGACATCCCTTCTGGTTCCTGATTCTGTTTGCTTTGTCTGACTACACTGATCTCTGGCTTCCTGATTTACTGGCTTGCACTGACTACCATCTTTGCTTGCCGAACCCTGGCTATGTGTTGACTATTACTATTTGCACCATTTTTACCACTCTATTAAAAGGTTTTTTTTTTATTTTGTTTTCTGCATTTTCTGTCTACGCCTGATTCATGGTTCCTGACACCTTCATATGACACTACAGGTTGGATCTACTGTAGGCTGCAAACCAGGTCTTTGGCAGAAAGGTGTGGAAAAGAGAACCTGCCGCTCCCAGGTGAGATAAGGAAGCCTAATGATCCAGCAGGTGCTTGCCTCTGCACACAATGAAATTGGAAGAAGTTGCCGCACACCACTGTAGATCAAAATCCTCTATCTGGACATCCCAAAAATTACAGGCATCAGAATGCTGGGTAGACTCTTTTTGCACACTTCATGTGTGCTTCGTTATTACACAGGTATGTCTTCAGAAAAGTTCTTAAAGTCCCACCTAGAACAGGTGTCACCAGGTGCTAATTGCAGACTTCCTGTTGCATAAACCTCACATGTAAAAGAAATCAAAATAAGTAATTCTGCGCTACTCTAAATATTCAGCAGCCATCACACCAAATTAGATAAATGGCAACGAAAAAAATATAAAATAAAGTGTAGCGCTATGTGAAGGTGGGTTCAAGGCCAAAAGCCATCAATAAAAAATGAATAAATAATTGCAGACAGACACGGTGAGTAGATATAAAGAAAAATGTCCATATATAAGTACCAGTGAAGTTATTAGTGATAATATCACATAAGCAATGGAATTAATGCAAACTAACACGGTGAATATATATAAAAAAAATTGTCCATATATAAGTGATACATGTGAAATCACATAGGAAAAATTCAGTTGAATATAATCCAAATCTGTGGAAGTAAAGTAGTGGAATCTAACACCAGAAAGTTCCAATCAAAAAACGTGTGAATCCATTGGAAGAAATTGGTGACTAATCAAATCACTACCATGTGTAGAGGAGGCTTACCAGAATGTTTGAACATGACGGGGCATACGCTCTGCGTGTCAAACAAGCTTGTATTGCAGTGAATAGATAAAGGTAGTGCTGGTTTCTGTAGACTGAATATACCCCGCTCACACTCCAATGAGGACACGTAGGGAATGATCTCTCAGAAATCCATAGGGCAAAGGTGGCAGAGGAGAAAGCAAAAAGGACCACATAGCGTAATTCCGTAATAAACAGTAACATTTATTTCAAACGAAAAAACTCACATGATGCTGGATAAAAGAGCGCTTGTACAGAGTCAATAGGCAGCAGTGGGGACCTTCCCGACGCATTTCATCTCCAAGGACATCGTCTGGGGCGTATAAACCAAAAAAGCGACTATTTTGAAACGCAATATTTTACTTTTTTACTATATCCCCCAAAAATATATAAAACAATTTTTTTTCCCTCAGTTTAGGCTGATATGTATTCACATTTTTGGTATAAAAAAATCGCAATAAGCGTATATTGATTGGTTTGCGCATAATTTATAGCGTCTACAAAATGGGGGGGCTAGTTTTTATGGCTTTTTAAAATTTTTTTTTTTTTTTATCGTGACTGCGACATGGCGGACACATCGAACATTTTTTACACTATTTTGGACCATTGTAATTTATACAGCGATCGATGCTATAAAAATGCATTGATTACTGTGTAAATGACACTGGCAGTGAAGGGGTTAACCACTAGGGGGCAGTAAAGGCGTTGAGTGTCCTAGGGAGTAATTCTAACTGTTAGGGGGCTGGGCTTTACCACACGGGACAGTGATCACTGCTCTGTCCTGTCACTAGGCAAAACGGGGAAATGCTTTGTTTACAAAAGCATATCCCCGTTCTTCCTCTCCATGACACAGGCACGCAGCACACATTGAGTCTGTGGGACCCACTGTCATGGTCACGAAGACCGTGGCGGGCCCGCGACACCGCTTCTTAAAGGAGACGTACCTGTACGCCCTTCTGCCTACCAGCGCCATTCTGCCAACGTACATCGTGTGTGCTGGTCGGCAAGCTGTTAAAGTGTAGCCATGTAGTTGATTTTCATGGGCCTACTAGCAAAGAAACTGCAAGAGTGCGATCTAATGTGGGTGCCCTCTGAGATACTATATTGATACCTTCCTGCAATATATTTGCAGACATCGTCAGCAAACAAAACAGGGAGATGTCTGTCTTTGTCTCCAAATTCAGTACTAAATGGAGTCAATAGGGTCATTTTTATTTTGATGAGGACTACCTTTTGTCCTGTACACTTCTATCTACAAGAGTTTTCCTGTCTTTGCTTCGTGCAATTGCCAAGGCTCTGTTAATCCTCCACCTTGGATACCCTCTCTGTAGAAAGTGACTATATAGGGCAGCTGCCCTCAAGCTCAGTCGAAATCATCCCTACATATTCTTACCCATAGAAACTGTACCACAGGTATGTCTTTTGATGGTATATTTTGGATGTCCCGACTGTGCCAACAGGAGGGAATTACCAGATAATGGTTTTCTGTATAGGGTGGTATTAACCCTCCGTCTTGACATCTGTCAGAACATCCAAAAAGTAGATTTCTCTATCATTTGCCTCACCAGTAAAAGTAAAATTCTTATTACAATTAAGATATTCCAAGAATGGAGTCAAATTGGATATCCCATCCTCCATAACGAATATCAAGTCATCTATAAACCTGAAGAATAGTTTATTGGAGTACCGAAAGGGGTTTTCAACTCCAAAGATGTGGGCTTGCTCCCACCAACCCATGTACAGGTTGGCTAAGGAGGGAGACCACTTAGCCCCCATTGCAGCCCCACACCTCCTGGAGTTAGAACACTCCATCAAAACAAATGGGTGGGACAAGTACTCCAAAACTTCCAGGATATAATCTCGTTGCTCAATGGGTAAATCTGTTGTCTCTAAAGAGACTGATAAAATGGCAAGGTCATGGGGAATTGAAGATTATAAACTTGCAACGTCACATGTGACTCACGAGTAACTGCTCTCCCATTCAAAATCCTCCAACTTTGAGAAGGTGATTGGTATCCTTCAGATACCCAGGGAGTTGCTGGACCAAGGGCTGTAATTGTTTGTCCAGCCATTGTCCCAGCCTCTCATTAAGGGAATTGATACCCGATATGATGGTCCGTCCTTAGAGGGGATATATAATATGTGTTTTAGGCAAGTGATAAAATATAGTGCTGGTGGGACACTCTATTATAATATATTTTTTTTTTTTTTAACAAATCAGTATTACAATACAGTCAGCTTCCGACAATCAAATCTTGCTTGGTTACAGTATCAGTTTAAAATATCCATATTTAGCATCCTACAAAATATAATTTCTACAATTTCCCAACCAGTGACAATTCCCAAGTTTACTCCCATCTAGATCTGGTCCACATTAGGGTACTCTATCTCTCTCCCCTGGGGGAGGCTATCAGTTGCCTAGCTTGTGTATTAAAATAGTTTTTATTTGGTGTGGTCAGGTGCCACCCAGTGGGAAGGGGGGGGCAAAGCCATCATTTGGTCCCCCACCTCTTCTGGTTCCTCACCCAAGCCGTCCACACCTTGTCAAATTTAGCTGGACATTGCCTGTTCTCATAGGTGAGCCTGTACAAGGAGTACTAAATCAACTGCCTTTTGCCAGGATTTCAGTATGGGGGGTTCAGCTGACTTCCAGTGGATCATTATCTCCCTCCTGGCATAGAATAGTGACAGTAACGCAGACTTTAGCATATCTATCCCCCTCAATCTCCCCTAAGTAGCTTAGCAGGAGTACCATTGGTTCCCTTGGCACCAGAGTCCCCAGCAGTTCGCTCAGCTTCCTTGCTATGTGTTCCCAGTAGGCTTGGATTTTAGGGCAGGCCCACACCATATGCCAGAATGTGCCTACTTCTGTGTTGCATCTGGGGCGTGAAGGGTCTAAGTTCAGTTATGTTGGCCATCCTATGTGGGGTGTAGTATGCCCTGTGAATAAACGTCAACTGGATAAATCTATCCTTGGCCGCTATCATAGATGCGATAAAGGTTGATATACAGTCCTCCCCTTCGTCTTCTCACTCTGGTATAATTTTAGTGATTTTCTTTTTGCTTAACACCCACCTTAATCCCTCTCCCCACAAGAACTGCTCTATATTGCTTACTGGGGTCCCCCCTAAGCCTAATATAGGCATGGGTATCAGTTGACAGACAGCCTCCTCTCTGTAGGAGGTTGTATTCATAACTATAAGGCCTCCCTTATCGGAGTTACAAATGACGATGGACTCGTCTTCTAGATCTTTTAAAGATTTCCTTTCTAGTTAGGTTATCACGCCTTTCTGTAGTGCCTCCCATTGCCTGCTGGGCTAGTGCCGTCAGATCCCGCTCCACTGATTTTTGAAATTTAGTCGCATCAGGACTGTGGCAAATAACAGGATAAAAATCAGATTTGATATTAAAGATAACCAGTTTGATGGCACCGGTGCCAGCGGCTGGTGCAGTGTAGGCTATTGAGCGATAATAAATCTTCCATATCGCTAACTGCACATTCCCTGAAACCAAGATCTACACCCTCCAATTCACTGTTAGTAGGCCCAGGCACAGATCACACAGCATTATAAACACCTCCTGCTGCAAAATATTTTTTAATGGTAAGATTTGTAATAAATCTATTAACCTCAATAGTGTCAGTCAGACGTCTTTGTGGACAAAAATGAAGTCCCTTAGATAACAATTTTTCACTATCCACAAGAACTGTCAGATCAATTCAAAACATTGGAAAACGTCCTGTGTGATGGATACCTGTTCTGCTCCTCCATCCTTCCTTCCTCTGCGGCCTCTATGTGTTTTTGTATTTTGATTCCGTCCCCTCTTGTGGGACTTGCGCTTGTGGGGTTTTTTTTTTTTTTTTTTTTTTTTTTGCTGCCGTGGAAGGGGTAGAGCTAGCTTGTGCACCTCTGATAGCCGAACGAGGTGGTGATTGATCGGAGTCTGATCCAGCTAAGGTGCTGTTCCATAGGTTACCCTCCGTGTCTGACTTGCAACAAACTGACACCTTGTAGCAGCTTGAGCTTGTTGTAATTCCCATAGATCCTGTTGCAACACTTCCATTTCCTTCCTCTTTGCTATTATACTATTATATCAATTAAGGTGAAGGAACGGGTAGATGGGTTATCAGTCCATAGTTTAAGGGATTCATCCAACAATTCAAATGTGGGAAACTTTTCGACCCTCAATTCCCACAGTATCCTTAGAGCCCAATATGCCCCTATCTTCTTGGACATTGTCTTCAAGCTTACAGAAGAGAACACTGAGCCCACATCATGCTATTCAAAATTTAGCTCTGTGGATTGTCTCCCAACAGCCTAAAGCAGGGGTCTCAAACTGGTGGCCCTCCAGCTGTTGCAAAACTACAAGTCCCATGAGGCATTGCAAGGTTGACAGTTACAAGCATGACTCCCACAGGCAGAGGCATGATGGGACTTGTAGTTTTGCAACAGCTGGAGGGCCGCCAGTTTGAGACCTCTGGCCTAAAGCTTTGAGTGGTATGTGAGCCATTTTTTAGTATAGTGTACTTCCTCCCGACAGCAATCGGCACACATTAATATGTTGTCCATTTGTGCAGAGGATGGTTAACGATGTACTACACATTTGTCATGTTTACCAATATTATAATTGTACAGAATATTATGTGTAGCATAACCATCTGATATTCTGTGTATGGAAGTTGTCTAGGCATGTATTTCAATACATTCTTCCATTCATTTTTGATGTATTCAGATATTTGCTAGACATTGGGTGTAAATTAAGGTACTGATTGATGGGGGGTAGTAATATTGCGGTTTACTGTTTTACCCAGATCGTGCTGCCCATCTCCATTGCCCCCTCTTGGCTTTGTCCTAACAATTTAATGGTGGTTTATATGCAGTGGTGCCCAATCTGTTCTTTACAGATGTGGGCCACATAGTATATGAATGGGTTTCAGTATACTTGTGTCAATTGTCTTTCTGTCTGTGTCTTGTGCTGTTTGTCTTTTCCCGATCCTGTTAGCAGATTCCCCACATCTATTGATATGTATGTGTTTTTATGTGTATATATTATCAGGGTGGGGAAGGATAACTGTTTATTGGCTAATTGTTTGAGTATAAAAATACGGGGTGACACAAGACTATGTGGTTTGACAATTTTTTTTAATTTCTTTTTTATATTTGGCCTTTGTAGAACAATACGTTGCACATACATTTTTGGTTATTTGTTTTTCTTTTGTCTATATATGATATATACAATTATATATTCATGGGTCTCTTTCACATGTGAGGTTTATGCCACAGGAAGTCTACAATTAGCACCTGGTGACGCCTGGGACTATATAAGAACTGTTTTGCACACATACCTGTGTATGACTAGGCACATGTGAAGTGTGCGAAACGCATCTACCCAGCTTTCTGATGCCTGTAATTTTTGGGATGTCTAAAGGATTTTGATCTACAGTGGTGTGCGGCCATTTCTTATTTTTTTTGGCAGAAGGGTACTGCAGGCAGTGGTCACACCCTAGGGTAAGTTTCTTGGTTATCCTCTCCAGGTGCTGTCCTAAATGGTGATTGGGGAGAACCTTAGTTGGACAGGTGACGATCTTGCTAAGTCTTTCAGGACAGCATCTCTTATTCTTAAATAGGATTTTGTTAACTTGTTGTGGTGCTTTGTTCTGTGCTTGGTTTTCCAGCATGTTGGAGGCTACTCTAACTCTTACATGGTGGAAGAGGAGGGATTTAAAGATCTGCAATGTTTCCTGGGAATTTTGTGATGGAGCTGTACTCTCTCCAGGTGCTGTCCTGAAAGGCTGTTGGAAATACCGTCACTGTTGCATATAAGGTTTTATTGGTCTTATATAATCAAATTTTCTGAGATACTGAATTTTGGGTTTTGACTAGCTGTAAATCATAATTGTCAAAATTAAGTGGAAAAAATTCTTGAAATATCACTAACACATCTATATAAAATAAGTTTTACGTTGTAACTTATTGATATTCTTATTTTGAGGTACACTTGCAGACTTGTTGGGTTTCATCAAAATTATCTTCAACTACCTGGGGAGCTGCTGACCTGGTTTAAGCATGTAGCTGGATATTTACATACCCAGCCTGCATACTTGAATCAAGACCATAAAACAGTGGTGGCTGGTGCTCAACTTTAGGTGGTGGGGTGGCAAGCAAACCTGCCCCGCACTAACACCACCCACACACCTCCTCCTACCCTGCGGGAGACCGTCAGGAAGGTGAAAATCCCCCCCCCCCCATGGGAGACGGAGGAGAAGGTGACAACCGGAGGCCTTGCCTTAGGAGGCAGATGAAGTGGATCGGGGGTAGGGCTGCTGCTCCTTGCTCCAGCTTGCCAAGGGAAGAGCCGGGGCTGTTGCTTCTCTTCCTGGCTGAACAGGAAGTGGGTCCTGAGACCTGATCAGATGGGAGTCCTAAGACTCCTGGCGGATCGGGTATCAGGACTCTCTTCCTAAATGGCTGGGAGAAGAATCAGGGAGACAATAGTGACTATTCGCTTTTGTCACACAACTGGGTGGGCTCAGGGTGCAGTGCTCTGCACTCCGAGCCCACCCTTTTTTGAAGCCAATTGGAACCTCAGGCTCTAATTACGTGCTTAAAAAAACCTTTGAAATTCATGCGTCTGGTGCCCTGCATGTGGATTAGAGGCTGAAAGCATCAAAATCGAAAAAATAGTGAAAAATTAAGGTAGCTTCCCTTCTATAACTTTTGAGAATCCAAAACCTGCAGTAGCTGATATTCTAGTTGTGCATGGTTGGGCAACTGTATTGCATGCTAATTTGTGTAATGCTTTATTTAGCATCTTCCTGATCTCTTGATTATAAAACAGTCGTCTTTAATATGTGACAGTTCAAATTCTTTGAGAAACTGATGGGAAACGTGGTCTTCAAACTGTTCTGCTTGACTGTGTATGACCTAGACCCAATACAGGTTTGGCAGATATACTTGTGGATACTTCAACCTTTGTATTGTTTTTCTTCAGGTTAAACTAGAAGATTACAGAGATCGTTTAAGAAATGGGGAGGAGCTGAATCAGGATCAGCTGGTAGGTTTTTATTTTTCTATTAGAAACATAGAAAAGTGTCAGCAGAAAAGACTAGGTGGTCCAAGTCTGCCTACGTTTTTATTCCAGTTCATAAATTTTAGCCTTTTTTTTTGAATTTTTTTTATTGCCAGTATAGATCTGTTTTGTCCCAAGCATTTTTGAAGCAATTTACTGATGACTCGCTCACTACCTCTCCTGGAAGTTTATTCAAGCATCAACTACCCTTTCAGAAAAATACTTTCTAAGATTCGTTTTAATTTTCCTCCAGTTAGTCTGAGATCATGTGCCGTGTCCTTGGTTTCAGAGTGAAATTATTGCCCTCTTGAACCTTATTCACTCCTTTGATTTATTAAAAGGGTTCAATCATGTCTCCCTTTTACCTTCCTTCCTTTATTCAGACTGTACATCTTTAGTTCCTGAAGTCTCTACTGATGTTTCTCTCAGGCCTTTCACCATTTTTGTTTCTCTGGACTCGTTCAACCCAATATGTTGTAAGTGAGGTCTCCAAAACTGAAAACCGTGTTCTTAAAGCAGAGCTCCACCCAAAACTGCTTCCCTCCCCCTGCCACATTTGCCACCTTCGGAGGGCAAATGTGGCAGGGGGAGGGAAGCTGTTTTGTAGCTGCTGACTTTAATTCTTTCTGAAGGAGCCTGGAGCTCCTCTTTAATTGGGTCTCTCTAAAGATCTATATAGGGGAATTTGGACCTCCTTCATGCTGGTGACCTCTCTAGTGATGCATCCTAGCACTCTATTCACCTTTCCCTCTGCTTGGCCACACATTTTGCTCATTTTGCAATCATCTGAAATGAGTTTCCCCAAATCTTTTTCCTCTCTAGTGCTGGCCAACACTGTACCTCCAATGTTGGACATTAGTTTACAATTAGATACATTGAACTGCATTTTCCACTGCTTTGACCAATCTTCCATGTTGGATACCTCCCAGGGATTTAAACTCTATTGCAAACCTTTGCATCACCAAAAAGGCATACCTTGGCCAACAAACTTTGTTGTATCACTTCTATATAGATTTGAATAGAGAAGTCTCGAGTACAGAGCCTTGTGGTAGCAATGAGGAAGTGAACTTTGGATGAGGCACATGAAAGGAACCAGATTTGCAAAACATTTATTTTATGAATACATACAGCATAACAAATTTGGCTACATGCTTGAATGAAGAGTTTAACTCGTAAAGTGACCATAGGCCAGTCAATGCTAACTATATAGCAGAATAACATGACCTTGCACAAAATGTAATGACGTGAGCCAATGTTGCTCCATAATAATCATAAAGACAATTGCATGACGCAAAATACAACAGGCCTTTAAGACGCATCTTAAATGAGCTCTACACGTTTCGGGGGATTAATACTGCCTCATCAGGAGCAGATGCATACCAAGTTTCTGTAGAGAAATATATGTAAGACCAATATGATCTGATGTTTGGCCCAAAAACGGGGGGTATAGAACAAAAACAGAGCAGGAAAGGCCAGGAGAGAAAATCGACATCCCCCTACTTGCATATGTGCTCATAATGTCCACACAAAGTGCTGGACAGATGAGAACCATCACAGAAGTCTCTCCTGGGAGCTGTGGTGGAAGGGGCTAGGCAAGCCCAAAACTTCCCAGAGGGATGAAGTGGTCCCTGCTGATGGTGCACAACAGTGACTCAAAAATATCTGAGACACATGTTTAGCTGTATTGTAATCAATGGTAGGTACCATGATGTGTAAAACCATCATAAATGGTGACGTAAAGCATTTGTGGTTCCTGGGGCATCATCAAAATGCTTGCAGGGCTGTGGTCAGGAAGGGACAGCTTTCCATATTTGGTGGCAATACCCCAAGGTACGGAAATTCTGGGTCCGGATCTATAACTTCATACACTCCCTTACCCAGATCAACCTGACCAAGTCCCTAAAACATGCGCTACTAGGCTGCAAGATTGTGGAAGCCTCTAAAAATCAAGACTGCTCCTTTTTGTTCATTTTTGTATCGGCCAAAATTACAATAGCTAAAAACTGGAAGTCAGCGGCAATACCGTTTGACCAACTTAAACAAACTTTCATGGATTATGTTAAATGAGAAACTAACAGCATTTGTGCAGGATAAAATGAAACCCTTTTTAAAAAATATGGGATCCATGGATCGGTTACTTGACAAGTGACCCCCGGACACTCTCTGATTAGGAGGTCTCTTGGGGGAAGTAACGCAGAGCGTGGAGTCATACCCTCCCCTCCCTCTTATGCTTCCCCCCCCCTCCCTTTTCCTCCTATTTCTTCTTACTTTCTGTGGTCCTGGTGTTATTGGGCAGGGGTGATGAATAACAGAAGTTCCGCGCTTAGGAAATAAATAAAACGGGACTGCTGCCCCCCTTAAAAGTGGAAATCACCGAGGTGAAATCCAAGCTAGGAAATTGTTCTAAACAGGGGAATTGGCGCTGTCCTAATGTGTATGTAGGAGTGATAAATCTCCTCAGGGGTACAAGACAAGGTATTGGCTTATAAACAAAAGTGTCATAAGTATCAAGAAAAACTGTGCAAAAATTACTAAACTGTGAGTGAATCACCTGTGAGGTGAAATGGAAAAAAGTGCAGAGCGTTCTAAAGTGCATATAAAATCGCATATACAAAAAAGTATATATATCATAGATATCTATATCTTAAAGGTATCTCTATGTATAAAACAAGTGCTTGGGGAACCAAATCCAATGAAATTAGTGTAGGAGAAATATATTAGATGATCCGCATAGACAATGATCAAAACACATATAAAGTGAAACCTGAGAAGGTTAAAAAATATATAAAAGTATGGAAGAACCTCTGTAAATGTGCAAACAAAGTTCAGTGAAGGCAATAAATGCAAAACTCTTCAAAGGTGTATCACCATAAAAAATATAAGTTAAAAAACAGTCAATATTTGAATTCTTTGGAAAAAAATATATTGCAAAAACAGTTCTAGGCGTGTGTCCCACTAGTGAAGGAGAAAAGTAGTCACAGCTTTCACCCGTTGGTGTTCCGACCTTCACTGCACCCCCACTCGTGTGTACACTTACCGGACTGCCTAACCCCTGCAGGGGTAAAAGGCACATGCAGACAGTCCTGCGATGGTAACACCGGAAAGTGATCCTCCGCTCAAGGGTGCTGTATCCTGCTCCGGCGTGAGGTCAATCCCAATGACAGGTATCCGTGTGAAGTGAAAACAGAAAACACTTCATAGTGTGAATCCATAAAAAGGTAGGAATTTTATTGAAAATCCATAAAAATAAGAATACAATCCATAAACTGGAACTAAAAAACAAAGCTAAAAACACTGTGCAGATAGCCGGCTAACAGCCGCGGGGCAGCGTGGTGAGGCGTGCGTTCCACCGCCCGACAGCTGAAAGCGGAACTGACACAAGCTGGAGGAGAGCGGTGCTGACGTGTGCGTATCACGAGGCCACGACTTACGCGTTTCGTCATCAAGACGTCATCTGAGGCGCAGCCATCTTGGTGCTCCACACGTCTAAATAGGGAAACGGAGGTGCCACTCTAGCCAATCGGATGTTTGAAAGCCGCCCCTTTATCTACCCATACAAAACCATCCGAATAGCTGGTCTGGCGCCATCATGTGCTAGAAATGTGTAATGGTTTTTGGGCGCCTCCGTTTAACAAAAACACAAAGTAATAACATGAGTAAGTCTGGAGAGTAAACAATCAACGAGGGGATGCTACCTCATAACAGATGCAATTATTATTACATATCCCAACATTGTGTAACTCCAAATACAAAGGGGAAACAAAAAAAAAAAAGAGGAAGGGAATGGAAGTACAACACGTATTAATAAAAATGTAATATTAAGGACGTGTTAAAATGATATTGTGATAATTTGTTGTAAAAACTATATATTTTGATATAAAAAATATATATAAAATATATATATAATATATATAAAATAGGGGGTCTCAAAAATTCCTGTTAATATATAAACAGATCAAAAGGATGTAATATACCAAAAAAGATTTTTGGTTGGGGGCCGCAATAAAAATACATGTAAAAATCCAAATCCACAAAAATTACATATATAATATATGCCTACATGGAGAACATCTCATATCATCAAAGCCTATAGAATATTAAAAATATTAAATATTTTAAAAAGGTGTTCAAAAAATCTACATACATAACATTGATTGAAGGCCTGTATTCTAATCTATGGTACTAATTGGATTCATAATGACAATGGGAATCCAAGCAAAATCTATGTGAAAAATGGGAGGATATTGCACCATGATCACTAGTGGGAAAAAATATAATAAAGGGCCTAAATACTAATTCGTTTGGAGGAATACAGAAAAGATCATATACAGTACAGGGGCTAACGTACTAGTAAAAATAGTTAAAATGAATCTAAGTGGAATTGCAAAGGAGAATATATAGGCGAATATGTAAGACAAGGATCGATTACAAAGTAGAGAATAGAAAGCTTATACAGAAACTGACCAAGACTGATGAAGGAGAGACCCTTAGAAATTTGTCTAATTGTGTGTCTTACATATTCGCCTATATATTCTCCTTTGCAACTCCTTTGCAATTTGTCTAATTGTGTGTCTTACATATTCGCCTATATATTCTCCTTTGCAATTCCACTTAGATTCATTTTAACTATTTTTACTAGTACGTTAGCCCCTGTACTGTATATGATCTTTTCTGTATCCCTCCAAACGAATTAGTATTTAGGCCCTTTATTATATTTTTTCCCACTAGTGATCATGGTGCAATATCCTCCCATTTTTCACATAGATTTTGCTTGGATTCCCATTGTCATTATGAATCCAATTAGTACCATAGATTAGAATACAGGCCTTCAATCAATGTTATGTATGTAGATTTTTTTGAACACCTTTTTAAAATATTTTTAATATTCTATAGGCTTTGATTATGATATGAGATGTTCTCCATGTAGGCATATATTATATATGTAATTTTTGTGGATTTGGATTTGTATTTTTACATGTATTATTGCTGCCCCCAACCAAAAATCTTTTTTGGTATATTACATCCTTTTGATCTGTTTATATATTAACAGGAATTTTTGAGACCCCCTATTTTATATATTTATATATATATATATATATATATATATATATATATATATATATATATATATATATATATATATATATATATATATATATATATATATATATATATATATATATATATATATATATATATATATATATATATATATATATATATATATATATATATATTTTTTATATCAAAATATATAGTTTTTACAACAAATTATCACAATATCATTTTAACACGTCCTTAATATTACATTTTTATTAATACGTGTTGTACTTCCATTCCCTTCCCCTTTTTTTTTTTTTTTTTTTTTTTGTTTCCCCTTTGTATTTGGAGTTACACAATGTTGGGATATGTAATAATAATTGCATCTGTTATGAGGTAGCATCCCCTCGTTGATTGTTTACTCTCCAGACTTACTCATGTTATTACTTTGTGTTTTTGTTAAACGGAGGCGCCCAAAAACCATTATACATTTCTAGCACATGATGGCGCCAGACCAGCTATTCGGATGGTTTTGTATGGGTAGATAAAGGGGCGGCTTTCAAACATCCGATTGGCTAGAGTGGCACCTCCGTTTCCCTATTTAAATGTGTGGAGCACCAAGATGGCCGCGCCTCAGATGACGTCTTGATGACGAAACGCGTAAGGCGTGGCCTCGTGATACGCACACGTCAGCACCGCTCTCCTCCAGCTTGTGTCAGTTCCGCTTTCAGCTGTCGGGCGGTGGAACGCATGCCTCACCACGCTGCCCCGCGGCTGTTAGCCGGCTCTCTGCACAGTGTTTTTAGCTTTGTTTTTTAGTTCCAGTTTATGGATTGTATTCTTATTCTTATTTTTATGGATTTTCAATAAAATTCCTACCTTTTTATGGATTCACACTATGAAGTGTTTTCTGTTTTCACTTCACACGGATACCTGTCATTGGGATTGACCTCACGCCGGAGCAGGATACAGCACCCTTGAGCGGAGGATCACTTTCCGGTGTTACCATCGCAGGACTGTCTGCATATGCCTTTTACCCCTGCAGGGGTTAGGCAGTCCGGTAAGTGTACACACGAGTGGGGGTGCAGTGAAGGTCAGAACACCAACGGGTGAAAGCTGTGACTACTTTTCTCCTTTACTAGTGGGACACACGCCTAGAACTGTTTTTGCAATATATTTTTTTCCAAAGAATTCAAATATTGACTGTTTTTTAACTTATATTTTTTATGGTGATACACCTTTTGAAGAGTTTTGCATTTATTGCCTTCACTGAACTTTGTTTGCACATTTACAGAGGTTCTTCCATACTTTTATATATTTTTTAACCTTCTCAGGTTTCACTTTATATGTGTTTTGATCATTGTCTATGCGGATCATCTAATATATTTCTCCTACACTAATTTCATTGGATTTGGTTCCCCAAGCACTTGTTTTATACATAGAGATACCTTTAAGATATAGATATCTATGATATATATACTTTTTTGTATATGCGATTTTATATGCACTTTAGAACGCTCTGCACTTTTTTCCATTTCACCTCACAGGTGATTCACTCACAGTTTAGTAATTTTTGCACAGTTTTTCTTGATACTTATGACACTTTTGTGTTTAAGCTAATACCTTGTCTTGTACCCCTGAGGAGATTTATCACTCCTACATACACATTGGGCAGGGGTGGCCCGTCTACAGTGTGCAGGAAAGCCCTGAATATCTGCTGGGGCAGATGGCGTCCTCTGGTGTGGAGAGGGCACCCTGTAGCCCATATTATAAGATTGCTTTATGAGAACAGGTTCTGAGAAGCCCAACACAGATGTCCAACCACATAACAAACTTAGAGAAATCCCAACCAGGATTTATAATGAATGCGGCAGGTAACTAAGTAATATCCGGTCTTGGTTAAAAAGGTGGTGGACTGCATGTGGTTGTATTCTGTTACCTAATATATACATGCTATGCACTGTTGATTCCAATACCACGATCTCCATTTTGTATTGTTTTAAACTTTAATAAAAATTATTGAAAATAAAAAGCTTTTGTGTAGAAAGATATGAATGCACCAAAAGCTGCAGAGTGGGGGAACAGTGTACAGGAAAAGTGAAAAAGTAGAAAATGTATGCATGAGATCTACTGTGTTGAAACCCAGACATTGGGAAAGAACTACAGAGTATAAACCTGCCTTATGGTACACCACTAGTGACTGGTCTCTGTTCAGAATGAACCACACTTTTGTATCTATCATTTAGTGACCTGCATATCCACTGAAGCACCCAAGCGTTGGTGAATGTAAATTCTGATCTATTGCTGTTTTTTTCTATAAAAAAAAAAAAAAAAAAATTTTTTTTTTATACTTGCCTGCTCTGTGCAGTGGTTTTGCACAGAGCAGCCTGGATCCTCCTCTTCTTCTCGGGTTCCTCTTCTGTGCTCCTGGCCCCTCCCTCCTGTTGAGTGCTCTTGCAGCAAGCAGCTTGCTATGGAGGCAAGCCAAGCTGCAGCTCCATGTGTCTGTCCAACACACAAGGACCTTGCTGGACAGAGATGGGGCTCCAGTAAGTATTTGGGGGCTGCTACCCACTGAAGGCTTTTTTTAAATCTTCATGCATAGAAAGCATTAAGATAAACCACCTGCCTTTTACAACCACTTTACAACTGTTGTATTGGAGCATTATGTGGAACTATGAAATGCCTTGCTGAAATCAAAATATGCTATGTCCACAGCCCCACCCTGGCCCAAAACATTAGTAATAGTCAAATTCAATCAAATTAGTCTGCCATGATCAGCTTTGGGTCCAGCAAGTTGTGTTTTTAAGATAATACTTTTTAGGAGTGATTCCATTAACTTGACTAGAACTGATGTTAACCAGTTAGCAGCTGTGCTATAACCGAAGGACTGCTACAGCACGGGCTTTAATTGCTGGGAGGGTGTCCATGTATGTCCTCCCAGGAACATGCTCCCCGCGCACCCCCTCGGGCATGCATCAGGGAAAAACTGTGGCTGTGTCCCTTGGACACAACCAATCACAGGTCATAGTAAATGTCCAATTGCAGTGGCCTTTTACCATGTGGTTTCTCAGGTGATCTCAAATGTAAATGTGAGATCTCTCATTGGCTCTCCTTCCCTCACACGGACTGCAAGTGAGGAAGGAGAGCTGTGAACGGAGAGTTTTCTGCAACGTTGTTGGTTTACTAGTGTCTGTGGCCGTCAGTGTTGCATGTCTGTTAGAATATTATTCATAATTCGGCACTTATAGGTGTTATATTATATTCATGGCAAGCTTGCAAAACATATATGGTTTTATGATTAATCATAATAGAGTATGTGTGAATGACCTTGATCGATTGATTTGACATGATTCTTCATCTAAAGCTCAGCTTTGCTGGATTTTTCTGGTGTAGCCAATTTGAGTGTGACATTTAAGGTATCTTGGTATAGAATGTCATGAGAAGACAAAAATAGACACATGTCCACGTAGCTAAAGGAATTTACATTGTGGATTATATTCTGTTAAGTTAGATTAGTTTGAAGTTCCAGTTATATTAAGTATTAATATATAGTAACTTAATGTAAAGTTGATAATGTGTTTATATTATATAGATGTTTGGTTATATGACATTACATGATCAGCCCATTACTTCAAGTATGAAGTGTTACATGTGGGCTTGTCAATCGTATGCCATATATGACTGAGTTAGAATCTTCTTTTGGATAGCATATTGCTGAAGTTAGCAGAAATGAATGTGCCATACAAGGTTCTAAGTTGGTGTGAGGTTATGACGTTCACATGTAACATATAAAGCCAATGCTTCCATATTGAAGGTCACACAGAGAAACACACACACACACACTCACACTGTCACTAGGATAGATGACACTGACATGCTCACAAGACACTTTGAAAAATTGGGGCAGCTGTCAATTCTGCCAGAAGATTCAGAACGTCATTTCCTGCTTCTTCTTGGACGACACACAAGACAGCATGGAGACACCGCATCCATGAAGCACACATGCTTTCATAAACTTATTACAGCTTTATAACTTTTATTCTATATTTTTACCCACACTGAACTGAACTATTATTTTTTTACATTGTATTTATGATGCCAATTGTGTGACAATAAACTCACTTTGTTTTAAGTCAGTTTGACCACCAATGCTATTCATCCGGAAACGCCTCTGAGATACAACAATATAAGATATTAATAATAATCTTCAATATCCGTGCTGTGTATCAGTGCTGCCAGAGCCGTTGGTGTCGCATATCAGTGCTGCCAGTGCCGTCAGCACCCATCAGTGTAGCTAATTGGTGCAGGCTCACTAGCGCCCATCTGTGCAGGCTCATCGCCACCAGGTCTTCAAAAAATATATAATTTTCTATTTATATATACATTTTCTCTAACTATTTAAGTGCAACCGACGAGAAACAGGGAGCTCTCTATCGGATTCAGACTCTGATTTTGATTACGAGCCAGTGTTAAGCAGTGTGACATTGACAGACTGAGGGTAGTGTGCCTGCCAAACAAAGGCTTTCTGGTTAGGACCCATGCCAGCCTTCCCTATGCCTTTCAGAACCCCATGTGGCTTTCTCCTAACTGGAGCAGCGAACATTCCCTTTCACTGCCCAGCCAGGAGTCGGGGCCGACCTGCCCTAGCGGGAAATTTCCCAGTAGGCCAGCTTCCCTCTGCTCTGGGCCGCTTTGGGCTAGGAGCTTGCCTCAGTTTGAAACAGTGGCAGCAGCTGCTTTCTACAATGTGATCGCAGAGCTGCCCACTGAACTGGTTCCTGCAGAGTGACATGCCTGGGGGCAGCGGGACAACTGCTGTGAGCCGAAAGAATGAAGGTGCCGCCCACTGAACTGATGCCTGAGCACAGTGCGGAGTGAAATGCAGGAGAAGGATTAATGTGCTGGATTTTTTTTCTCTGGGTGCTGGTGAGGCTGCACTGACGGGGTACTGGTGAGAAGAATACTCTTCAAATGTGCTTTCAAATGCATGGTTTTCCCTTTTTATGAACAAGAAAATGTCATGCTGGTATAATGATGCTATGGGGCTGGTATGAAATGATTTCCAGGGCTGGTTTTTATTCCAAGTCTGGCCCTGCCAGGAGTCCAGGTGAACAGAATTTTGCTCAAATAGATTTATTTTTACTGAGGACCTGTTATAAATTGTGGCCCAGTGCAATCTATATGCACAGCAATTCATATAGGGTAACCCAACATCCTATTCCCATCCCTAGAGACCTACCAGTGGAGGAGATTAAGATTATTTATTTATTTTTTTGGGGGGGGGGCATTAGATTCAATATGGGACCCAGCAGTAATGCCCACAACCAAATATTTTGATAATGGGGTTCCTCCATTTATAATGCCAATGACCAGCAGCCTTTATTTGCCCCGGACCAACATATCTGTATGGATGAGTCGCTTGTCCACTTTCCTGGCAGGCTGAGCTTCAAGCAATTCATCCCCAGCAAAAGGGCCTGATATTGGGTGAAAATGTATAAATTGTGTGACCGAGCCACAGGGTACACCTATGCCTTCATGTTGTACGAAGGGAAGGACACCCAGCTGCGTCCCCCTGAATGCCCAGATTACATAGGATGAAGCGGTATAGTCATTTGGGACATCATATACCCACTCTGGAAAAAAGGTTATCACTTGTATGTAGTTAACTTCTACACCAGTTTGCCCCTTTTCTGCAACCTTCACCAGAAGACTTCAGCATGTGGCACCGTAAGAAGGAACAGGAAGGCCTTCTCTCACAGGCTCGTTAATATGAAGCTAAGGGGAGTCAGTGAGTCTGCAGAACGGGGAAATTCTGGCTGTGAAGTAGAGGGACAGAAGGGATGTCTACATGTTATCTTCAATCCACAATAACACCTATGTGGAAATCCCCAAAAAGGAATGGCCCAATCCAAAAATCAGCATGATTCCACGAATTCCACAATTTATTCATGGGGGAGGGGGGGGGGGCGTCGACTTCAATGATCAAACCCTACCTTGCCAATTTATCTTTTTAATTTGGATATATATATGCAATTCCACCGACGCAGACTCAGAACACTCAATTTCCTGCTAAAATCCCTCCCAAACAGGCCAAAAAGTGAAGAAAAAAATGCATTGTTTGCTCCAGAGGAGAAATTGGAGACACCACTTCCTGTCCCCAGTGTCCTTCCCAACCAGGACACTGCATAGGTGACGGTTTCTGCTGTCACCATTCTTCTCTACATTATTGAAGTATGGTAAAAGTAATCCTCGATTCCTTTCATTTACCTTCACACCCCTTATGCCACTGCCTGCTCCGGAACTGACCCTGGCCTGGTATTGAACCATGCTTCTGCCTACCGCTTCATTCCCGGATTAGGGTCTTGAGATCAGAGGCTTTAAAGAGATTTGGGTGGAAGAAGCCCCTGACTGAGACCCTAATTCTGCCTGCTGCCTGTAGGACTTGCTGCCATCATGCCTCTGCCTGCCGCATGAACAGACCACACCTCTGCCTGCTAACTGTACTAGGGACTATGTTCCTGCCTACTACCGGGACCAATATTTTGGCACTGCTGACAAAAAATCTCTGCACTGACCTTGGACTGTATATGGACAGCATCCCTGCCTGTACATACTATGGAAAATATTGCTGCCTGGAAAATTCTATTTGCTGTCCTGATCATGTCCCTGCCTGCTGTCTGGACCAGTGCTCTCCTGTGGACAACTGCACTACTAAAACCACGGGTAATCTTTTTTGTTTACCTTTTTGCTCAGCAGAATGTCTTTTGGGGTGTAATTCTTGGTATATGCATGCTATGTGTTAGAAATATAAAGGGCCTTCAAAAAATGTGATTGGTAGTCAGGAATTTAGACATGTAATTTGTCCCTAGAACACCTGACCATGCTCCTTGCATGTTGGGCCTTTGTATTTGGCCAGCTGTGTAAGTCTCATGCATGTGATATCGCCATCCTCAGGAGTAGCAAAATGTATTTTGGGGTGTCATTTTTGCTATGTGTTGGAAATATCTTTAAGTGGACAACTTTGCGTAAGTCACTTTTTCCACCTGTTTCGAACTTTTGGAAAAAATTACCTGTTCAAAAGACTCATTATGCATCATAGAATATACATTGGGGTGTTTACTTTCCAAAATGGGGTCCTTTTGTGGGAGTTTCCATTGTCCTGGTGCTCCAGGGCCTTCAAAAGTGTAATAGGTAGTCAACAAGTTAAATGTGTAATTTATGCTCCTAGGAACACCTAACGCACATGTGGTATCAGTAGCAGAATGTTTTTTGGGGTGTAGTTGCAAGTATGCATATGTCGTTTGAGAAATAACCTTTTGTGGAGAGAAAATCATTTTGCTAAGAATTGTGGGAAAAGACAAGTTCAAAAATCTTGCCATGCCTCTTACTAAATAGCTTGGAATGTCTACTTCCCAAAAAGGGGTAATTTGGGGGTATTTCCTGCCTTGTCTCCAAAAAATGAGGTGGTCAGTACATCAGGTGTGATCAATTTTCAATGATTGGCACCATAGCTTGTAGACTCTAACTTTCACACAGACCAAATACACTTTTTTTTCTTTCGTTCATTGACGGACACAGCACTCTAATTTTGACCTTGGGGTTATATCGCCATCTTTAGGAGAGGACTAGGCAGAACATAGCAAAACAAGCACAGTACCGTCCAGGGGGCGGTCCTACTGGCAATAACCCCTCACTCTGCTCCCAGCAGCTCAGTTTTTTTTTTTTTTTTTTTCTGCCTAGTCTAGAAGGACCTGGCTCTCTGTGGGGACCAGTGTTTCTCTGGAAACTTTTTGCTTTTCTTACTGTGATCTACAATCAACAGCCAGGCTGGGTTTCAGGCTGGATAATATAGATCTGGGTAGTCTCCCCAGCCTGGCCATCGAGTGTGTGCGGACCGCGCGCTGGGTCGGCCGCGACAGACCCCATTCTGATCTGGGGCGGCGGTGAGCTTTATGCTCCGGGGTACACATGACCAGGCTACTGTTGTCCGAGTCAGTGTTGCCATGGCCGACAGCCACTCCGTACTATGCGGGAGATAGGTCTGTCCATAGAGTGCGTCCAGCAGTCCCTGCAGGAGGGGTAAGTATGGCTCCGCTTGTTTAGGCAGGCTGGAGCAGCTGGGCACTCCCTGAGGGGTCGATTAGGGGGGTCTCTTTCCTCTCTCCCTACCTTTCTCTCCTACCCTTCCGAGGGGCGCTACGTGACTGGGCGTAGGGGGTGAGGAGCACTTACCTGGCCCGGGGGTCCCCCAGGTGGTCTCTGGGTCCTGGCAGGAGGTTGTGCTGCCATTTGTTTTTCCCTTTGTTTGCCGCCATGCTGGGAGAATGGTTGTCGCAGAATCGCGGCCATTTTCCCGGCGGTTTTGGGCACTTTTTCTGAGGTGGCCGGCACCCATTTTTTTTTTTTTTGTAGCCACGGGGGACGTTTTCTGTTCTCTAGTGCTGGGAGGCTGTTTAAGCCAGGAACAGCATGAAACTGACAGAGCACCTCGTGGTTTGGACGCCTGCAGAGGGGAGAACGGCACAGCACAACGCCTTGGTCGGGTTGGTGAGTCCTGCGGGGGGCCCTTCAGTCTGTGGCAGCTGGGAGGGTAGGCATTTTTTGGTCTCTTACCTTAGGTCAGGCAACATCGACAGGCAAGAGTGGATCAGGCATGGCGTCTGATGCTGGCGCTTCTTCCCCAGACGCCCCTGTGTTAGCAACTGGTTCCCCTGCATTGGCGGTGCCCATGGACTCTGTCGGCGGTCCTGGAATTGTTTGTTTCCAGGGTGAAAGCGTGCGGGCGCAAGGCAGGTAAACGCCCCCCCCATGGTCCGGGGAAAGCCCGGATTCAGACTCGGGCCCCGCGGTGGCAGGCGGCCCCTGTTCTGATGCAGAGATTGCGGACCATGACCTTTCAGACAGTGAAGAATCTTTTGCGTCCATTTCAGCCCAGGAAAAAGCGCTAGTGGGGGCACTTATCATGGCGGTGCGGGATACCTTAAAGATAGAGGATACGGCTGGGGCATCTGCAGAGATGTCAGTCCCTTTTGGGTCCCAAAAGCCGGTCCGCACCGCTGAGGTGTTTCCTTATCTGACTTCTTTTGATAAGTTTATTTACAGAGTGGGAATGCCCGCAGCGTGCCTTTTCAGTCCTGAGGCGAATAGAGGTGCATTACCCCTTTTTGAGGGGAGTTTCCTGAAAAAATGGACATCTCCACTGGTTGACTACGATTCCGGTGGAAGGGTCCCCCTCTTTCAAGGACCCTGCCGACAGAAGGGCCGAGGTGGTTGTCCAGTCCATGTTTACGGTGGTGGGTCGGTGCTTCGGCCGGTGTTGACCATGGCTCTGGTGTCAAACACTTACGGAATGGGCTAAGTTGTTGCACAGCGAGTTGGGGAAGGAGCAGGTTTCCCCAGTCTGCGTGGAACTGGCAGACCAGTTGGTGCAAGGCCTTAAGTATATTTGTGATACGACCCCTTTTCTTTCTAGAGCCTCAGTATCAGCAGTAGTGCTGCGTAGGCTGATTTGGCTGAGGTGTTGGTCTGCGGACCAGACATCTAAAGTGTTGGTGGAGTTGCCCTTCCAGGGTGGGAGGCTGTTTGGTGCCTCTCTGGATGACATTATTAAAGATGTTAATGGGGGAAAGTACTTTGCTCCCACAGTCCAGAAAGGGTAAGGAGCCATGTCGTAGGCAGGGGCCCTTTTTTTTTTTCCGCTCAGAAGCAGCTTTTTCGTTCGCCCGTTTTGGTGGGCAAGCATTCCCAGTCCAACAAGGAGCCCGCTGAGGGACAAAAGCATCCCTGGTATCGCAAGCCTGCGAACAAATCGGCTTCCGCATAAAGCTTCACCCCTGCCCGACTCTTGGGTGGGGGGGTCTCCTTTGGGAGTTTGCAGACCGGTGGACTTTTCCGGCCAGTGGGTCTGCGAGCTGGTTTTGTCAGGCTACGAGAGTTTTTCTTGTCCGCCAGACAGGTTTTTTTTTTTTTTCCCTCCAACCTTCATCTCCTGTCTCGCTGGGAGGCCCTGTTTGGGGCAGTTCAGGACTTGCTACTGCATGGGGTGATAGTGCCTGTACCGACGTTGGAAAGGTTTCATGTATTCTACTCCAATCTGTCTTCCCGAAGGAAGGGGTCCGTCCGGTCCTGTATCTCAAGGCCCTCAATTGTTTTGTAAAGGTTCAGGATGGAATCGGTTCATTCTGTGGTTGCTGCACTTCATCATGGGGATTTCTTGGCATCCTTGGACATCAAGGACACATACTTGCATGCAGTAGTGTATTTAGGTTTTGTGCTGTCCTAGGCCTGACTAAACTCGTGCACCCCCTAATTTAAATATGACCCACCCCTTCCTGTCAAGGCCACACACCTTGCTGTTTAAGACCCGCCCTGAAATTTTTGAGTGGGGACACTAGTTTTGATGGCCTGGTAGGGGGGGGCAATGGTTCCCTTAATTTGCTCAGATTTCCTCTCACTTCCTGTATGGCTATGGGGCAGGAAGTGAAGGGAAATATCTGCAATGGGACAGGGATTGTAAAAAATAAACGGACGGGCTATAACCCTCCCCTACTCTATCCAAAATTTAAAAAATAAGTGTTGCCTATAGTTCTACTGTAAACAAATTTCTGATAATTTTATGGAGAGGACTAAGAAGATATAACCATGCCAATGGTGCAGCAGCAGAAAACATATATAGCACAGTGAGGAAGGTTTGTGGTCCAGGATGATGGGACAGTCAAAATTAGAAGCGGGGGGGGCCCCCCCCCCACAGTTGCAGAATGCTGGCTGCCCGCATACCGGAGGAGACTTTTTCCGTGCTGCCCCACTGCAAAGTGCTGCCCTAGGCCTGGGCCTAGGATACAGCTTGCTTGCATGTCCCCATATGTCAGGCACCAGAGGTTCCTGCGATATGTGGTCGGGGACGTGCACTACCAGTTTGTAGTCCTCCCCTTTGGCATCGGCACCAAGGGTCTTCAAGGTACTGGCTCCGATTCTGGCATTGCTGAGACGAGGGATCGCGATCCTGGGTTACCTGGACAATCTCCTCCCGAGAGCAGCTTTTGCCTCAGAACTGAGGGAGGCTGTGGCAATCACCATGCAGACTCTTCAGGAGTTTGGCTGGGTGTTGAATCTCCAGAAGTCGGTGTTGCTGCTGGCCCAGCGCCTGGAGTACTTGGGGTTGATTCTGGACTCCCTCAAAGGCGAGAGTCTTCCTTCAAGCAAGACTCTCCACTCTGCGGTGCAGTTACTGATGTTCCGCAGGTGGTCATCGTTACGTTTTTTGCATGCGAGTTCTGGGCCTCATGGTAGCCACTTTCGAGGTGGTTCCGTATGCTCCATTCCACACTCAGGTCTTGCAGAAAGAGATCCTGTCCACGTGGGACAAATCTCCAAGATCCCTGGA
Organism: Aquarana catesbeiana; assembly: GCF_042186555.1. NCBI lineage: Eukaryota > Metazoa > Chordata > Amphibia > Anura > Ranidae > Aquarana > Aquarana catesbeiana. The sequence goes on from NC_133326.1 coordinate 555,299,445, forward strand.
TTGTCAAATCCAGGTGAGTCGTCTAGCCAGGGCTTCGTTTCTCTGGTGGCTGAGATCTCCAGCCCTTTGGTCCGGGAAATCGTTGTGATCACCGTCCAACGGAGAGGAAGGAACGGATGCCAGCCTGTCTGGCTGGGGGGGGGGGGCTTCTGGGCATCCAGTCGGCCCAGGGTCGCCGGACACAGGATTCATGCCTGTCTATCAATGTTCTGGAGCTGCGGGCAATCGGGCAGTGCCACTCCACGTCGCAGAGGCTGCAAGGTCATCCGGTCAGGATCCAGTCGGACAACGCCATGGCCGTGGGGTATGTCAATCAGGGAGGGACAAGGAGCTCAGCAGTGGTGCTGGAGGTCTCGCATCCTGCAGTGGGCGGAGCGGTGCGTGCCAGCTCTGTCAGCCGTGTACATTCCAGGCGTAGAAAACTGGCAGGCAGACTACCTCAGTCAGTTGCTGGACCAGGGGGAATGGTCATATTATCCGGAAGTGTTCTGGCTCATTTGCTGGCGGTGGGGCATGCCGAATGTGGATCTCCTGGCCTTTTAGCTCAATTAGAAGGTACAGAGGTTTGTGGCCAGGTCAAGGGATCCCTGGGCGGACGTGTCAGACGCGTTGGTGACCCCATGGGGGCTTTATCTAGTAATTTATCCCCCCCCCCCTCCTCAGGCTGCACCCTTGCAGAGTGGAGGCCAAGGGGATTCTGGTGATTCTGATTGCCCCAGACTAGCCTCTACGTCCTTGGTATGCTGACATAGTACGAATGGTAGTGGATGTTCCTTGGCGGCTGCCGGTGCAGGAGGACCTTCTGTCTCAAGGTCCGATACTCCACCCTGCTTTACCGTTGCTGGCTTTAATGGCATGACTATTAGCCAGGTGCTGAGGGGCCGAGGGCTGTTGGCCTCGGTTATTTCCACAATGCTAAGGGTGTGAAACTTCTTCCCGGAAGATTCATCATTGCACCTGGAAGGCTGACATCTCCCTGTGTGAGGAGGTGGGGTGGCATCTGCGTTCATATTCAGTGTCCAGGATCCTGTTTCTGCAGTGGGGGGTGGATCAGAAGCTTGCATTAAGGGGCAGATATCAGCTCTAGCTATCTAAATTTTTTTTTTTTTTTTTTTTTTTTTTTTTTTTGTGTGGCCTCTGGCGGCTCACTCAATGGTGCGTATGCTTGTTCAGGGGGTTTAGCTTGTGGCCCCTCCGGTACGCCCACCGCTGCCCCTGTGGGATCTGAATCTGGTGCTCCAGAAACCACCGTTCAAGAACATTAGGGAGATCCCTTTACTGACGCTCTGAGTAGTCTTTCTAGTGGCTATTACATCCGCAAGGCGGGTCTCTGAGTTGGCGGCCTTGTTATGCAAGTCTCTCTATTTGATTCTCCACAAGGATAAGGTGGTGCTGCATCCGCAGCCCTCTTCTATCAAAGGTAGTTTCTACCTTTCATCTAAATGAGGACATTGTGCTTCCGTCCTTATGTCCTCGGCTGTCACATCCTAAGGAGCTCGCCTTACATTCTCTGGATGTGGTGTGGGCTCTGCGGGTGTATGTCTGTTACGGCTCTTTTCCAGAGGTCGGACTCTGTCTCAGTGGTTGGTTCGAAGAAGGGCCTGGTGGTCTTGCCGGCCATCATTTCTCGGCGGATCAGATCGTTGTTCAGGCTTCTGCCATAAGGGGGCGGGCGCCTCCCTTTTCCATCAAGGCGCATTCTACCAGGGCAATTGGTGCTTCCTGGGCCTTCTGGCATCAAGCGTCCGTTTCTCCAGGTGTGTAAGGCGGCTACCTGGTCGTCTGTACACACTTTCACCAAATTTTACAAGGTCGATGTGGGCGCATCTTCGGATGCATGCTTCGGCTGCAAGGTTTTGCAGGCGGCAGTCTGATGTTGCGGCTCCTCTGGGGAGGTTTTTTTTGTTTGCAGAGGTTTTTTTGTGTCCCACCCCTTGTTTTTGGCACTGCTTGGGGACGTCCCTAAGGTCAAGATTAGAGTGCTGTGTCCATCAATGAACGAAAGAGAAAATGGGATTTTTTATACTTATCATAAAATCCCTTTTCTCAAGTTCATTGATGGACACAGCACCCACCCCCTCCTATTTGTTCTGCTTTTGACGAACTGAGCTGCTGGGAGCAGAGTGGGGTTATTGCCAGTAGGACCGCCCCCTGGGCGGTACTGTGCTTGTTTTTTACTGTGCTTGTTTTGCTATGTTCTGCCTAGTCCTCTCCTCAAGGTGGCGTTATAACCCTAAGGTCAAGATTAGAGTGCTGTGTCCGTCAATGAATGTCAGAGAAAGCGATTTTACGGCAAGTGTAAAAACTCATTATTTGGGTTTTTAACAAAGCAATGTAGTGGTATCAATTTTGGCAAAAATTTGAGGAAAAATTACTAATTTGCAACATTTTTAACTTTTGCGAAGGAAAAAAAAAAAATCCAGCGGTGATTAAATACCACCAAAAAAGCTATTTGTATGGATAAAACAAATTTCATATGGGTACAGTGTTGCATGACTGAGTAATTTCTTTTCAAAATGTGAGCACTGAAAGCTCAAAATTGGTCTGGGCAGGAAGGGGGTATATGTGCCCAGTAGACAAGAGGTTAACCACTTCCTGCCCGCTGTATGCAGTATGACAGCTGCAGGGTGACTTATTCAGACTGGACATCATATGACATCCAGCAGGATAAGCTGCGCAGCGTTCGGTAGTGCAGTGTCACGCGGACACACAGCATCTCCAATCTTGGTAAAGAGCCTATGACGTAGGCTCTTTACCATGTGATCAGCTGTGTCCAATTACAGCTGGTTACAGCATAACCAGGAAGTGCCGTTCAGTGGCTCTCCTGACGGGGGGGGGGGAAGAGTCTGCGCTCATCAGTGCTTGTCGGTGAAGGGCAACTTTACAAAATTGTGTGACAAATGAAGAAACGTGTGTGGGTTGCGCGTGTATATGTATATAAATTTGTATATTTTTGCAAAAAATCCACTGGTGATCAAATGCCACCAGAAGGCTTTGTGGGGAAAAATGCTAAAAATTAGGTAGTGTTGCATGACCGTGCAATTGTCATTCAAAATACAACAGCTCTGAAAATTGGCCTGGGCAGGAAGGGGTGAAAGTGCCCTGTGTTGAAGTGGTTAAACTCACTGGCCTGTAATTGCCAGCTTCTTCCTTGCTGCCCTTTGTGGAGAGGTACAATATTTGCTTGTAAGCATGTTGAAATTATGCCAGTTAGATGCTGCCCCTAGAACGGGAGGGTAAGGGTTAATGCTTTTCCTGCCTCCTTAGTTTTGGTGTTCTCTGGGTCCAACCCACTGGTCCTGTGATATGAGACAGTGGTCCTGGGCCGAGAGACCAGAGTGCAGAGCCCCGTGAGGGAGAGGATAGGAGAATCGCAGGCATGGGGGGAAAGGAAGAATGTCGCTTGCTACTGCTATGATGTAAAAGGTCGTCCAGGACATGGGGTTGGTCCCCAAAGAAACACTGGAAAATGCTACTTTTGTACCCCTTGATAATACATCAACTCTACCTTTTGCGGGTAGGTATGCTGGGGCAGTGCATAGCCTGATATAGGGGAAATATTGTTACATGTTGAACCCTTGAGAGATCTTTGCACTTTTTTTTTTTCTCTAATAAAGCTTTGGAACCTTTTGTGCCACCTGGTCTGAAGTTATTCAAGGGGTGTAATGGAAGTAACCAGCATCTTGCTACAGTTTGGGTTACTAAGATACTTTGGGGTATGAAGACGTCAGTACTAAAGTTCATGTGAGGTACAAGTGGTTACCTAGAGTAACAGATTTACCAAGCAGCCTGTTGTGACGCATGTGCCTGGGGCAGGTGGGATAGCCTTGTGCAGAAAGGAGTTGTTGGCGCACTCTCCGTGAGCGGTCTTTCTCCCATAGCAACAGGTGTGTGGACTTGATCAGCAGAGGTCCACAGCCAGTAAACGGGTATGGAGGTGTGAAAGTCAAGTGCATGCATAGTCTGCACTAGGTGTATGGCAGGACCCTATACAATTACTAGGAGTGAGGTAGTGGTGATATGCTGGGCAGGTGGACAAGGCTCAGCATAGGGACTTGAGTTAACTGGACAACAGTTAAAGTGGAGTTCCACCCAAAAGAGGAACTTCCACTCGTTGTACTCCTTACCCCCCTCAGGTGCCACGCTTGGCACCTTTCAGGTGGAGGGCAGGATACTTGTCTTTTTTACAGGTATGCTTTCCCCACATCCGGGAGCCTCAGCCGCAGGTGTTGATGTCACGGCTGGGGCTCCCTCTCCTTGTCGCTGGGCCAGTAGGGGAGACTAACAGAGCTGCATGCGCAGTAGGGTTCCTGGCGTGAAGCCGAAAGGCTACATTGCCGGGTTCCTTTACTCAGCGGCATGCACCCAGCAGTTGATGGACACATCAGCTGCGGTTGCTGACATTGCTGGACTCCAGGACAGGTAAGTGTCTGATTTTATTAAGTCATACTGCAGCTGCTGGCTTTTAACTTTTGCAGTGGTGAGTGGACCTCCACTTTAAGGTACAAGTGTACACAATCTACAATCATCTCTAAAGTAGAGGCCCAGCTTAAGATCTGAGTATTCCCCTCAGTGGCCTCAGCCTTGTCCCAGGGCATTAATAGAAACTGCACAAAGCAAAGGTACCCCATGTGTCATGCAGTGACCCTATCCCAACTGCCTGAAAAACCCACCCTTCATACAGAGCCATAGAAATGCGCAGCCTATTGCATTAGGGCAGGGGTGTCAACTTTTTTTTTCTTTTTTTTTTTTTTTTTTTTCAAACAGGGCAGATTTGATGAACGTCTGGATTAGTGAACATGTGACCATTTTGCCTGTTGCCCATTTAAAATAAATGCAATTTAACTAATACACTGCCCAACAAGAATTCTCTTGCCTTAGTGGCTGTGTGAGGTGAAGTCTGAGCATGAGCTCAGGCATGTATGAATATACCATGTTTATCGGTGTATAATGCGCACAGGCATATAACATGCATCTTCACTTTTAAGAGTGAAATTTGCCCTTTTTATGGTTCAATAAATTTTTTTATTGTTTTAACATATATAGGGGAAGGGGAAAGGCTGTGTGGGTACAAGATGATGGGGGGAGGGGGGGGAATGGAGAGACAGCAAGCCTCTACCTACTGTGGGTTTTACAAGCCAGGTGTAGGGCATAATAGGATAATTTGGTCTCTCGTAGTATTTGTATGAGAGTCTATGCTTTAGTTTGTCCAAAGTAGAGTAATGCCTCCAGATACTCCAGATAAAGGAAAACTTTGCATGTTTGTCTAATGCCTTGCATCACCTCCATAGGCATTATAATATTTATCTCACCCATTCTATGAGGGATGGGGGGGTGGTAGTTTTCCAGTGTCTGGGGATTAATTGCTGCCCTGCAATTTTAAGAGGCTATTTTTTTGATTTGACAGTACCAGGTAATATGGAGAGGAGGGCAATAGAAGGTGAGGGCTTGAGTGTTTTATCATAGTTCTGTATAAACCTGGAAGATTTGCCCCATAGAAGTGCGCGAAGATCAATCAAGGGCAAGTCTTGTTCCACCAGGGTGGAGGCTTTGATCAGAGGGTGGGGGAACCACTCCAGGAGACCACCGCTGATGTATGATAAAGCTCAAAATCTGGTAGGCTTGTCCCGCCTTAAATGGTAGGAGAGCATAAGAGTTTTTCAGCCTTGGATGGTTCCCCTCCATACAAATCAAATAGCCATAGATCGGAGGGTGTGGAAGAAAGCTGTAGGGAGAGCAATCAGGAGGGCCTGAAATAAGTACAGTAGCTTGGGGAGGATGTCAATTTTTAGTGCGTTCATGCGACCAACCCAGGACATTGGTAAGTCCATCCGGTCTTTAGTAAGGCGTCTGAGTCTTGTGAGTAGTGGGCTAAAATTCAGGGCATATATTTCTGAAGTTTGTTTTGGTATGGCTGTCCTAGGTACGATATAGTTTGTTTGCCATTGAAATGTGAAGTTGGCTTTGAGGGAGGAGAGGGTAGACTGCGTCAAGGAAAGGTTCAGTGCTTCTGTTTTAGAAATGTTTAGCTTGTAATTACTGAAACAACCGAACCGGTCGATCTCTGCTGGTATAGAAGGTATACTAATGTGGGGCTGAGTTACGTAAAGGAGCAGGTCATCTGCATATAGGGAGAGTTTACATTGGGATGAGGGGGTTTGTATACTGTGTATGCTAGGATTTGCTATAATGGCTTGGGCCAGATGCTCAATTACCATGGCGAATAGAAGTGGAGAGAGGACAGCCCTGCCTGGTGCCATTAGTGATCGTAAATTTTTCTGATTGGGTACCGTTCACCAGAATTGTGGCAGAGGGTTTGGAGTATAGGGACATGATGCGTGCAAGCTTTTTCGGGCCTAGTCCTAACTGGGAGAGGGTGGCATGGAGAAAGTGCTAACTGACCCTGTGAAAGGCCTTTTCTGCATCACAGGAGAGAAGGCAGGTCGGTATATGATTGCATTGGGCATATGCTATAAGGTGTATGGTTTTGGTGGTGTCCCTGGCTTCACTTCCAGGGACAAAGCCCACTTGGTCTTTATGTATTGTCTTGGGCAGTAAAGGGGAGAGGCGATTTTGTGAGGATCTTTTGTATATAATTTTAAATCTATGTTTAGAAGGGATATCGGTGCAAGGGTTTCATCTATGGCATTACGCTTTTGCTAGCAAGGGTGCAAGTTGGAGTGCGAACATTTTTGTAAAAGCGTGAGGAAAACCTGTCAGGGCCAGGGCTCTTACCATTTTTAAGGTTTTTTTTTTTTATGGCAGTTTGAAATTCCGTTTCGGACAAGGCAGATTCTAGGTCTTCTATGTCGGATGCTTGGAAAGGTGGGAGTGCTGTCTCCCAGATATGAGGAAAAGTCCTGTGGGTGAGGCATGGGCGGTGGAGCCTGTGGGGCGAGGTTATATAGAGTGGAGTAATATTGGCGGAATTCTTCAGCTAAGGCCGAGTTCAATATTTTACCTTTGAGGAGTTTATAAACGGAATAGGTTGCTGGGCATGTCGAGGGTTGGCGTGTGTTTGCTAGGTGTCTGCCACATTTGTTGGCTTGAGAATAATGTGTGAATCGCCCCTTGTCACGTGCCAAAATTTGCAGGAGATCCCTCCTGGTGTTGGTGAGATCTAGTAGTACAGTGTTATCAGGGTTTTTTATGTGACTCTTCCAAAGTGGCGAGAAGACTTGTAATATCCACTGTGCGTGCTTAAGTCAGGAGCCATGTTGGATAAATTTACCCCTAAGCACATTTTAAGTGCTTCCCATTTCGTAAGCGGGTTAGTGGCATCCTGGGCATGGTCTGATACAAAGTGTTTGATGGTCTGTATGATGTCCTGTGTGTAAACTAAGTCACACTAGGTTATCATTCAACCTCCAAGAGGTTCTCATCTTGTGTGTGGGGATGTTTCCCAGGCTCATGTGTATAGGGGCATGATCAGACCAAAGGGTGAGACCTATAGAGGCGGGAGAAGAGTAATCTAATAGGGATTGGGAAATGAGGTAGTCCAATCTACTATAGGACAAATGTGCTAGGGAGTAGTATGTGTAGTCTTTAGTGGTGGGGTGTAACATTCTACTCACGTCCACTAGGGATAAGTCAGAAATGCTCGTATTTTGGTCAGGGAGGCCGGGGAGATTGAGAACTTACCAGTCGAGACAAGGTTTGAAGGTGGCATTGAGATCACCTCCCAGGAGCATGTTGTGCTGAATCGTTTCAGACAAGAGATCACCAAGGAAAAATTGCTGCTGATCCTGATTTTGGAGCGTATGTTAATTACAGTATAAATCCTATTCATGTGTGATAATTTGAGACTTATCTGTCTAATGGATCAATACAGGTGTCAAGGACATCTGGGGTAAATGAGGTGTGAAACGCAATAGAGGACCCCTTTAGATTTTGCTGAGGGGTTGGTACTGTGAAACCAGGTGGGGTATTTATGGAGAAATTGTGGAATCTTGTCCGACCTAAAGTGAGTTTCCTGCAGAAGTATTTGGGTACGTAGTTTATGAAAATGGTACAGTATTTGCCTTCTCTTCTCTGGGGTTTTAAGGCCTCTGCAATTTAAAGAGGAGACTTTCAAGGAGGTTTGTACTGCCATGGGGGAGATCATTTGTGGGGTAAACAAGTTAACATTGGTGAGGCTCGCTGTCTCAAAGGAGAGGGTGGAGGGAATGAAGGGAGGAGTAGAGCGGCATCTAGTGGTGAGAAGATAGAAGGAAAGTGGTAAAAGAAAAGCAGGAGACACACACCGGGCAATATCTATAAACTTTTTCTATGCACCTAGCAGCTCAGGGCCCTGCACTGCTGTGTATTAACATTTGTAAGTGATTATCTGGAAGGACGAGTCCTATAAAGATACACTATAAACCTGACAGCGTGCAGAGTCCTTTACTCAGCTTCTAAATATAACGTTGTTCTGGGGGGGAGGGGGGACAGGAGGGGACCCGTGGTGGGGAGAAGACAATCAAACGGGTGTCTCTCTTTCAAGAGGAGATCATGTGTGAGCAAAAAGTCAAAACCTGTATGTGGAGAAATAAAAATGGGTTAGCAGTGTAATGTCCCAACAGAACTGTAAACAGGGATGTCTTCACTGGTCTGGTGCCTGTGAAGAGAAATATATGCTAATCAGGGAGCAGTCAGCCAAGGTTCATCCATCTGTCACCTTGGAGGCTTCTGATTTAGAGCGCTTATTCTTCTTGGATTGCTTTTGCCAGCCTGTAGCGACTTGAAATCCAGGAGTAGCTGCATGAAGTGGCCAATCCAGTATGGGGATCTGTGGTAGCACAAAAGTCCCGAGGAACTTGGGGAGATCACCCAGTGTGTGAAATGTGGCTGATTTCCCTTCATGAGATGCAAAAAGGCTAAATGGTAAACCCCAACGATACTTAATCTGTTTTGCTTGAAGAGCGCCTGTGAGGGATTTCAGAGCACGCCGCATGTCCAGAGTCGGCTTGGAGATGTCAGGAGTAGACACTGGTGTGCCATTGAAGTATATGGCTTCTTGGGCCTGTGCCGCTTACATGATTGTGTCTTTAATTGAATAAAAGTGTACTCTGCAGAGAATGTCTCTGGGATGTTCCAAGTTCGGATTCTTAGAGCCAAGGGCTCTGAACACGATCTAGTTCCAGAGGGGCATCTTTATCTTTTTGGAGCAGTTCATTAAACATGGGGATGACTGCAGGGGCTAGGTCTTTGGTTTCCACACTCTGGGAGGCCACGTATGCGTATATTGTTGTGTCTGGCCCTGTTCTCTTGGTCATCTTGATGGAACATTAATTGCTGGATCTGCAGGGTATGCTCATGTAAAATGACTTCATGTGCTTGCAGTGTGGATGCAGTCTCCTCCACATTATGCTTCACTTCCTCCAGCCTGTTTGTAACATCTCTGCGCAGCTCAGTTATCTCTTGCTTCTATGAGCGCTCGAGTCTCTTTATACAGGCCTCAAAGTCATGGTAGGGAGGGCCTTAATGTATGCTTCCATGTCCCATCTACCAAAGGACCGGTGTGAGTCAGGGGAATGGCAGGCAGAACGGACAGAACCGTTCTGAGTCAGCAGGGGACCTGGCACGCTGTCTAGTCTTCATGTGGGGTGTGGAGCCATGTGAAGCAGCTCCTTGTAAGGCCGCATGTGTGCCTGAGGTCCGGGCCGGCGCCATCTTGGATGGGGGGGGGTCACGCTGTTTCTGTCCCAAACGGGTGAAAACTATTTTCCCCTCAAGGGGTGGATCGGGAGTGTGGTGTCCTCCCCTACCTCACCTCCCTCTGCTGGAGCAGAGAAGCACCATTAGCCTAGTTTAGTCCGGTGTGTGCGGGAGCTTTAGGAGGTCACGTCCTACTGCTCCATGCACTTGGCCACGCCCGTATTGTCATTTTTAACATTAATGACTGCTTGAAGTCTTTTGTGGTATTTGTGGATGAGGCTCTTTATCTTAGATGATAAAGCTGCACATTCCTCTTGGCAAAAAGCCTCCAGTTCCTCCCCAGAGTGGCTCAATGGTATTGAAGTCAGGAGACTGAGATGGTCACTCCAGAACATTCACCTTATTCTGCTGTAGCCAATGACAGGTCGACTTGGCCTTGTGTTTTGGATCATAGTCATGTTGGAATGTCCAAGAACATCCCATGTGCAGCTTCCTGGCCGCTGAATGCAAATGTTCCTCCAGTATTTTTTTGATAACATACTGCATCTTGCCAATTTTGGCCAAATTTCCTGTGCCTCTTGTAGCTCACACATCCCCCAAACATTTACCTCTGTACCTTTCATCAGGCCTTGTTGACTCTTTAAAGCGTTTATGGTTGTGGTCAAAAATCTAAATTTTGGTCTCAAAACGACCAAAGGTTTGAGGCTTGTCTCTGTGCTGTTTGGTGTATTGTAGCAGGATACTTTGTGGCATTTGCATAGTAATGGCTTTCTACTGGCGACTCGACCATGCACAAGTGCCTCCTTTATTTTGCATCTTGAAACTGCCACACCACATGTTTCAGAGTCCTGTATTTCACTTGAAGTTATTTGTGGCTTTTTCTTTGCATCCTGAACAATTTTCCTGGCAGTTGTGGCTGAAATTTTAGTTGGTCAACCTGGCCGGGGCTTGGTTTCAACAACCCCCCTCATTTTCCATTTTCTTGATTAGTTTGAACACTGCTGATTGGCTTTCTCCATTCCTTGGATATCTTTTTATCCCTTTCCTGTTTTATACAGTTCAACTACCTTTTCCTGCAGATCCTTTGACAATAATTTTGCTTTCCCTGTGACTCAGAATCCAGAAACGTCAGTGCAGTACTGAAAAAGTTGCAAGTGTCTGTCAGGAGTCCAGAAACTCATTAACCTTTTATACACACACGAATTACAAGCAAACAGATCACAGGTGAGGATGGTTACCTTTTTTTAATAGCAATTCAAACCCTTTTCTGTCAACTTGTGTGCATGTTATCAGGCCAAAATCACCAGGGTATGTAAACTTTTGATTTGGGTAGTTTCTGTTGAGATTGATTTAAAAAGTAAACAGTTTATAATGGCTTCAGCCAAACACTAACCATGAGTGAAAGTTTGTTAACTTTCATGTTCTTTGAAAAATGGCCAAGAAATCATAACTTCTGCCCCAGGGTATGTAAACTTAGGAGCACAACTGTATGTTTATTTTATTTAAAAATTGGCCCGGTCCTTGAGTGGTTAACCAGATGACTGGGGAGGGTTGGATGCTTCCCCTGTGAAGCAGGCATAGGGAAGGTATCGCAGGTCAAAATTGTACCAGTGATTTGGTCACAGGGGTGTGTGAACTACCGCTGCTACACACAACTAATGCATATCTCCCTTTCCTCAAACTGGGGAGGTGAACGATGAGCTCTTTGCGAGGTGGCATTACTTGCCAGTTAAATTACAACGAATACCTGATTACACCCCTTTGCTGGTGAGGGTGTGGCTTTGAAGCCAATCCATGGCCATATCTGGTGGGACTGCCCACTCATTTGCCCATATTGGTCATCCATTTTGTAATAGCTTTTCAAGGTATGCTGATTTTCTCCCCTCCCAGGATCCCTTGGCGGTTTTGTTTTGAGCATTTATGAAGATCTATAGCAGTGATGGCAAACCTTGGCACCCCAGATGTTTTGGAACTCCATTTCCCATGATGCTCAACTACACTACAGAGCGCATGAGCATCATGAGAAATGTAGTTCCAAACCATCTGGAGTGCCAAGGTTTGCCGTCACTGATCTATAGGTTCGTTAATACACAATCGCATCCCATATGCTAAATCTGCTGGGCTTGCATCCCTTTAGACCTATGGAAACTATGTCTCAGACGACATTTTTGTTGCAAGGGATGCCTGAAATCTGACTTATTTTAAACCGACTTCTGGGAATATTGGTGAGCCAATTGCACAAGCAGGAAATTGTTTATGGGGAGTGGTCAGTACACACTGTGTACAGAAAACTCCAGGTAGCCATATTGCAATGTATTTTCAGAAAATTACATTGGCTGCAGATTGAAAAGGAAAGGCATTTTTTTAATAACATTAAGTTACAAAATTATTAGTGTTGCTATATTTTTTTCTTTACTATTTTTTTTTTCCCCACGAATGTGGAGCTGCCCTTTAATATATCTTGACTAAATCAATTTATGCTAGTTGTGTACTGTATCCAGACCAGTGTCTCACTCACCTCCCCCTCTTTTCTAGTTCTCCCTTTTTCTCTTCTGCTCTTTTCTCTTCTGCAATTTCTTTAAATCATTACCAAGGGGCTAACTGACTACAAATTTGATTACCACACCAAGTTTTATGATAATTTGGCAAATAATGGTTTGCCAGCTGGTTATGATAACTTATGTTATACTTCTAGCTAGGTCTACTGTACCAACAGGGGTCGTTCAGGTGTGGGAGAAGCGTGTGTATAGAATACATGGTTTAGGTAACAATGGGGGAGATTTACTAAAACTGAATCACTCAATCTGGTGCAGCTCTGCATGGTAGCCTATTGGCTTTTAACCTCAGCTTGTTCAGTTTTTTTTTTTTACAATAAAACCTGGATGCCGATTGGTTTCTATGCAAAGCTGCACTAGATTGTGCACTCAAGTTTTAGTAAATCTTCCCCAATGTGTGAACACTGCTGCAAAAGTTGAAATAACAGATCAAGAGGAAAGAGTTAAGTGTGTAGTGGGAAGGGTGGAGGGGGGAGACTTTGCACTCTTATGCGGGATACGGGCCCACATTGGGTGGCGATTATGTGATCCATGGGTACCAAATTTTGCAGATCATCTTTGGTATTAGTGAGAGTGCTGTTCATTCACAAGTGCCACTGAGTTGGGTTTTGACCGCAGAGAAGAGGGTAAATTGTGTGGGGTCGTGGTTTTGTTTTTTTTTTTTTTTTTTTTTTTTTTTGTGTTCCCCCTCTACGCCCTGGCAGTAGTTTTTTTAATTTGGAGGCTAATAAAACAAAGTGAAGGAGCTTGAACTGGTTTTTAGTGCCTCTTGGTTAACGGGGCCATCCAGGGATCTCTGGTAAGACTAACTCCAACTAGTGTGTGTGTGTGTGTGTGTGTGTGTGTGTGTATATGTATGTGTGTATTGCAAAAGTATTTAGTCAGCCACCAATTGTGCAAGTTCTCTCACTTAAAGATGAGGCCTGTAATTGTCGTCATAAGTATACCACAACAAAATGTGGAAACAAATCCAGACAATCACATTGTCTATCTGATTTGGAAAGAATTTATTTGCAAATTATGGTGGAAAATATGTATTTGGTCAATATCAAAAGTTCATCTCAATACTTTGTTATATATCCTTTGTTGGCAATGACAGAGGTCAAACGTTTTGTGTAAGCCTTCACAAGGTTGTCACACACTGTTGCTTTGTTGGCCCATTCCTCCATGCAGATCTCCTCTAGAGCAGTGATGTTTTGGGGCTGCCGCTGGGCCACACGGACTTTCAACTCCCTCCAAAGGTTTTCTATTGGGTTGAGCTCTGGAGACTGGCTAGGCCACTCCAGGACCTTGAAATGCTTCTTACGAAGCCACTCCTTCGTTGCCTGCAGGTGTGTATTTGGGATCATTGTCATGCTGAAAGACCCAGCCACTTCATCTTCAATGCCCTTGCTGATGGGAGGAGGTTTGCACTCAAAATCTCACGATACATAGCCCCATTCATTCATTTCCTGTACATGATTTTGACCCCACGGGGTGAGATCTTGTGTGGAGCCCCAGATCGAGGGAGATTATCAGTGGTTTTGTATGTCTTCCGTTTTCTAATTATTGCTCCTACAGTTGATTTCTTCACACCAAGCTGCTTGCCTATTGCAGATTCAGTCTTCCCAGCCTGGTGCAGGTCTACAATTTTGTTTCTGGTGTCCTTCGACAGCTCTTTGGTCTTCACCATAATGGAGTTTGGAGTGTAACTGTTTGAGGTTGTGGACAGTTGTCTTTTATACTGTTAAGTTCAAACAGGTGCCATTAATACAGGTAATGAGTGGAGGACAGAGGAGCCTCTTGAAGATACAGGTCTGTGATAGCCTTAAATCTTGCATGTTTGTAGGTGACCAAATACTTATTTTTCCACCATAATTTGCAAATTCTTTCCAAAATCAGACTGTCTGGATTTGCTTCCACATTTTGTCTCTCATAGTTGAGAAATACCTATGATTACAGGCCTCATCTTAAGTGGGAGAACTTGCACAATTGGTGGCTGACTACTTTTTTGCCCCACTGTGTATATATATTTAAAAAAATACTTTGCACCAAAAGCAGCCCAACACTGGGCATGTCCACCAGATATGGAGACGTTCTGGTGGGCTGGCATCCTCTAAAACAGGGGTCTCTAAACTGCAGCCCAGGGCCTGAATGAGGCCCTTAGCTTGCCTTTTTACCCTGTCTTTGGGGCACGTTAACTTCCACTGATACAAGACACTATTTCTCCCATTGACATCAACAATGGGGTACTAGGTCTCCCACTGACGCCAGTGATGCACATTCTGTCCCCCCTAAAGTCTGGAGGAGAGTAAACTGGCTTTTTGGAAAGTTTGGAGACCCCTGCTCTAAAACCCAGGCAACATATGAGCAAGCTTGGAGTCTACTAAATACTTCTGAAGAAGTGCACAAAACGTCACGTAGCCATTGCAGGGCCCGACAGCAGGCATTTTTATCTATTGCTGCAGCATGTTTTTATTTTTTTGGTTGAGTATAGCGAGATGAATTGTGCTAATTGGGATACTGTTTTCCTTGGATATACTTTAACTCGTGTGTGTGTGTATTAACCCCCCCCCCTTACTTTTAGATAAAGCCTACCATGTTTTTGTACCTCAAGCCGTGGTTGACCCTTCACTTTTATTTTGCTTTCCGGGGGCACTCTTGTCCCCACCAAAATCCTTTTCAGTTTTTTTTTTTTTTTTTTTTGCAATTGGGCAGGTATCCTGTTTAAGACGAATCGGCTGGTACTCTAACTTGGTTGAGAGTGGATACTAGGACTATTTTTATCTTGTGGTTACTAAATACCACCTACCTAATGAGCACCTTGTAAGGTGATTCAAGAGTGGAAACATTTAATAGTGCAAGTGATGACCATGGACCACACAGCTTGCCAGTCTTCTGCTTTGTGGGGCCTGAAGTCCTCGTCCCCACCATGTCGTCAGGCCTGCCACCAGGGGGGTACAGGCAGTACTCCTGCAAGGGGCCTGAGCGTCCCAAGGGGCCCGCCTGCCCCCCCCCCCGCTACAGAGAGGGAGAAGGGAGCATATACACATTCTGTTGCTGATATAACATCCAGCACAGCCAGGGATGGACGAGCAAGCCAGCTGGATGTCCACTGTGCAACCAGGACAAGAGATTTCACCTGTCAGCTCAGAGCTGCGATGTCTGGTATGGGTGGGACTACTACCCATACCCACCCCCTTTGTCAAGCAACCAGTGTATAGGGGAAGAGGCATTTGTACATTGCTGGCTGGGGAAAAGGTACCAAGGCAGGGTTTTTTCAGCTTTCAGTTTCTGCAGTAGTTGAAAGTGGGGGTAGAGCAGCTCTCCCACGGCTTCAACAGCCTCCCTGCTCTGCACCACTATCCTTATCTCCTATCTGGTCAGGGAGTTCAGAAGCAGAAAAGCAGTGTACAGAAAAGTTCTTTTATAAAGGTATTCACGTGGAGGATGGTGAAGCTTTGGGGGAAGGGAAGATGAAGGGAGAGATGTGTATTGCTGAGGTTGCAACGGAGGTGCAGTATTTGGATGTACATGGATGAATGTACTCGTGTATAAGGTTCAAGAGAACACTAGGTACAAACATACACCAGAACCAACCTTCCTGTACATAATGCATGCCAGAACCCACCTTCCTGTACATACTGCACTCCAGAATCCTGTACTCTAGCTAGCACTCTCCTGAACCCTGCACCCAATGCATAATGCACTCCAGAACCCTTCACTCTGTTCCCAGAACTCGCCTGACCCCTACACTTTGTACCACACTTTCCTGAACTCTGTACGTAAGTGTTAGCAGAATAGACTGATCTGCATATAATGGACAAAATGGTGTCTGTGTATAAGACCAGTCTGTACCCTAATGACACTGTACTGTATCGGAGTTGGGGTTTGCTTTGCGGTTGGTAGGACGGTTGGGGGGGGGGGGGGGGATACCAAAATGCATACTTGCCTTGGTAAACAAAATTTCTTGCACTGGCCCTGCCTATCCACAACCAGCATCATCCATCCAGTCTCCACAATGTATCCACATCCAGCACCATCCATCTATCCATTCCTCCAGTCTCCACAATATGGGCGGATTCAGTGGGATGGCCAGTGGGGAGGCCCTGGGGAATGTTGGTGATCAGGCCCCAGGGGGCCCAGGCCTAAAGCTGTGTAAGGGGCCCCAAAATTTCTGATGGCTGCTCTGCAAGTCATGTAAGCATGCACGGAGGGGGAAATCGGTTAAGTTGAGATTTATCTATAGAGATGAGTTTAGGCGCCGGGGAGGTGTAGCGGCATGTGTCTGTAGATAGTGTAGTAGGCCAGTCTGTCCTGAAGGTGTGACCTGATCCAGTGCCTGACCTGGGTATATTGGAACAGTTCCAAGGGGAAACCTTAAATTAGTCCTGAAGAACCACCCAGGACCAGACGGGCCCCGTTCTATGAAGGAATGGATTGGTGAATTTGTGTGGTCCACCAAAAGGAGGACAGTGATTTTAAACCTAGTAGAAAAAGGCATTGCCTATGACTAAGGGAAGTTGCTAGACTATTTTAAGGAGTACCAGACTCTTAAGGTTGGTTTCATTAAAGCGCGGCAGTTAGGGGGGAGTCTATGGTTTGGATTTTGTTTTTGGAGGGTGATTTTTATTTCCCTCCTGCTTTCAAGTAAATCTTAAACACCATTTTTGTCTTTTGGATATTGAGTTGTGTTGGCTGCTTCAGTTAGTACTTGGGTGTGATGGAACCACAAATCTTGAGTGCAGTAAAAAAACATATTAAACCCTCCTACATAGCAAGGACCATAAATGACTGGTCTCTGCTCTGGGGTTTGTCTTTCAGGAAGCAGTGCAGAAATATGAAGAGGTGCTTCACAACTTGGAATTTGCTAAGGAGCTCCAAAAGACCTTTTCTGCTCTCAACCAAGATGTAAGTAGCTTTTATTTATGAGCATGCACCTTGTTGCTTCTGATCTTCATTTTCTGTCCGTTCACTTGCTCCAGCAGTAACAGTTGTCATTGCTCAGGGTAGACACCTTGATGGTGGCAGTGGTGCAACATGCTTGCACAATAAATCGGCATGGCCCATTGTCTGCACTAGAAGCAAAAGTCTGGATTTCAATGAAGAACAGAAGCACAGTTTGATATATGGATAGTTCATCATATTACCAGAAGTTCCTGAAAAGGGACCTTCATTTTTTAATACTTAAATCTGACTTGAAATTAAGTGTTTGGGTTTACATCCATTTTAAAATGGCTTATCTCTGTAAGAGGTTTTCATGTTCGTGGGTCCAGTGGTTGGAAATTTTCCTCCCCATTTCAAATTTCTCTAAGTGGGTCAGATGGCAACACTTTCACTTCCTGACTCAAACTATTCAAAACTTTAAAACTATCAGTCAAGCTTCATACCAGTAAATACAATACAGTAAATTGATATTTTAAACAGCCCTTACAAGTGTGATTTATTGTCAAATATCCCTGGCTTCAGTGCACTTACAGTAGATGTAAAACGGGCATCAAACTCTTTCATCATGGGTGGCATCAGCACAATAGTTGCACTTAAAGGGCCAGTTGTATCTTTAAGACTAGATATCCAGAGCACGTTCCCATGGTTAGAAGCTGGCCCCCCATCCTCCCTTACATCAGTGACCCCCCCCCCCTTTTTTTTATCTTGAGCTGCTACCTGGAAGAAGTTCTGTTCTTTCTGCTGCCTGCTGAGATGGGGTCAGAGACCAGCTTCTCTGTTGCTGCAGGAGAGGTGCAAGGGCCACATGAAATGGCCTGGAGGGCCGGATTTGGCCTGCGGGCCTTGTGTTTGACACATGATTTAAAGTCATGCCCCTACACAACACACCCCTATAAAAATGCTAGATTTGAGATGTAAAAAAATCTGATTACCAAATGTTTTCCACCTGTAATAGGATCGGTATAATTTAATTAAAAACTGAAAACTTTAAAGGGGGAGAAAACTTACAATAAAGTGGTTGCACAAATATGCACATCCTTAATACTATGACACCTTTTATGATTGACAGCAGCCTTTTTCAGGTAGGCGTTTAGCATGGCACAACTTGCCTTGGAAGCCTTTGTCCGCTTTACTCTGAAAAAGCGCTCCAAATTTTATTCAGGTGCAGGCACCGGCTGGGCCATCCCTAAACTTGTCTATAAGAAAGGATCAAAGGAATCTAATTTTTGGCATCAGTCGGGAGTAAGGTACAAAGTTTCTAACACATTAGTTATACCATGCAACACAGTGAAGATGGTCATTAAGTGCAGAAAATATGGCACAATAGAACTTTTTAGCTATAATTCCAGAAAGTATGTTTGGCGCAAAACTGCACATCGCCAAAAAACATACCCGCAGTGAAGCATGGTGGCAGAATTATGCTTTTGGGGCTGCTTTTGTTGAGCTGTACTTTGGCTTTATTCAAGGTAGAGGGACAAGAACTATTCCACTTGCCAGTCAATAAAAATAAAAACCCCCTCATGCCTCTGCTTAAAAGCGCTGATCAAGAGGAATTTTTCAGCATGACAACCCAAAGCGTACCTCTAAATTGGCTTCAGCAGAATATCTGTTTTGAAATTTTCCCAGACTTGATTCATATTGAAAATCTGGGGTGACTTGAGGAGGGTTGTGCATAAGAGATGCCCTCACAATCTGAGTGCTTTTGCAAGGAAGGATGGGCAAATATATTCCTAAGGCATGATGTGCCATGCTGAAACTCTTACCCCAAGACTGGTCATAAAACCAAAAGGTGCTTCAAAAAAGTATTCAAGGGGGTGCATTTTTTTCTCTACAAGGGGAAATGTTTTTTGAATTCTAGTTCACTCTTTTTACATGTGGGGAAATTATTTTATCTCAATCCTAGCATTTTTACAGGGGTGTGTAATATTGACTGTATTTGTGTCCTGGACTACCCCCTGCATGTCCAAAGTGGCACTAAAATCTGTCTTTACCTATAGCTGTCAAACATGCAGTGTGAATTTCAGCCTGTCTGGGCCTGCCCCAGGTCTTGTAGGACCCAAGCACCACTGCATAAGTCATTTTTGGACTTTTTCAGCTGATTAAAGCCCAGAAAAAATCACTGAGGCGAGAGCAAGTCCAAAGGCTTGAAGCAGAAAAGAAGCGGCTGCATAGAGTCCTGCAGATCCAGTACTTGCTGCAGTCTTTCTCTCAGGATCACGTCCAGGGGGACTTTAAGGATGGACTCAATGGAGCCATGCACCTCTCTTTCAAGGAACAGGATTATCTTACCAAGTTTGCGAAGCTGATCTGCCACAAGCGGTTCAAACACATGAGGTAAAATTTGCAAGCTGATTTTTCCACCTGTAAAAGGGTTAGTGATATTGGGACATCTTAGAAATTGTGGACAGCAGGCTGGGAGAAGGGGCCACCAGACAATGTTTCATGATTTTAATGCATTTTATTTTTTTAAATGCAGGAGAAATTATGACTTTTTTTTTTTTATATCCAGATATATGTGCTTATTTTCTTCGCTGAAACCTAGGTGTTTCTACAGGCTTTACTATGTGAGGAGACAAACTGAACATAAAGGGCACCTAATGGTGCTAGTCATTCAGTTTAGAGGTTTAAGACTAGACTTGTTCTAGCCAAGGGTTTTTATTTCCTATTTAGAGCTGATGGGCTTGCCTAACCTTATGTAGGATCATTTTCAGCTCTCAAGTTAGTGATTGTAAGAACTGTAAGGGTGGCCATAAATGGATCGAAATTGGGCCAATTCAGCAGTGACTGGCTAAATTTCATTCCATGTATGGGCAGGCTGGTTGTACAAAAGTTAATCGACTTCTGTACAATGCTCAGGGTTTTTTCAAATGTATTAGTGCTGCCAGCTATAGCCTGTGGCACTGATTAGTGTAGTACCACGGTGTGTGGATGGGGAAATCCGATTGTGTGGCCAGCTTTACGTTTTTGCTGAAAACCAGGTGAAATTGGCCACCAGTCACTTGCATGTTTAATGTTTTTGTTTTCTCAGTCTAGAAGATGAGATGGATCAGTCAGCTGGCTACTTCTGGAATCTGCTAGAGGGCAATGAGAAAACAGTGGCTGGAACCACCTGTAAGTTTACTGCTAAAGCCTTGTAAGTCTTCATATGAGGAACCATTATGTGAGGGCACTGCCTCTCAAACCATTAACTTGGTGTATTAAAAGTCAAGATGTGTTTGGCTTTGACTAGATGAGTAAGGTTTAACGGCCCATCAGGGTTAAATCCTCATCTGTATCCCTGCTGGAAAGGCTTGCCCACTTTGTCCTAAAAAGATGGAAAAGGACTTGTAATATTGCAGGCATTGACACCTGGAAAAAGGTGTGGGTTTTTATATTTTGTCTTATGTGGCAGAAGGATCTCCAAATTGGCAAGACTTGGAAAAATAATGCGAGTTGCCATGCTACAGGACTCGTCTGTCTTTTCTGCATAGTAAGCCATTGACTCATATTAGAATGCAGTAAAGTCCTGTTGGTACTCCTGACTTGGCAATTTTTGTTGGTTGGTATTGTGGTGCAAGGGACATTTCATTTGACATAATCTACCCAAGAGTGTATATCTAAAGGGGTCACCTTGCCTAGCTGTTAAAATCTGTGGTGACCTTTGCAGTAGATACAAACTTCAGATACAACTCTTCAGTATAGTGTCTTTTTAATACCTAAAATTCACTACCCTCCTGGTAGGCATAACCTGTTTACTCTTAACCTAGATAAACATTTGAAAGACCTCATTGCCAGAATGTTGGATTGTGGCTACTTTGAAAATGTCCCTAATCCTCCTCCAGAGAAGAAGCCAGAGGTTTTGCCTGAGATGCCACTGAAAACTGAGATTCCCAAAGTGACAAAGTTAGTTGAGATAGTGAGAGCGCAAGGTATGCATGTTTAAGGTTTTTGTCAAACATACATTACATGACCGGATAAACAGAATAAAATGTCAATTTGCAAATCCCTGTCACATTGCATAGCTTAACAAGGTGGTCCACACCACTGTTTCTAGTGGGCAAGGCTTCTCAATGGACAAATCTGTCCCGTTTTCTTTGCAATATCAGCACCATGGTGCATTCAACATGCAATGCACCACACCACCAATCATGACTTTTTGGTATTGTCCAGTAAAATGCCTGTTTCAGCAAAATGCAGATGTACAGCCAGCATACTGTATATCTTTCACTGCCAGACTCAAACTTTGAGAAGATATTTTGCTGCCACTGCTGTAATCTGCTCTAATTTCTCTAACTCTTTAAGGCTATACCTGGTTATACTAGTAGAATTTAATTCCAAATTTTATTAAAACTGTAAAAATGTATTGGGACGTTTGATTTTTCTAATCAGTAGTGGGGTCAAATTATGATGTTTGGCCATAATGACAAACTTTTTTTTAAAGGAGATGGCTCCCCCCCACCCCCCCGCTCTGTGGTTTTTGTTTGAAAGTCTATTTGTTCAACAGCCAAATAGTTACACCTGAAAAATCAAAAGTACTTATGAATAACATTGGTCAAGTCAACGTGTGTCCTGAGAATTTTCACATGAATGTTCAAAAATCTAGTGTATGTAACCTAAACTAGGAAATTAATTCAAAGTCTGTCTTTTTAGAGTCATTTGTGGAGTGTGTGAAACCTGACCGTGACTGTCGAGAGGTAAGGTTCCATCACTTTAATGAGAAGTTGTTTGACTTGTTCTTGTATGGTCAAGCTTGGAGGATACTAAAGCAGAATTCTAGGCACAAATTGGTTAATTATATGTTCCAACTGTTCGTTTTTGTCCTAATAGCTGCAAACTGAGTGAAGTCATCCTCCCATGAGCACAACAAACTACTTTCTCGTTCTGAAATCATGGTAGCTGTTTTTAGCTAGTGGAAGCATGGTTACAGCAAAATGTCTGGCCATCTTTGCACTTGGGAGAAAAACACGACTAGTCTTTTGTCACCTAAGTTAAAAAAATAAGTGTAGACTTTCTCTTGTGGAATTTCAGGACCTGATTGTTTTTTTTTTTTTTTTTTTTGGCTCTAAGCAGAGGTTTAACTCTGACCTTCCACTTTCCAGCTTTCTATTAGGCCCACTGTGCTGAGAGCTAATCAGATGAGGCCCACAGAAGTGCAGAAAACAGAGGATGTCAAATGCATAAAACCAGAAGCCATAAAAGCTTGGCCAGCAGCTACAATGGTAAAACTGCCAGAGCCAAAGAGGTGGCAGACCCCTCCTTCGCTGACTACACTCACTAAACCCTGGCAGGGGCCAGTGAGCACCCCTCAACCTGAAGCTCTGCCTTTAAAGATAAGTGAACCAGAACCACCAAAGGAGGTAAATTTAACTTTTCAAATAGCTTTCCTTTCTACCAGTAAAATGTGATGAATATGCTAAACCTACCCAAAGGAGATGGCTTCAAATCTATTTACCAAAGTTTAATCTTGATAAAAACAATTGGCAGCTTTCCTAGGGTAGCAATTTATAATGGACTTTCATAATCTTTGTAGTCAGGAGTATGGTTGCATTATTGGTGACCAGTGGCAGCCGGTGGTATAGCTTTTGGGGAGCGGCAAACCATGCACAGCCACACTATCCCCCTCGGCATCATGGCACTGTGCTCGCCGTACGTCTCCTCCCTCAGCCAATAGGGTAGCCTCTCCTTTTGGCTAGTCGGGAACCTGGTCTCAGGACCTGCTTTCTGATTGGTCAGGAGGCAGTAACAGTGTGACGATGGCGAATTTTCATTTGCTATTGTCCCACAACTGGGTGGGCTTCAGATGCTGTGCTTTGCACCCCGAGCCCACCCTTTTTTTGAAGCCTAAATTGGATAGAAGTCTACACACCCCTGTTAAAATGAAAATGTCAGGTTTCTGTGATGTAAAAAATGGACAAAGCTATATTTCGGAACTTTTTCCACCTTTTTTTTAATGTGACCTATAAACTGTACACCTCCAATTGAAAACCAAACATCTTTTTTTTTGGGGGGGGGGGGGGGGGGAAGCAGTAAAAATGACTTATAATGGTTGCATAAGTGTGCACATCCTCTTAAAACTGGGGATGTAGCTGAATTAAGCAATTGCATTCAAACTCATGGTAAATAGGAGTCAGTACACACCTGCCATCATTTTAAAGTGCCTCGGATTTACCCCAAATAAAGTTCAGCTGTTCTAGTAGGTATTTCCAGACATTTTCTTGCATCCTACAGCAAAACCCATGGTCCGCAGAGAGCTTCCAAAGCATCAGAGGGATCTCATTGTTAAAAAGGTATCAGTCAGGAGAAGGGTACCAAAGAGCTTCCAAGGCATTAGATATACGATAGAACACAGAAGTGGAGAAAATATGGCACAACAGCGACATTACAAAGAACTGGACTTCCCTCCAAAATTGATGAAAAGATGAGGAGAAAACTAGTCAGGGAGGCTGGCAAGAGGCCTACAGCAACATTAAAGGATCTGCAGGAATATCTGGTAAGTACTGGCTATGTGGTACATGTGACAACAAAATCCCACATTCTTCATATGTCTGTGCTTTGGGGTAGAGTGGCAAGACTAAAGCCTTTTCTCATGAAAAGCATCCAAGCCTGGCTACATTTTGCAAAAACACATCTGAAGTCTGCCAAAAACATGTGGGAAGATATGTTATGGTCTGATGAAACCAAGGTTGACCTTTTTGGCCATAATTCAAAGATATGTTTGGCGCAAATATACTGCACATCACTAAAAATACCCACAGTGAAGCATGGTGGTGGCAGAATCATGCTTTGGGGCTCTTTTTCTTCAGCTGGAACAGGGGCCTTAGTCAAAGTAGAGTGAATTATGAACCGTTCCAAATACCAGTCAATATTGGTACAAATCCTTCAGGCTTCTGCTAAACCAAAAGGAATGGCTTCACCAGAAGATTAAAGTTTTGGAATGGCCCAGGCAGAGCCCATACCTGAATCCGATTTGAAAATCTGTGGGGAGATCTGAAGAGGGCTGTGCACAGCAGATTCCCTTCGCAATCTGACAGATTTGAAGTGTTTTTGCAAAGAGTGGGCAAATATCACCAAGTCGACATGTGCCATCCTGATACTCATACCCAAAAAGACTGAGTGCTGTAATACAATCAAAAGGTGCTTCAACAAAGTGTGCAACCTTCATTTTTATTAAAAGTGGAAAATTCTGAAATGACTTGTGTGTTTTTTTTTTTTTACATCACAGAAACCTAACATTTTAACAGGGGCGTGTAGACTTTTTACACTGTATTGGAGCCTCTGGTTATAATCATGTGCTTCAAAAAAAAAAAAAACCCATTGGGATCCATGCATGTAGATTAAAGGGCTGGATGCATGGATAGTGAGGTGGTGCCCGTGCGCCTTTTATGGATGGGCCGCCACAATTGGTGACTATGAAAAGCATGTTCAGTTGTGATGGTGGGTGTTTTTTCTCCTTTTTTTTTTTTTTTTTTTATTTCAGGAAGCAGGTGAAGCTGTTCTAATGAATTGTGGTGAAGAACTCAAGTTAGCAAATTGCTCTTTATGTAGCATCCTGTAGTGTGCTACTATGTTAGTGTAGGCAAACTTAAGTTATAACTCATGCTTTGTAAGCCAGAAATTGGGTCAGGATTACTGCAGGTCAGTCTGGATGGCTCCAGAGGGCAGGTCTCTGGTACCTCCCCCCTGGATTTTAAAATTTGGAAAATCTTCTAGAAGTTGGTCGGTGGAGGCAAGGAGAGACTGATCTGCTTTCTTGAGGGAATGTGGCCAATCCCCTAGCTCAGCCCTTAAAGCTGAGTTCCACACAAAATGGACTTTTTTTTTTTTCCCTCCTAGGCCTGTTGGTCTTGGGGGGGGGTGGGGGGGTTTGTCTCTGCCACAAGGCTAGTCTCTGCTCGGGCTAGCTTTGGATGTTCGTATCAGCGTCTTGGTTTGAGGAGGAAGTAAAGGACGGTGTACATTAGCACACCCAGGGATTCATAAAGGGAGACTGCCACAGGTAGCAAGCTTTCAGGACGGCCTTGGGTTTAACCCTTCCTATCCCTCGCCCTGGAAGATCTTCAGAGCAGCTAGGTGGGATGGTAGTTCCTGCAGGCAGAGCTGGATGGATGTTCCACAAATGGAAACTAAAATCTAGTTAACACTTTAAGAAAATTATAGCAGCTTTAACTTTTGGGTTAAAGCTTTTGCGTAAATGAAAGATGACCATTATAAGCACCCATCAGAGTTAAATTGGTTGTAAAGGTGAGTTTTTTTTTTTTTTCCTTTTTAAAGGGTTATGAAGGGCAGGAGAAAATGCCTTCATATGTCCCCAAATTAAAAATGAGTGGACTTTCTCAGTACCCAATAATTGCAAGTTAAAGTGATTTTGTTATGTTTGTAATTTGAAAAAAATAAAAATCATACTTGCCTCCACAGTTTGTTTTGCAGTGTGGCCCCGAACCTAGTCTTCTGGGGTGCCCCGGCAGCCTTTACGGCTGCTCCTCGCATCGGTAAACCCCCTGGGGGTTACCTTGCGGGCGGGCTCCCGAGTCCAGCATTTGCGTCCATAGACACAGAATGCTGGACTCGGCCCCGGCGACTGCGTCATTGGATTTGATTGACAGCAGCGGGAGCCAATGACTGCGCTGCTATCAATCTGTCCAATCAAGAGCTGAGATCCCCGGGCAGAGAAGGTGAGCGCGTCTCCGCCCAGGGAGCGAACGGCTCAGGTGAGTGGGGTTTTTGCACCATAGGATGCTTTAAGGTGAAAAAACAGGAGGGTTTACAACTATACATCTGCACTGACAAATTTTGTTTGTTTCATTCGCTTTTTTCAGAAATTTGGAATTTCCAAAAAACAAATTCGGAACTAAATGAATTGCACATGTCTATTTACAACCCCTTTTTTAAATATAAAACATACTTTTTTTTGGTACAAAATTATATAAAAGTATCCAAGTATAAATTTAGCATTTAAAACATTGGTCTCATTATGGGGTCAAGTAGTATTGAACAGACAGTTGCATGTTACACTGATGTTTGGTACCCTGCAAGATAGCAGGTAAGGGATAAATAATCCTCACTGAACGATAGGTCCTCTACATCAGTGGTTCTCAACCTCGGTCCTCAAGTACCCTTAAAAGGCCATGTTTTCTGGGTTTCTTAGATAATATAGCTGTCCAAAATTCCAAGCCGTTGACTGATTTAACCGTTTCATGACTAAGTTAAAAGCCGTATTTTTTGCTAGAAAATTACTTAGAACCCCCAAACATGATAGATAGATAGATAGATAGATAGATAGATAGATAGATAGATAGATAGATAGATAGATAGATAGATAGATAGATAGATAGATAGATAGATAGATAGATAGATAGATAGATAGATAGATAGATAGATAGATAGATAGATAGATAGATAGATAGATAGATAGATAGATAGATAGATAGATAGATAGATAGATAGATAGATAGATAGATAGATAGATAGATAGATAGATATTTTTAGTAGAGAATAAAATGGAGATTGTTGCAATATTTTATATCACACAGTATTTGTGCAGCTGTGTTTTAAACGCAAATTTTTGGGAAAAGGGACACTTTCAAGAATTTTTAAAAATATCCAAACAGTAGTTACCCCAATTTTTTTGTATAATGTGAAAGATGTTACGCCAAGTAAATAGGTACCAAACATGTCACGCTTTATAATTGCACGCACTCGTGGAATGGCGACCAACTACGGTACCTAAGAATTTCCATAGGCGACGCTTTAAAAACATTTTCGCGGTTACCAGGTTAGAGGAGGTCTAGTGCTAGAATTATTGCTCTCGCTCTGACGATCACAGCGATACCTCACATGTGTGATTTGAACACCGTTTACATATGCGGGCACAACTTCCGTATGCGTTTTCTTTGCTGCGGGAGCTCGCGGGGACGGGGGCGCTTTAAAAAAAAGTTTTTTCTTATTTATTTTATAAATTGTGTTTAAAAAAAAAATTTTTGATCACTTTTATTGCTGTCACAAGGAATGTAAACATCCCTTGTGACAGTAATAGGTGGTGACAGGTACTCTTATGGAGGGATCGGGGGTCTAAAAGACCCCCGATCCCTCCTTTGCACTTCAAAGTATTCAGATCGAAGACAGCGATTCGAAATACTGTTTATTTTAAAACCGGCACCATTGGCAGCCGAGTAAACGGCAAGTGATGTCATGACGTCACTTCCGTGTTTACAATTGGGGGGGCTGGAACGAAGCCACCCACGGCTTTGTTCCAGCCTGCCCCCAGCCGCCGGAGGCAGCCGATTGGTCACCGGGCCTCCCAATCGAACGGGAGGCCTGTTAAGAGCGGCGGGAGGGGAACGTCCCCTCCCGCTCCTCCGGTATAACAGCCGAGCAGCTTTTAGCCACATTGGTTGTTATACTCAGATGATCGCCCGCTCTAAACAACGGTACCGGGATGATGCTTGCAGCTGTGGGCATCATCCCGGTAAAACCCCAGAAAGCAGAGTACACACATCTGCATACGCTCGGCGGGAAGGGGTTAAAGCACCTGTGCAAAATAAAGGAAAACCTGAAAACATAGCCTGTTGGGGGTACTTAAGCACAGAAGTTAAGAACCACTGATCTACATTTGTTGTGGATAAAACCGCTTCTTCAGGAGGTTATACTGACCTGCTTTGCGCAGTATTGCACAGGGGTCTCTAACAACCATTTCTGAAGTACCCCGCCAGTGCTTGCCCCCTCAGCAAGCCATGTGCTACAGGGTCACCTGTGCAGGCACGCTCATGAATCAGACTGTCCATAGACACAACAGTGCTTCGGCCACAAATTTCCTTCTCACAGGATTTGACTGAAAGCAGAAGCCTATGGTTTCTGCTGCTGTCCCTCCTGTAAGAGGGAGAGCAGGAGCACTGCAGACAGGACAAAACTGGTTTGAGAGGATTTGGTAAGTGTGTTTTTTTTTTTTTTTTTTTATGCAGGGTATGCATCAAGGTAAAAAAAAAATGGGTTGGGTTTAGAAGCACCCCTAACTGCTACTTGTCTGGACCGTTTGGTTTGTTGAAAGGAAGTTTAAATAAACGTTTTGGCTGGATCATTGGGTATAAACACAAACATGCAGCCACCACATCTATGCTGTTTAATACCTTTTTTTTTTTTTTTTTTTTTTTTTTTTTTTTGGGGGGGGTGGGGGGTTAATACTGCTGTTTAACATTTCTCTCTAGATGGTAAAAATGGAAAAACTGACCCTAAACAATCGCCATTTTATATTCATGAAGCATTTCAGAGGTTAATGCACTTAGGAAAATGATGCCATGGCCGCCTGCGTATATCAAATTGGCACACTAGAATAGGGTAGAAAGGTAATTTCTTGCGTAGAATTCCTGCCTAACACTGCTCCCTGCTGAAACCACCCCCCGCCCCCTTTCCCTCATAGGAAGCCACTCCTGATGTCGCCGCCCCTGAAATTCCCAGCTGTTGTGTGTTGTCCTCTCCCTGCAGCAGCCACTGCCTGACAGGTGGTAACGTGACCAGAGTGGGCAAAGGCTTAACTGGAACCCTCAAGGCCTTTGTGCAAGAAACCATGAAGGGCCCTCCTGCCCCCCGCCCCCTCCCCTTTCCATCTGGGCTTCTAGTTCTGGGAAGGGTGTTCATGTAAACAGACTTTCCGGTTATCGGCTGTCTGAGTGGAATGGAGTGCCATTACCCAGCAAGACCGTCGGTACATTGTTTACATTGATCATCAGTGCTGCCTTTTCAGTGCCCATAAATGCCGCCTATCGGTGCTTATAGAAACAAAGTGACGGCAGAAGTCAGTATTCCATAGTCTGCCCATTTTTGTTTTTTAGTTTGTTTTTGTTTTTTTGGGGTTCGTTTTTCATTAACTTTGTTTATAGATCTAGGGGTTTATCACAAGCATGTTTGAAGCCATTTACTGTTGACAGTCTCACACCTCTGCTGGTAGCTTATTCTGAGCATCAACTACACTTTTCTCCAGTTTGAGGTAATGTCCCTGTGTTCTTGATTTCTTAAAAAAAAAAAAAAAAAAACTGCCTTCTTAAACTTTAGCCACCCCCTTGATGTATTGGTTTCAATCATTTCTCCCCTTTCCCTTTTCTCTAGACTGTACATATTTAAGTTCCTCCAGTCACTCAATGTTTTATCCCCCAAACCTTTAACAATTTGTTACCCATGTCTGGACTCAATCTTATCAGTATCCTTTTGCAAGGGAGGTCTCAGAACTGGACATGGCGTTCTAAAGATCTATATAGAGGAATCTGAACCACCTTCCTCCTGCTAGTGATTCCTCTAGTGATTCCTCTAGTGATGCATCCTAGAATTCTATTAGCTTTTCCCACTGCCTGGTCAGTTTTTGCTCATTTTGCAATTTGAAATCTGCAATCTGAAAGCACCCTCAAATCTTTTTGTAGTGCTGGCCAACACTGTACCCCCAATGTTGTACTATCTCAGGGGATTTTTTTTCCCTAGGTGCATTATTTTACATTTAGAAATATTGAACTGTAGTCTCCACTGCTTTGACCAATCTTCCAGCAATACCAAATCATGGTTCATGTTGGACACCTCCCAGGAATATCAAACCCAGTACAGAGCATTGTGGTACACCACGAGTGACTGCTCTCTGTTCAAAGTGATCCCCATTTACAACCCCACTCTGGTATCCTTTAGCCAACTGCGTATCCACTGAACCACCCAAGTGCTCCTAATAACTTCCTCCTCAGCAGGCCTCTAGGATGGGAGCATCTCTGACAGTTAACCCACCCTCCCTCGGATGGTAGAGAAGAGAGGCGATCTGCTCACTACCCAATAATTATGTGAAGCCCAGCAGCTGGGGGGGGGGGGGGGGCGGATTAAGGGGGGGAACTGTCAGTGCAGGCTCTGGGCTGTATGTGAAACACTCTCAGCTCAGACCCCTTTGCCTGGTAACCCTGCTGCACCGCCCCCCGCCCCCCCCCCCCCCCCCCCCCCCCCGAGAGTGGAGGAATGCCAGGGCCTGGTCGCAAGTGCGATCTTTGTGACCCTGGTAGTTCCACCTCCTGGGAGTGGACTTAAAATAAGTATTTACTTTTCATATGTTGGGGTAGCAGAAGGGGGAGGGGACATTTTTGAAACCTTGCAAAGGTTACGGCAGTAATTTCACTTTAATCTATATGGTCTAGTGACCTACCTTTCAATTTTTTGATTACCAAGTCTTCATGTTCTGTTTGGATTCTAGAGGCGTGAAAGGGTACAAAAACAGACGTCTGACCTCAAACCTCCCAATCAGGTTAAGGTAAGTAGGATCGACGTTAAAATTGTCAGGTCTGAGATAACGTAAGATGTTCCAACCTGCCCAATTTCTTCCCATGGTGGTGTCTGGCACACTAAAGTGGATATTCTCTTCATCCCTTTGGGAATGCTATCTGTTTAGTTCCCTTTCGCAAACTCTCTCTCCTTTACACTCCAGAACAGAATCTCGACTATTATCTTGGGTTCTTTGTCAAGTTTTAGCAACTAAAGTTTAGAGTCTAGAGTAAAGAGTGGTTAAAAACCCCTGTCCCATTTTGTTTTCTTGTAATCCAAGTTGGTAAGAACTCTTCCCTTTTTGTCCTATAGACCAAATAAGAAGTGAGAAAACCCAATGTGATGGCGCTACTTACAGCAGAAATGTAAAAAACATGGGACACCGATAACCAGGGGCGTTGCTAGGTGGCAAAAAGACCAGGGGCTTCAGCCCAAAGTCGGAGCACAGCACCGGGGGTCTTCAATATCTGACATGCACTCCTCCTGCAGCTCAGCCATAGTGTGTGGCGCGCCCATCACAGTAGAGTAGACTGCAGCAGGCCAGTGGTGTATTTTGGTTTTATGCTGCCCTAGGCAAGACTAAAATTAGACGCCCCCCCTTCGCCCCCCATGTAAATTTACCCCACCCCTTCCTGTTTAATGCATGTGGTAATGCATGGGTTCATGTTCAGACCTGTAGTCCTTCACTAGTTTTTAGGGGGGTGATATCCTCAGCTCTGAGGGGTTCATGCTGGGACCTGCAGTCCGTCACTTTTGGGGGTCACATTCCTAGATCTTACAGGTTCAGGCTGGAACCTGTAGTCCTTCACTAGTTTGGGGGGCGTATCACATCCTCAGCTCTGAGGGGCACATGCTGGGGGGGGTCACATCAACCAAAAGTGAAGAACAACAATTTCCAGCATGAGCTCCTTAGATCTAAGGATGTGTCTCCCTCCAAAATTGAAGGACTACTAGTCCCGGCATGAACCTCTAATATCTAGGGATGTAACCCTTTAGATCTCACGGGTTCATGCTGGAACCTGTAGTCCTTCATTAGGAGGATGGAATCAGTGGCAGTGCTTGGTGGGGGGGGGGTTTGTTCTGTATCTTTGCTTGGGGGGTGGGTGCAATGTCAGTGCTTGGGGGGGATGGGTTCAGTAACTCTCATTTGCTGTTACCTGTCAGTCAGTGTCCAATTGATTCCCCCTGCCTGCATGCAAGAGAGGGGATGAGAGAGAGAGAGGGTTAAGGAAGGTGAGAGAGAGGGGGAGGGTGTGTGGGGTGGTAGAGAGAGGGGGGTGGGTGGGGGAGAGGGGGTAGGGGGAGAGGGGGTGGGGGGTGGAAGAGAGAGAGGGGGTGGGGGGTGGAAGAGAGAGAGGGGGTGGGGGGTGGAAGAGAGAGGGGGTGGGTTGGGGTGGGGGAGAGAGAGAGGGGGTTGGGGAGAGGGGGTGGGGGTGGGAGAGAGAGAGGGGGTGGGAGAGAGAGAGGGGGTGGGTTGGGGTGGGGGAGAGAGAGAGGGGGTGGGGGAGAGAGAGGGGGTGGGTTGGGGTGGGGGAGAGAGAGAGGGGGTGGGGGTGGGAGAGAGAGGGGGGGTGGGGGGAGAGGGGGTGGGAGAGAGAGAGGGGGGAGAGAGGGGGGTGGGAGAGAGGGGTGTGGGATGTGAGAGAGGGGGGTGGGGGTGGGAGAGAGAGGGGGCGGGTGTGTGGGGGTGGGGGAGAGAGAGGAGGGTGTGAGAGAGAGGGGGGTGGGGGAGAGGGAGAGAGGAGGGGGGTGTGAGTGTGAGAGGGGGTGGAGGGAGAAGGGGTGGGAGAGAGGGGGGTATGGGGGCAGGAGAAAGAGGGGGATGTGAGAGAGAGAGGGGGTGTGGGGTGGGAGAGAGGGGGGCGGGTGTGTGGGGTGTGAGAGAGAGGGGGTGGGTGAGAGAGGGGGCGGGTGTGTGGGGTGTGAGAGAGAGAGGGAGTGGGAGAGAGAGGGGGCGGGTGTGGGGTGTGAGAGAGAGAGGGAGTGGGAGAGAGGGGGGCGGGTGTGTGGGGTGTGAGAGAGAGAGGGGGTGGAAGAGAGGGAGTGGGTTGGGGTGGGAGAGAGAGAGAGGGGGTGGGTTGGGGTGGGGGAGAGAGAGGGGGTGGGGGAGAGGGGGTGGGGGGTGGGAGAGAGAGAAGGGGTGGGGGAGAGAGAGGGGGTGGGGGTGGGAGAGAGGGGTTGGGGTGGGGGAGAGGGGGTGGGGGGTGGGAGAGAGGGGGTGGGAGAGAGAGAGGGGGGGTAGGGGGAGAGGGGGGTGTGGGGTGTGAGAGAGGGGGTGGGGGTGGGAGAGAGAGGGGGCGGGTGTGTGGGGGTGGGGGAGAGAGAGTAGGAGGGTGTGAGAGGGGGTGGGGGGAGAGGGGGTGGGAGAGAGAGGAGGAGGGTATGAGAGGGGGTGGGGGGAGAGGGGGTGGGAGAGAGAGAGAGGGGGTGGGAGAGAGGGGGGTGTGGGGGTGTGAGAGAGGGGGATGGGGGTGGGGCAGAGAGGAGGGGGGTGTGAGAGGGGGTGGGGGGAGAAGGGGTGGGAGAGAGGGGGGGTGTGGGGGCAGGAGAGAGAGGGGGATGTGAGAGAGAGAGGGGGTGTGGGGTGGGAGAGAGAGGGGGGCGGGTGTGTGGGGTGTGAAAGAGAGAGGGGGTGGGTGAGAGAGGGGGCGGGTGTGTGGGATGTGAGAGAGAGAGGGAGTGGGAGAGAGAGGGGGCGGGTGTGTGGGGTGTGAGAGAGAGAGGGGGTGTGAGAGAGAGGGGGCGGGTGTGTGGGGTGTGAGAGAGAGGGGGTGGAAGAGAGAGGGGGGTGGGTGTGTGGGGTGTGAGAGAGAGAGGGTGTGAGAGAGAGAGGGTGTGAGAGAGAGGGGGTGTGGGGTGGGAGAGAGGGGGATGTGAGAGAGAGAGAGGGGGTGGAAGAGAGAGGGGGGTGGGTGTGTGGGGTGTGAGAGAGAGAGGGTGTGAGAGAGAGAGGGTGTGAGAGAGAGAGGGTGTGAGAGAGAGAGGGTGTGAGAGAGAGGGGGGTGTGGGGTGGGAGAGAGAGGGGGATGTGAGAGAGAGAGAGGGGTGTGGGGTGGGAGAGAGAGGGGGGCGGGTGTGTGGGGTGTGGGAGAGAGAGGGGGGCGGGTGTGTGGGGTGTGGGAGAGAGAGGGGGGCGGGTGAGAGAGGGGGCGGGTGTGTGGGGTGTGAGAGAGAGGGAGTGGGAGAGAGAGGGGGGTGGGTGTGTGGGGTGTGAGAGAGGGGGTGGGTGAGAGAGGGGGGCGGGTGTGTGGGGTGTGAGAGAGAGAGAGGGGGTGGGTGAGAGAGGGGGGTGGGTGTGTGGGGTGTGAGAGAGAGAGGGGGTGGGAGAGAGAGAGGGGGGTGTGGGGTGGGAGAGAGAGGGGGGCGGGTGTGTGGGGTGTGAGAGAAGGGGTGGGAGAGAGGGGGGTGTGGGGTGGGAGAGAGGGTGATGTGAGAGAGAGAGGGGGTGTGGGGTTGGAGAGAGAGAGGGGCGGGTGTGTGGGGTGTGAGAGAGAGAGGGGGGTGGGTGAGAGAGGGGGGCGGGTGTGTGGGGTGTGAGAGAGAGGGGGTGGGTGAGAGGGGGGTGGGTGTGTGGGGTGTGAGAGAGAGAGAGGGGGTGGGTGAGAGAGGGGGGTGGGTGTGTGGGGTGTGAGAGAGAGAGGGGGTGGGAGAGAGAGGGGGGTGTGGGGTGGGAGAGAGAGGGGGGCGGGTGTGTGGGGTGTGAGAGAGAGAGAAGGGGTGGGAGAGAGGGGGGGTGTGGGGTGGGAGAGAGGGGGATGTGAGAGAGAGAGAGAGGGGGGTGTGGGGTTGGAGAGAGAGGGGCGGGTGTGTGGGGTGTGGGAGAGAGAGGGGGTGGGTGAGAGAGGGGGCGGGTGTGTGGGGTGTGAGAGAGAGAGGGGGTGGGCGAGAGGGGGGCGGGTGTGTGGGGTGTGAGAGAGAGAGGGGGGGCAGGTGTGTGGGGTGTGAGAGAGAGGGAGTGGGAGAGAGAGGGGGGTGGGTGTGTGGGGTGTGAGAGAGAGGGGGTGGGTGAGAGAGGGGGCGGGTGTGTGGGGTGTGAGAGAGAGGGGGTGGGTGAGAGAGGGGGGCGGGTGTGTGGGGTGTGAGAGAGAGAGGGGGTGGGTGAGAGAGGGGGGCGGGTGTGTGGGGTGTGAGAGAGAGAGAGGGTGGGTGAGAGAGGGGGGCGGGTGTGTGGGGTGTGAGAGAGAGAGAGGGGGTGGGTGAGAGAGGGGGGCGGGTGTGTGGGGTGTGAGAGAGAGAGAGGGGGTGGGTGAGAGAGGGGGGCGGGTGTGTGGGGTGTGAGAGAGAGAGGGGGTGGGTGAGAGAGGGGGCGGGTGTGTGGGGTGTGAGAGAGAGAGAGAGGGGGTGGGTGAGAGAGGGGGGCGGGTGTGTGGGGTGTGAGAGAGGGGGTGGGGGTGTGAGAGGGAGAAGGGTGAGTGTAAGAGAGGGGGAGAAGGTGAGGGTGGTAGGAGAGAGGGACCCCCTAGCCATGCCTGCAGTCCCTACTGCCCCCTCCCTGTGACTGTCCCAGGCAGCCCCTGTCTGTGTTGGTAGTCCTGTGTGATGCACCTACCTCATGGCCATCCTCGGTCAGCCTGTCTTCCTGTTCCAGGACAGTCACAGCTGGGAGAGGAGTTGAAGGAGTCGGGGATGCTGATCAAGTCAGACTGGCGTAGTCTTCTCTCACTCCCTCCCGGGCTCTTGGTTATGGCAAGCTGTCAGTCTCTTCCCAGCTGCCGGGGCCTCCCTCTTGCTTTTTGAAAATGCCGCTGCTCTGCATCCCACCGCCACCGGACCAACAGCGGACTCTCCAGGACCATGACAAAAGGGCGGCGCTCAGCTCAAGGGGCCAGGCAGCTGCTTTGAGCCCCTCTGCGCTGGAGGAGAAAGTTAAGTCCTCCTCTGCTTTCATTGCTGGGCAGGGAGGAAGTCGCTGCCGTGACATAACCAGTGGCCAGCAGTCAGGTGGAGGCGGAGCCGAGCCAGCACTACCGCGGCTCAGTCCGCCCCTGTCCCATTCATTCCGGACTGCTCCCAGTGTCACTTTTATTCTGTGCGGGAGCCGGGACTCGGGAGGACGGGTCAGGGAGGGGACTTTTTTTTTGCAGGGGGGGGGCGGCTTTTTTGCCACCCCCCCGCAGTGTGCCGCCCTAGGCCTGGGCCTTGTTGGCCTAGGCCAAGAGACAGCACTGCAGCAGGCACTCCAGGCAGCCAGAGCCATGACAGGAGAGCTGCCTGCCCGCTGAGAGGGCATCTTCTCAGTCACACTGCGCCTGCATTGTAATTCCCGCCTTCTGGAGCCTGCAGTGCCTATGATGGACGTCCCATGGTCCCAGCATTGGACCGCTGGAGGCTCCATAAGGCGGGGACCTGCTATGTCACTCGGCTGTGCTCAGGTCTAATAGAATTGTTAGTGCCCAGGGCTTTTTGGGTACCCACTCGGGGCTCCAGCCCCCCTCCCAACGCCACTGGACTGTTAACATTTGA
Organism: Aquarana catesbeiana; assembly: GCF_042186555.1. Lineage (NCBI taxonomy): Eukaryota > Metazoa > Chordata > Amphibia > Anura > Ranidae > Aquarana > Aquarana catesbeiana. The sequence continues at coordinate 555,335,282 of NC_133326.1, forward strand.
CCACTCCAAATTTTGGGTTCCCCTCAATTTTAGCCTTGGTGGCAATAATTGGTGAACAAACCCCCTCTTGTCCTGTCTGACCCCCCCCCCCCCCCAAAAAAAAGAGAACAGAGTGGTAGTATGGAAGCAAACCTGTCAGGTTTTGCTTTAAATGGGGGCTTTAGATCTTTAGCAATCGTTGCCTTCTAGCTTTTGGGTAGAGTGGTGGCAGTAGAAATTCTGTGGAGTTATAGTTGCTATTGGTTTCCTAAGAGGTGAGTGATGAGAGAAGGTATTTAATACTTATTGTGGCAAACTGTAAAGAAATGCAATGGCTGTGGAACTGAGTGTTTGTTTTTTTTTTTGTTTTTTTCTCTTTAGGAAGCTAAGCTCCCTGCTGTAGTAAATGGACAGATTTTAGTGAAAAAGAGGGATGTCCCAGCACCCATTTGTGTTGGCCGCCAGTCTCCAACTGTAGGAAATTCACAGGTCAGTGAACTTCAGTTAAGGCTTGCATTTGATGTATGAAAGTGGAAAAAAAATGTAATGCATGATTTCTTCTACGGCTGTTGAAAAACCGGTTTACTGGCCAGGTCAGGTGAAAATGCTAAATAAACCTAAAAAAATTGCAGCCATCAGAAGGCTGTAATAGGTTTACTTCTGTGTTTTATACCACTTTAAAGCTGAACTCTAACTTTCTTTTCACTAGAACTGAATGGAATGATCCCAACATAGATCATACCTCTACCATGTTGCTCAGTTTTCACATCCCCTGAAATTTTGGGTTTGGTTGTAGTTTTGAATCATTTGACTCTGTATGTCCTGCTGATGCTGTTCCTGCAGCAACTAGAGTCTAACTCAACTGTTTTTCAGATTCTGCAAATGATGCAACTTCCTTCAGACATTCCTGTGGGTGGAATTGAATACTTTCTAAGTAACATTCAATCCCACCCAGGCACACCTAGAGGAAGAGTCCAAACCTCAAGTCCTGCCTCACAGATCACATTATTCAAGGAGACGTCTTCATATAATATACACAGCCTGTTCTGAAGGCTAGCTGTGCTGCTGCTAGGCAGGATTGAATGGATCACAATTCAAATTCAATCCTGTCCAGTTAAATATGTTGACCAGTATGAACAGGGAGTCCCACCCCACAGATCTCGCCTTCCCAGAGCCCTGCTCTGTTCCTTAAAGGGGTTGTAAAGAATTCTTTTTTTTTTTTTTTTTTTTTTTTTTTTTTAGCAAACATGTTATACTTGCCTCCACTGTGCAGCTCATTTTGCATAGAGTGGCCCTGAACCTGGTCTTCTGGGGTCCCTCGGCGGCTGTCTCGGCTCCTCCCCGCAAGAAATAACCACCTTCATGCGAGTGCTCTTGCATGGTGCTTCTTGTGGGCGCGCTCCTGTGATAGAGCCGGCGGCTATAGCGGCTCACTGTATCACTCGACCCCACCCCCCAGCGCGCCGCGTAATTGGATGTGATTGACAGCAGCGCAAGCCAATGTCGAAGAGGACATTGTGGGTGAGCGCAGCAGGTGAAGGGGCTCAGGTAAGTAAAATGGGGGGGGGGGGGGGGGGGGCGGTATTGTGGGATGTTTTTTCATCTTGATGCATAGGATGCATTAAGCTGAAAAAACGTGAACCTTTACCACCCCTTTAATTTACATATGAAGGAAACTCCTTCATAATGACCACCTATAGCCCTTCCTCTGTAGTCATGCAGTAAGCCATTATTTGGCATGCTGCAGACATGAGTGACACAGGGGGTATGTCACATTTACACCTTTCCCCACCCACACGAATGCCCAGAAAACCCATGTAATCCTAGGACCTACCAACATCAACTCTCTCAACTGGTACAAGTGACTCCCATCGCCTTCCCTGAAACTACAGAGGCTCAAAGGATCATAGGGGATGTAGTATCAGGGTTGGAAAAATAAGGAAACCGGAAGTCAGAACTTGGCATATCAGCCAGGAGCAGGAATGACACCAGAAACCAAACCCTGCTATATACAGCCAAAGGAGATAAGTTACACACAAACTGATAGCGGGGTTGTGATTTAATTTACATGTACAATGCTTCTGTTTTGGGGAGAAAAAGCTGGAGTTAAGTCAGCCAACACCTTTTACTTTCTTCTGGTGATCCTGCTAGCAACACGTCTGTCTGAGGGTGATCTCACATGCTGTACTGCATTAGGGTTGCCCTTTAAACCCGAACACCTATGAATTACACAGGTTGAGGCTAATTTAATAAAACACCTGAGTGAGTTTAATTACCACCTTAATCACCCACAGAACCTGTGTACTTCATATGTGTTTGGGTTTAAAGGGATGAGGTGGATACAGCATCCATGTAGAAACTGCTTTGAAACTAGGACAAAGTGTAGCCCTACACCTCCCCCTTATCTTCTGGTAACCTTGTGCACAGGACAGCACTGGATCTCTGACTGCATTAAAAGCTTTTTTTTTTTTTTTTTTTTTTTTTTTTTTTTTTTTATAATCTTGTGCACAAAAATTTGAACTGTATATCCACAGTGCCTTGAAAAAGTTACTACTTGAAATTTTCCACATTGCCATGTTACAACCAAAAGTGTATTTGTAGCACTGCCCCCTTGGGGACTGCTTGGATTCACCTGTTGTGCATTGCCGTGAACATTCCAACCCATCTGAAACTCTGGGTTCAGACATCTTCCACAACACCTTTAAATGACACGTATTAATACACAGAAAAAAGGATTTGGTCGACTGTGCTGGATAACAGCCCAGACTTGAAGAATAATTCCCCTAAAAGGCAGCTTAAAACAGTACAACAGTACAACAGCACAAAAGCACAATTTACATATATGTACAATGAAAAACCACTTGGAGCATAACCTGTACAGGCAGTAAATGGTTAGCCATCTAGAACAGGCAGTCTCGCGCTAAAGGGGAAACTCCAACCAGCATATTCAACCTTTATATCCTAATGAGAGATCAGACTAAATAGGGGATAGAGTAGGGCCCTTTGTATGGTAACAGCAGTGTTCAAGATGCAGGCCCGATAGTCTTCACCGGCAGTTGGAGCTCATTAGATTGTATCCAATAAGGCACAATGATGCGGTAATAGCTGAGGGGCTTAAACGAGCTAGTGTTACTCCTTGAAGTGGTTTTAAGTAAAGGTGTCTATGTGCAGTGTTCCAAACAGTAATGCAGTAGTGTTCCCAAGGTAAAGGTGTCTGTACAGTGTTCAGGTATAGTAGCAAGGACCGTTTGCAAAGAACTACCCCCTCACCAATGACCAGACTGGCTTACGCCTTGCAAACTGGGATCCTGGAAGAGACTTCAGCAACAACTGGCGATGACCCACAGCTGATGGATGCAAGCGACTGTAGTGTAGATTGACTGGGTAGGTGCTGTGTGGATGTCCGGTGAACAGCAAGCAGGCTTAAACCCTCTGGAGCCAGGTTGGAATCACTTGTTCACGCACGGTAGGCTGCAGCCTCTCCAATCTCCCACAGGGAGATGTGGGCGCAGCAAGGCCCAGGAAGAAGAGCGTGCCGCGGATCTCCAGACCCTTTTGTAGCTCCTCCCAAAAGTCTCTTTGGGTTGCAGCCAGGATTCCTGGAATGTGTGGTCCAGATGTTGTATTACCCAAAGGGAACACCGGTCTGAAAGACTACTAATCCCACAATCTTTTCTGGTTGGGCTCAGATGTGATGAGTCACTGGTGCCCAGCACTAGAGGGCTATGTCTACAGTAAAGAGTGATAGGGAATTGTACCATGTTATAACTGTAGTCCATATTGCTACATATTTTATTGGGATTTTATGTGATAGACCAACACATAACACATAATTGTGAAGTGAAAGATAAATGAAAAAATGGTTTTAAAATTGTTTTACAAATATCTAAAGTGTGGCGTGCATTTATATTCTGCCCCCTTGGGTCAATACTTTGTAGAACCACCTTTTGGCTGCAATTACAGCTGCAAGTCTTTTTGTGTATGTCACTACAAGCTTTGCGCACCTAGAGTGAAATTTTTGCCCATGGTTTGCAAAATGGCTCAAGCTCTGTCAGATTGGATGGAGAGCATCTGAACAGTGTGTGTGTGTGTGTGTGTGTGTGTGTGTGTGTGTAAAGTAAATTTTTATTTTTTTTATTTTTTTGTCTTACCAGAGATTCTCAATTGGATTTATGCCTGAACTTTGACTGGGCCATGCTAACACATAAATACGCTTTGATCTAAACCATTCTATTGTAGCTCTGGCTATATGTTTAGGGTCGTCCTGCTGGAAGGTGAACCTCCGCCCCAGTCTTTTGCAGACCCCAACAGATTTTCTTCTAAGATTTGAAGAAAAATAGAATCGCGCTAAACCTATAAGCAATCAGTTTGTAATTGCAGAAATTCAAAATCGGTGAAAGTCCACCAGTGCTCAAATAGTCCATCAATATGTGCGATGGTGTCTCCAAATGCTGTCAAATTATGTGCTAAATCCACCAGGTAGAAGAAATCACTTACCAGCTTACCATAATCCCCCGTTAGAGGATCAAGGAGAACATTTGTAATCTAAACACAGCCCGGTTTCAGCTCACAGTAAGCAAGTTCAGTTATCCTCAAGCCGCCTCTTGCAGGCTCAGACCAGTGGATGGATGTGGTACATAAAAGGTAAAGGCTCCAAATAGTGTAAAACCTTTTACATTTATTAAAACTTTAAAATACAAAGTATTGCACTTACAATGTCAGAGTCAATATAAGCCTTAAGTCTGATGTGCCAGCCGGTGCACAAACAGACAAACCCCTCCTTCCAGAAAACGAGATATAAACATGAGGTGACGTCAGAGTGTTGCTCCACCCTACGTGTTTCGTCATATGACGTCCCTGGACTCGGTTTACTAATTAGGTGACTTCTGAAGGCGATTGGTTCCACTAGATTTTAGTTGGTATCAGAGTAAAGGGGGCCGATTTAAAAAATACACAACACTTTTTTTATAATCTTTTTATTAAATGTTTTGCAAGTACATATCAAAAGAAAACGAGAAAAGAATAAAGTATAATCATAGAAAAAGGCGAGAAAATTAGGTCTGGTCGAAGCAATATGTCCAAGACACTCAAACGAGTGTCTCGGGTACATACATGTAAATAGAATACAACATTGTCATCCTCCCATGCCACACTTTTCAGATATTTATTTGTAAAACAATTTGAAAACTATTTTCCTTCCACTTCACAATTATGTGCCACTTTGTGTTGGTCTATCACATAAAATCCCAATGAAATGCATTTACATTTTTGGTTGTAACATGACAAAATGTGGAAAATTTCAAGGGGTATGAATACTTTTTCAAGGCACTGTAACTGACCAAAAGGGCAAACTAATTGTAGGGGTTAACCTACAAACCTATTTAAGCTTGGAAGAGGAAATGTCCCAAAACCTTTTTTGTAGTAGACTTTGGTTTCTTTCACAGGTCCCCCGGGTACTCTCCCAGCCAGCTGCAGAATTCTGCTCTTCACCAACTCTGCCTAAAGATCCAGAGCTCAGAAAACAAAAGATTAATGACCTTATTGATGAAATAAAAGGCACTTATAATTTCATGCAGGTAAGACTCCAGAGGTTTGCCTTTGTTGGGTTACGTCGCCCTTAAATGTGGCTCAAGGGGCCTTTGGGCTTTCTCCATTGACAGATTGTTCCATAATGTGCTTAATGGTTTACCCATCAACACTAAATGTTTCTGTAGATTGACCTATAAACTGTGGATAGTTGATAGAGCTGTAGAACACTAACTTTTAGAAAAGTGTGTTCTTTAATACTATAGCTTGTCCATGTTCTGCTGTATATGTTCATGACTTTGACATTCAGGATAAAACCTGAAGACTGAATTTAATGCATGTACATTTTCTCCTTTTCTTTTGTTAAAGGACTCAATGTTGGATTTTGAGTTTCCGCCAAAGGGTTCTCCTCAACAGCTGCCAAAGGGTTCTCCCCAACAGCTGCCACCAGAGTCTCCTCCTAAAGGTGAGTTAGAAATCCTGTGAAGGGCTGTTATAGGCCAAAATCGACTTCTGTTTCAATATGTTGAGTTTTTTGAGTAAACAATAGAAATATACAAAGCTTGTTGTTCGCCCACGCAGGGGCTAGAGACATGTAAAATCTGCCAAAGATCAATATCGTTCACAATTATCCTGTAACAGTGAAAATAGGGGATGATATAAAAAATGGCCACTGCATAAAGTGCAACTTCATTGACTTTGTAGTGGGCTTTGAGTATTTGCAGTGCTGTGGTGTTCCAAACAATTGACATCTCCTACCTTAAGCTGCCCATACACTAATGAATTTCATTTGAAGCTTTGCTTAAAGTATATCTAAAGGCAAAACTTATTTTGTTTAGCATAGGATGGAGAGGATCAGAATGCTTGTCCGTGTGGTTTTTTTTTTTTTTAAATTTGCTATCTGTTCCCCCGTTTTAAGGAGTTTTACCCTTTGTCCTGTTTATCATTATTGAATGTAAAAAAATTCCAAATTTTGGGTTGTCCCCCGAAAAGTAAAGGGGAAATCTTCCAATGGTGACACTAGTTCAGGTGTTCTGGGGGTCTCCAAGGACTTCACTTTGCATTGATTTCCTCACTCCCTGTTTGGCTATGGAACACACAAAATGAAAAAAAATCACAGGAAACCCTCCCTTGCTCCATCCAAAATGGAGGGGGGGGGGGGCGATTACCTATAGTCCCACTTCAAGAATGTTCACTTTTCTAATCATTAGTGGTTATATTGACGTTCACTTTTGACCATAGTGACCAATTTGCAGGATTTTAATTTTCTCCAACAAATTTTTAAATGTATTTGGTTTTCATTGACCATTTACATTCAGTTCAAATTTATAGTAGGTTTACCTTTTTTAAAGCATACAAAATGTTGACTGACTTTCAGGCATTTTGTAGAGTCACTGAATGCACTGAAATTTTTTTCATACAAATGTTCATGGGAATATCTGTATGAACATGAATTTGAAAATGCACTAGTGTATAACCAGCTTTAGATATATGGCTGCTTTGGACAGAACATACTGTAGGGTCTAGTAGATTTACAATTATGGCTGTTTGTAACACCAGTCATGCACAATGCAGCTTCTACTAGCCACATTTGAGAACGATCCTTTTTTTAGGATGTGATGGTATGAGACAGGAAGACTTTTTAGTTTTTAATGATTTATTGTGCTTCATAATCTAATTCAGAAGTGTAAAATCCATTAAACTGTGTGATATGGGCATATTCCAATTCTCTAAAGCTGGCTGGATGGGAGGGTTCCCAGAAAGTAAAGGTACTTCAATGAAACTTTGGCAAAAAATTCAGCAAATTGTGTAGATAAAACGAGAGTGTATGCAAAATTCTGGTGCCATGTAACAGAATGAACACCAACAGTCTCATTGTGCAGGTGAGATAGTGACACTGAGGTTAATCGTACAGTTGAAAATATTGCGACAGGCCAGTTTATTATATTAGCTTGTAAGTGAAACAATTCTCCATTATTTGATTTGCTTTTTCCAGTGTGTGGTTTTATTTCAGTAATGCTTTAGTCTATCTTTAGAGCTGCAGAGGTCAGGACTATGTTGCGTGGTCCTTGGCTGATCGCTTGTGATCAAAATCCTTTGCCATTTTGTAACACAAACTTGTTCTTCATTTTAGTCTTAATTGAGGCGGCGCCAATTCAAAAGGACCCCATTAAGCAACCTCAGGAGGTAAGCAACACATTGCTTTTTGGAGTTTGTGGGTAGGAGTTAAATTTCTATACAAAATGTGGACTGAGAAACCTGCTAATGGTTTACCCATCAACACTAAATGTTTCTGTAGATTGACCTATACAAAATGTGGACTGAGAAACCTGCTAATGTTTCACTCTTGCACTTTGTATGCTCTTGATGACCTCTTGCCATTTGAGGAATTATATGCAACCATAGCTTTTTTAATTTTTTTTTTTTTTTTTTTCCTTTTTTCACTTTCTACCTGATTTTCTTGAGGCTCAGCTGGTAGTGGCAGCAGTAAATTATGCATGAGACTGGGACAAAAACAGTTTATTCTACATATTCAGCAAGGCCTTAAACTAACCAGTTCAAAGGAGGCTTGCTTATACAAAGTCATATAATACAAAACCAAGCCACTAGCTAAACCTATACTGTATTTTAAGAGGGTGTTTCCCAATCGGTTCCCCTACAACAGGCAGGGACACCTATTCCACACTGTGCATGGTCATAGGTTCAAGACAAACCAGTCAATCTATAGTGCAGTGGTGAAAATTCCATTCACCCCTGTGCAGTCATGTGTTTGAGCCACGCCATAGTTTACTTCAAGTGGTTCTAAAGGCTCAAGGTTTTATTCTTTGCATGAGCATAAAAAAACCCTCTGTGCAGCAGCCCCCCCAATACCTGAGCCCCACCTCGATACAGAGTCTCTGCTCTCTGGGGACTGTGTCCTCATTGGCTGAGACAGCAGTGGGAGCCATTGACACTGCCAATCACGGCCAATAAGGGGGCAGGGCTGTGTAAATGGACATGCAGACCTGTGGCTTGGAAACTAGCCTGCTTGTTCTGTGGACACGGCGGGGCCAAGAGCGCCAGTGAGAGACCTGAGAAGAGTATGTGGACTGCTTTATGCAAAGCTATTGCACAGAGCAGGTGTGTATATGCATGTTTAAAAAAATAAATAAAAGCCTCTAGTATCACTTTCAGTCTGTTGCATAGTGGCTAAGGCCCCATTTCACTCCGCTGTTTGGTAAAAGACTGCATAACACTAAAATCCCATGACCATGCACAGGGAACCAGTAACTCCTAAGCCATAGCACAGAGCCAAAAGTTGGCCCAGATATCAACCTGTGGACAGTTGATGTAATTGGTGAGTTTGGGCTAATATGTGGACCTAGGCTTTCTCACAGAAAGTTCTATAGCTTAGTGGTCCAGGACCAAGCGAAGAAACTAAAGTCGAGCTAAACTAATCAATTTAAGGTTCCCAAAACACATTTAAGCACTTGCCACCTGGGCCAAATTTGAGGTTTCTCACAAAGATGTTAAAATTAGTTGTTGTGTTTTTTTTTTTTTTTTTTTAACTTGGAACCCCCAAACTACGGTATCTATTTTCTGAAAAAAGCCCTGTAGAATAAAATGGTGGTTGAAGTTTGTTTGTCATACCAGATTTGTGCAGCCATTTTATCAAATGCAAATTTTTCAGGAAAATGCTTACATTTTTAGTGCATACAGACAATAGCATACCCTATTTTTGGTAAAATCTAAAAGATGTTGAGCCAGTTAAATGGATGCCAAACCTAAAATGTTTGCATGCCCTGTGAAATGGCAAACTGCAATGCTTTAAAAGCATTTTACAGGTTATCAGTTTAAAGTTAAACGTGAGGTCTGGCACTAGAATGATTGCTCCTGGTTTACAGCAATACCTCACATGTGGTGCAGTCAGGTATACATATGAATGAGGGACTTAAGACCTTGTTCACACCTAATGCGTTTTTTTTTTTTTGGACACTACAGTCCATTTAACATAGTTTCTTATGGGTCATGTTCACATCAGTGCATTTTATGGAAAGGGCCAGGGACTTTTTTTCTTTGGTTCCATAGACTTCAATGGATCAAAAGCGTGTATTGAAAACCTAGAATATGCAAACTGCAACCTGTATAGGTATGAATTGGGCCTTAGTGTGCATTTGTACATGAGCACATAGGGGCACTTTTATTTATTTTTTATACTTTTTAATTTTGATTTGCTCAACTTCATTGCTATCACAAGAGATGAACATCCCTTATGATGGCTTGGGCAGTGACTGTTTTTTTTTTTTTTTTTTTTTTTTTTTTTTTTGATGGGTCTATTAGATCCTCCTCTGCCCTCCAAGGCAGGTGATCGATCAAAGCCCAATAGCTTCCTATTTAAATAAGAGGCTTCATTTGAGGCTATTAAAATTGGTTGAAATCTTACTGTCTGAACTAAGATTTAGGTTAAAGGGGTCCTTTCCAAGGACTGCCGTACTCAAGTCTAAGTTGTTAGCGATGAACTGGACACCAAGGCTTCTGCGTAATTACAAAGGGACTTTTGTTTGCTTTCTTGCAACAGAAATTGAACTTCTGCTTGTCCAATTTACAGCTCTCCCCAGTGCCAGCTTCAGAAGAGTTGGAGTTGGAGAGTGACACAGCCTGTCCTGTTACATCTGAACCTGCTGACCTTCCTTCTGACCATCCATCTACCGTCAGGTCTCCTGTAAATGTACATATGTAGTTTCTGGGTGTAGTGTCCAGTGCTAACCTAAGTGGGGATACACAAAGCTAACTCCAGGCATTGGTATTTAAAGCTCTATCACCAGAAGAAAAGACAACCCTTCCCACAAAAATGGTCCCGTGTACGTACTGTAGCACTTGTCTCAATCTAAGTCTAATCTTTCATTTTAGAGTCCAGAACTGAAGCCTGCTATTCAGGACATGGAATAGTGAGAAATGATTTGAATGAAAGCCTCTGGAGATGCAATCCTTCAAACATCGGCACAGCCTAAGTCTGATTATTGCTGTAGCTATGTGCTGTTTTCTGCTTTTTTGTGAATGAAAGTGCTTTTGAACTGCAATCCATTCACCACACAAGCTGGCGGCTTCCACTCTGTGCTTTGAATACCAAGCTGCTGGGGCTGTACAGAGAGCAGGACCCAACTGTATCAGAGCGTCACAAACCAAATTGGCTTGTGTCTATGCTTTGTTCAGAAATCCCTTTAAGACACCCCCAGCCTTTCTTGCTGCAGTCGTCTTGAGTGAAGGCAGATGATTCTTGCAGAGTTTACTGCTGGAATCCATCTGCCCTTGCTGTGAGACCCTAGAAATCTAGCGTAATTCTGAGCTGCCGGTACACTTTTGCAAGGTCAAGCATGCATGCTTAGTCGAGCTTTTTCCACCTGCAGATGAAAGAAAATACCTAAGACTCCTGGGATGCATGCCATTTTGGCCTAGGTCAGAAACCAGGGAACTACTGGAGACCTAAGGCTAGTAGCTATATGGATTAAAAATCATTAATTTTGAGGTTTACTTGAACAGGAGAGATGACAGTTGCTGCAGAATGGAGTAGGGCACACTGACTGTAAAACCCGCATTGGAATGCTTATTTTTTCAGGCTGGTGGGGTAAGGCACCAGCTAGCAATGACAGAGGCTTATTTGGCTTTTTAATTGGAACAACTGCTATGTGCACAAGGACCTCTGGGAATTTAAAAAGCTTGTCTTCTGGTGATCTTAAAGCGTTTTGTGTCCAAAGCATAAATGGACATGCCTTAGTGCTTACTATTTTTAGAGCAGTGGTTCCTGACCTGGGGTATGCATACCCCTGGGGGTACATGCCACTACATCTGGGGTATGGCAAACATTCAGCAATGGTGTTAGACTAGACTGAACAGTAACATGCATTTTCATGGTGTGGCCGGTTTAGCTGCAGTGTCATTAGCGACCCACACCATGTAAATGCATGATGCTGTGCAGCCTGCCTGCATTCTTATAACAAATTATGCTGGGTGGTGGGTAGAGCTAAGAGTGAAGAGGAAGTGAAACCAAAAAGGAGATGCTCAAATAAGCACAGGGGTGGAAAGGGGAAATGTGTGCCGAGTACAGACTAGAGCAGAAGTCTGTCCTTTTACCCTATTAAATGTGGTTTGTTGCAATAGGCTCCTTTTGACCCAGTCCCCTAATCTGATTTTAGAGGCAGTGTACAAATTATAGAAATAAGCTGCCAGGAATATGCAAGTGAAAATGGGTTGAGAACCACAGGTCTAGACCAATGGTAGGGTACAATCAGGGCTGGGGCAGGAGGGGCAGCTGCCCTGGGCACTGTAGTGTCATGTGATGTGGGTGAGGCACCACAAGGAGATTGGGGAGAGGTGAATTGTTAGGAGGGGATTTGTTAGGACAACATTAGGGGGCAGCAGGGGGTAGGGGGTTCTAGGAGGGGAAATTTGTAATTTGGCATGTTCGCCCTGCACTCTAGATGACCTTGACCTGGCACTGGCTACAATGTAATATCACACACTTGCTAATGCCCATAAATTGGTGGTAAAATCTAGACTTCTTGTATTTGCGTTCTCCTGACATGAGGGATGTCAACTATGTAGTTGACACACTTGGGTCCCCACATATTGCTTTTGTGGTCCTGGGATGACCTAACCACATAATACAGGGTAGAGTTGTAAGTTGCGGGTAGGAGGTGTTTTTTAATCAGCACTAGTGTAATGTCTTATAGCTTCCAGCTTCTCCAGTTCATGAGTTGGAAGCGATCTCTGCAGAACACATTTATGTGACCAGTCCTCGTCTGACAGATCCGCCACTGGAAAGGAACCTGGTGAGTCTGGGCAACTTGCTGGGTTTTATTAAAAACCAAAGTAGTTTGAGTAGTGTTTAACATTTCATTGTGATGGTGATCATGTGGCGAAAGTTCATGTTGAACAGAGATATTCATATATTAACCCAACATTTTTTGCCTTATGGCTTCATTAGGGATTTATGAATCAACCAATGACTACGTGAGACGCCTCAAAATTCCCAGAGGGCCACCGCCAAGAGGGACCACCATGAGGGGGTTGGCACTGTGCGACCACAGAGGAAACACAACGACCAGGTTAAAAGAGAATTAACTCAGCGCATGTGGTGAAGGGCGCCTAAAGACTCAGACGGAGGGCAACCTATGAACTACTTCTCTGTTCACAAGTTATTCATTCCGTCTTTATTGGACATATGAACTATACTTTAGGCACCCTCCACCATATGCTCTGAACGAATTCTTTTAACCTGGTCATTGTGTCCTCTGTGGCCATGCAGTGCCCTCCCCCTCATGGTGGTCCCTCTCTTGGTGGCCCTCTGGGAATTTTGAGGCGTCTCACGTAGTCATTGGTTGATTCGTATATCCTCTGATGAAGCCATAAGGTGAAACATGTCAGGTTAATATATGAATATGAGATCCCTGTTCAACATGAACCACCATCACAATGAAATGTTAAACACTACTCAAACTGCTTTGGTTTTAAACTAACTTTCATATATACGGTTTCTATTTGCAAGCCCCATGATGATCCCCTCCCAACTTCCTCCCTCCGCTTATTTTAATATTAAAAAAAATAATTTATTCATCAGTTTAGGCTGATGTGTATGTATTTTTTTTCTACATATTGTTAAAAATAAATCGCCTTAGTCATTTATAGATTGGTTAGCACAAAACTTATCGCATCTACAGACTATGGGATAGATTTAGAAACTTTAAAAAAATTTTTTTTTTTTTGTTTTTACTGGGAATTGCGGCGATCTGCAATTTTTTTGCAGGACTGTGACATTGCAGCCACAAAATGACACTGGCAGGGAACGGATTAACAGTAGGGGGCAATCAAGGGGTTAAATGTGTTCCCTCAGTGTGTAACTGTAGGGGGGGGATGGCCTGGCAGGGACATGACGGATCACTGTTCCTGATTACTGGGAACAGTAGATCTGTCATGTCTCATGTCAGAATGGGGATCCGACTTATTTATAAAGGCCGATCCCCATTCTGCCTCTGTATACCGCGATCGCCGGTGGACATGGAGTCCACCCGACTTGCGGGCACGCTCCGGCATGTCTGCGCGAGCCGCCATCCAACTATGGCAATTTGCGCAGGAGAGCCGACCTGCCACCGTGTAACGTTGGCGGCTTGTCAGCAAGTGGTTAAGTGACAACGTTGTCAGGAGATTACACATGGTAAAAACTATTTGTGCTTTCCTTTTAATGTTACACTTTTTTTTTTCTACCAATTGTTCTAATAGAGATATATCAGGTTAAACCGCAGTTAGTTCCTTTTCCTTCATTGAAGGCAAGGACACCTTGGATCCTATTCTCACTTTCCTTTTTTATTGTGACTGCTTCTCCTGTCTTAATAAGGAACTCCACCTAATTAGGTGAGCAGGTAACCTGCTGCCTGAATTGACAAACGATAATGGTCATCAGGATCCCGCCAATTGTGTTTTTATATTTGATTTGTATACAAATTCCCACACCTCAAAAGCTTGTGGAGGGGGTGCATCCCCTCCATATGGTCTATGGTTGTGGAATGGGATGCTTGTCACACTGATCCATAGTCGTAAATGCCTTGACTAGTGGCTGGAACTTTACCCTTGCTGTGTTAGTGACCTGGGCTCGTAACGTATTGGTTTGTTTTTCTTTGGGCTTCCTCTAGCACAAATATTTGACTATATAGCATAGAATACTTCCATTCAGGGGTATAGTTGGATAGCTTGTCAGTTGCGTACGCATGCATCATTTGTAGATGGAAATTTATGTTTTAGTTTTTATTGGATGCATGGTGCACAGCTTTTGCTGAACTGCCAAGTACTAAAGACAACTGTACTTGTCTTCATTTCCTTGGTGTAGACTCCAATCAATCTGCCAAGCAGCCGGATCCAATCTCCAAAGACTCCAACCAACGTGTCAATCTTGCAGCTGCAACAGGAGGAAACTGCCTTATCCAGGAGCCCAACAATGTCTCCTCACACCTCCCCATTCCAGAGCATGCCGGCTGTAAGTTCAAGGGTAATGGCAGTTAATATGGCATCCCAAAAGGGACTTTAGTTGTGGAAGATGCAGGAACCCAAACACCTCTAAAGCCAACATATATATTTGATTTTAGATTGAGTAGGGGATGACTAAAAATCCCTGTTAGGGTATTTTAAATCTGTCCCACTGAAATTACCCCTCACTTGTCCTGTATGCACAACAGGATATATCTCCAAAATGAGTTTATCCCCCCTCCTAGGCAATTGCTACTGGAACAGGTCTTGAAAGATGTCCCCTTTGTTCCTATTCTGGTGACAACCAACTAAATGTCTTTGGGTACTGTAAGCATAATGCTATTTTTCTGCTTAGTGTCAAAGGTATGTTGGCAAAAAATGCACAGAGAAACAGGCTGAAGGAAGATGCAAATGATAAAGTATATATGGGGGTGGGGTTAAGGAGGCAAATGGTGACAAATGTATAGATAACCAAGAACAAGCCCAATAGATGAGGTATATTTAAACCCAAGCAATAAACTTTTTTGAATTCTGAAATATATCATTGAAAAGATTTTGTTAAAATACATTTTTGCTCCTGCCAGAAGTCAGATGAGTGCACAATGCCTTAGTAAGCTGACCATGCCTCTGTGAAGCGATCATCCTATGCAGTCTATCTTTCATATATATACAGTGGGGACGGAAAGTATTCAGACCCCCTTAATTTTTTTACTTTGTTTTTATTGCAGCTATTTGCTAAAATCATTTAAGTATATTTTTTCCTCAATGTACACAGCACCCCATATTGACAGAAAAACACAGAATTGTTGACATTTTTGCTGATTTATTAAAGAAACAAATATCACATGGTCCGAAGTATTCAGACCCTTTGCTGTGACACTCATATATTTAACTCAGGTGCTGTCAATTTCTTCTGATCATCCTTGAGATAGTTCTACACCTTTATTTGAGTCCAGCTGTGATTGATTATACTGATTGGACTTGATTAGGAAAGCCACACACCTGTCCATATAAGACCTTACAGCTCACAGTGCATGTCAGAGCAAATGAGAATCATGAGGTCAAAGGAACTGCCTAAAAACTCAGAATTGTGGCAAGGCACAGATCTGGCCAAGGTTACAAAATTTCTGCTGCACTTAAGGTTCCTAAGAGCACAGTGGCCTCCATAATCCTTAAATGGAAGATGTTTGGGATGACCAGAACCCTTCCTAGAGCTGGCCATCCGGCCAAACTGAGCTATCAGGGGAGAAGAGCCTTGGTGAGAGAGGTAAAGAACCCAAAGATCACTGTGGCTGAGATCCAGAGATGCAGTCGGGAGATGGGAGAAAGTTGTAGAAAGTCAACCATCACTGCAGCCCTCCACCAGTTGGGGCTTTATGTCAGAGTGGCCCGATGGAAGCTTCTCCTCAGTGCAAGACGCATGAAAGCCCGCATGGAGTTTGCTAAAAAAAAAAAAAGAGACCAAGATAGAACTTTTTGGCTTTAATTCTAAGCGGTATGTGTGGGGAAAACCAGGCACTGCTCATCACCTGTCCAATACAGTCCCAACAGTAAAGCATGGTGGTGGCAGCATCATGCTGTGGGGGTGTTTTTCAGCTGCAGTGACAGGACGGCTGGTTGCAATCAAGGGAAAGATGAATGCGGCCAAGTACAGGGATATCCTGGACGAAAACCTTCTCCAGAGTGCTCAGGACCTCAGACTGGGCCGAAGGTTTACTTTCCAACAAGACAATGACCCTAAGCACACAGTTAAAATAACAAAGGAGTGGCTTCACAACAACTCCGTGACTGTTCTTGAATGGCCCAGCCAGAGCCCTGACTTAAACCCAATTGAGCATCTCTGGAGAGACCTAAAAATGGCTGTCCACCAACGTTTACCATCCGACCTGACAGAACTGGAGAGGATCCCCAATCCAGGTGTGAAAAACTTGTTGCATCTTTCCCAAAAAGACTCAAGGCTGTATTAGATCAAAAGGGTGCTTCTACTAAATATTGAGCAAAGGATCTGAATACTTAGGACCATGTGATATTTCTGTTTTTCTTTTTTAATCTGCAAAAATGTCAACAATTCTGTTTTCTCTGTCAATATGGGGTGCTGTGTGTACATTTAATGAGGAAAAAAATGAACTTAAATGATTTTAGCAAATGGCTGCAATATAACAGAGTGAAAAATTTAAGGGGTTCTGAATACTTTCCGTCCGCTAGATAGATAAAACGCCCTGGTGTTTAGGCAGGGTTGCTCTTCAATTTACCTGCCAGGTATAGCTACCTTGGCCAATTGTTGAGAATCTATTTCAGTCCTAAGTCTGTAATTGCTGCACTTCTCCCTTTTTGCCGTTAGGTGGCTGGGTACCTAGTGGCATTAGATATGAGAAGGGCACTGCAAGGTCAGATTATGGGTATATGGGGTATCCCAGCCAATGGGCAGAGGTTTTCTTAAATCCCTTGGCCTGCTGGGAGAACCTATATATTCGGGTGGAGTCAAGTGATCAGTGTCCTGTGCCACCTGGATGGCTGTCTAAGTGGACGTGTCGCATTGCCCGGGCTGCTAGGCTGGAGATTGGGCCTATCCCGGGCACATCTGGCTGCTAGGCTGTCTGAGGACCTATCCAGAAGCAAGAACAGCGTAGGGTTGGTATTGCAGTTTGCAGTCCAACCAGAAGTGACGGTTCTGCCGATTGGAGAACCTGTCATGGTTGGAGGTAGAGGGGAAGCTATCGCCATTAAGGGACCAACCGCCTTACTACCAGGGAACTGGGTGAGTAACTGAAGTAAGTACCAGAGCAGTATTCTCACCAACCGGGGAAGGTGAAGAATTGAAACTTCAGTGGGCATCAAGCCAGGGTCCCAGCCAGCAGAGGTGACACTGCAAAGCAGCCTTGTGTCAACCCAAGGACCCAGCAGGGAAGCTGGGGTGACGATTGAGGAAGATACTACACTGAAGATTGGAGGAGCTCAAGGGATTCTGTGGCAGAGAATCGTCTAGTGAGACTGGGAGCTCAGGGAGCTGAAGAACTACAAGAAGTGATTGTAGTGGAAGTGAAGGAACTGTTAGATTTTGTTAGGAACTGGTAAAGACTGTTGCCATAGACAGAATTCCTACACATGCAGATGTGGTGTCTTGCTGGATGCCTTTCCCTGCATGGCTGTCCTCCAGGTTGAAGTCTGAGTCTGCCAATTAATCTTGCAACTACCTTAGGGTGTCCTGGCCCTAACCCTCTCTCCCAAAGTTCTATTAAGAGAAATAAAAATCTCTCTTGCATTCAAGAAGTGTCAGGCGCCCAATGAATTTACCTACTTTGCACCCACTATGCCTCACAACCCACCATATACAGAAGGATGTCGGCTATCTCTGGCCTTGGAGGTCCTCATTAGACCGAAGGAGGCCTGGGACCTTGAGATATAATGTATATATTATACATTTTGAGTATAGAGCATTAACTGTTACATACTTTGTAATTGCATATTGCTTTGATAAACCTTGATTAACCCTGCTAATACCCACTGGCCTTGTATAGGAGTTTGATCTATACTCCACTATTGTCCTTTTTTGTAATGGAACCTGCATATTTTGAGCTGTTATGACTGAATTGTTAGATAATTAGTGACTAGACTAAGGGACACACTTTACTTATCTAAGTATTCTCTCATTCATTTTATTGAAGAGAAAAATTTTGCAATTCAATGATTATACAAAAAAAATTACAGTAGGGGTAGGCAGCCTTTGAGAGGTGGAGATCTACCTGAGCAACACAGATCAAAGATCACTGGGGTGTAGAGCCCATTTTTATTTTTAAATTAACTAGCAAGGTCCCAGTTAAAAATGTGAAGAAAATTGTATAAAAATATAACCAATGTCACTGTACAAAAATGTATATACTTGCCTATTTTCAGCCTGGTCATGTGATCTTACCTGTGCCAGCCAATGGTGCTTGATGGCTGATGAGGCCTGGAATGGTGATGGCACCCATAGGTTCTCATGTCCCAGGGCTGTTGGCACTCCCTCTCCTCCATATGCTGCTTTATCACACAGGTGAGATAATGTGACCAGATTGCAGCAACCTGAAAATAGGTTAGTCGGCATAGCTGATACTTAAGGCCTGGTTCACGCTATCACGGGCCGAGTTTACATGCCAGCTCATTCATTTGCATGGGCTGCTGTGCCTGCATTTGACGCAGGAAAAAGGTTCCTATATTTTGAAAATGCAGTGGCCGGGGGAATGTAGAAGCACCATGTGTTTTCCTGTAGTTTTTTTTTTTTTTTTTTGACACAACGGTTTGCCATTCAGAATGCGTTTTTGCCTGTGTGTGTTTGCAAGTGTAGGAAACACGTGAGAGTCTTGCCACCACAAATAATGTGAACCAGGTGTCCATCTTTCTGCACTGATGGTCAATGGTGGTGTTTAAAACTTGCTCCCTATTGGTGAGCAGTGTTGGTGTTAACCCCTTTATGCTGCATCAGTGGCAGTGTTAACTTCATGCTGCAGCACAACTGGTGCCACTAATGCCACACAAGGGTTGACTGCCACTGGTCACTAATGCATCAGTGACCAGTGTTGGCACATTAAACCCTCCTTGTTGCATATTACTAATGTCAATATTGAACCCCCTCACCCCCAACTGTCAGGTGTCCATCAGTGTGCCCCCCCTTACATCTTGTGCTAACTTGCATCAATTCCCCCCATCAGACTGGCTCATAATTCAGTGGATGTACTCGCAGGCTGGGAGGGGATAAACACCCCCCCTAGATCTGGCCCTGTCTTGGATTGGTCTGGGCTAATCTGGTGGTTAAAAGTATCTATGTACTCTGTTCTCAGGTTTTTAAAGTCAATGCTCCCCTGCGAAAAGAGATTGAAGTTAAGGAGGACCTGCCTTATCCTGAAGAATACCAACAAACATTCAGCACAGCCAGTACCCAGACCCTTCCTCATGGGCTGCTGGACATGAATGGGTCGGATCCACGTTCACTCATACAGGAGCCCTTACCTGGTGAGCAGTAAGCTTTGAAGAATTTTGGGATTGTCACATGGGAGCCTTCTGACTTGTGGTCCTATTATACATGAGGATTTTCGAAAATTACTGTTGGCACGAAGGCTAATACCTTGTAAAATTACTCTTTAAATAGTGAAAACGGCTGAAGATTTCCCCAGTCTTTTATGGATAGATTTATGGTTACTTGGTAGATTGCTACAAGCATTTGCTGGCATAGCTGCAGGCACTGCGAGGGTTTATGTTCCACCTCAGCAGCTTTGCTCCCTCTGCTCTTCCTCCCCACAGCGACTCAGTCTGTAGCCTTTAAAGCTGACACTAATTTTTGCCTGAAGGCGACTTCAATAAAACAGGATGCAAAGCTTGATTCTGCTAAAGTCCAATGAATACAGCTTCCTTTGATAGTGTGGCAACAATTCTGTACTGCTTGTTAACTCAGAGCTGTGTTGCCACTCATGAAGGATGTGTCTATTGTAAGACGATGAAGTTGCAGGTGACACATCTAAAATGTGATCACTGCTGATTCACAAGCCTGTAAATTGACTGTAAGCACCAGGCCATACCTAGCCCTGCCCACTGCTTTCTGGATTGACAGAACTGCCTCTGCAGCTGAAACCCTCCTACTGAGCTGTAGTATCTGGGGGTGTGTGGGACACATGGAGCATTTAGCTCAGTCAGTACCTGTGGTTAGAAGGAAGTCTTCCCAACGGGACAGTGAGGTTGGTGTTTTGGGACCCATTCACACCTGCCCGCACTCTGAAACAGAGCAGTTTAATGTGGGCAACAGTCCCTTTTGGATTGCAGAGGGGTGCAGGGGGTGATGACATGCGTATTTCAAAGCATCACAACTTTTTATTTTTTTGTGAACGTCCTGCCGCCACAGTGGTGCACTGCGCTTGATGTGCTTAGACATGCAGGGCTATGCAGTGCAATATTAAGCAAATATGTTACATAATTTTGCACAGCTCTGGAATTTAGAGAAACTGTTCTGTACATGATACATAGAAAAACTTCTTTTTATGTGTCATTGAAGTTACCTCCATTTATCATGAGGAAAAAAGCATGAAGTGTGAACAGGCCATTAGAAGTAGAACCTGACTGGCCAGAATTTAAGGGCTATAAAGTTAATGCTGAAGGACAGAGCAGAGAGATCGAAGCTGCTGAAAAGTTTCTGTTGTAAACTGATTTACTATATCATTTCTACAGCTACACAGATCAGGAAGGGCTTTTTTACAGGCTCGTTTGCAGTAAGGGCATTGGGCTGCATTGCCCATCACTGCCACAAAGCAAGAACAAGGTATCTTGCCTTCTATTTGAGGAGTTCAGTTCACACCAATATGCTGAGTTGGTGTGCGCTGAAGAAAAATCGTGTAACCTTTTTCATGCTTCATGTCCACCTTGCTGTATTGTAGTGGGCATGTGTGCGACCACATGAAGCATGGTGTGAAGCATAAAACCTCATTTTAATGTAAATTTAAGGTGCACAGCCCGACCCATTTTAGCACAAGTCTTTAATATAAAGCCAAAACTATTTTAGTTTTTAGTTTGTGGCTTTTTGTCCTGTTCCCTCGACTACCTGTGCTTTGAGACACAAGGAAATGAGAATAGATGTCCCTTTCGCAAGATATTCCTTTTTGGTCAGTTGACAATGGTCATCAGGACAGTAGTGTGACGCAAGGAAATCACCACCACACTCTGAAGCAATTTTCTGTTTTGACAGTTTTTGTTGGGTAGGTAGCTGGAGTCTGGACCCAACTGATCTGGGCATTCAGGAAAACTATTTGCAGTTTTCAAACCAGAAATTAAACCATATTTCATGGTTGGGGTAACTGACTTGTTAACCCCCAAGTGTGTAGTTCATCTTTGTAGCATGTTAACTTTGTATAAACCAAAAGTAAGTTTACACAAGGTTTGATCGTTCTTCTTTTTAGGTCCTTATTCATCTGGGGCTTCTCCTGTAAACAGTGGAAATCTGCCCTGTTACACATCTACCCCCAACATCCTACCCAGAATTTCCCAGCCATGCATGACAAGGGGTGGTGCAATCAGAGGGACCAGCCGTGGAGGGCGTATCCTGGCCAATGGCTATCGCTGCCAGACCACCTTCAAAGGTCAGATTTTGGGATTTGTAGAGTGCATAAAGCAGTGTATGTGACTACAACGAAGTTGCGGTCTGTTCCAAATATGTGCAAGTGAGGGGGGAAAGGAAGGGATTCAGGGGCTCAGATTGTTGCAAGGGAGCAGAAAAAAAAGCAGTAAAACATTCTTAAAATCCATAATCGCTGCTTAACCACTTGCCCACTGGGCGCTTAAACCCCCTTCCTAACCGATTTTCAGCTTTCAGTGCTCAGATTTTGAATAATAATTACTCATTAATGCAACACTTTACCCATATGAAATTTTTTATTTTTTTTCACACCATTTTTTTTAACCACTAACTTTATTTATATATTTTTTTTTTTTAAACTAAGACCGAAAGTTTTGTTGCATTTTTCTTCGTTTGTTATAAAATTTTGCCAATTAGTAATTTTTCTTCATAAATTTTGGCCAATATGTATAGTGCTGCATATCTTAAAATAACCAAAATCCGTGTATATTTGGTCTTTGTGAAAGTTGGTGTCCGCAAGCTATGGTGCCAATCACTGAAAACTGACCACACCTGATGGCCTATCATTTCTTGAGGTTCTGAAATGTCAGGACAGTACAAATACCTCCCAAATGACCCCTTTTTGGAAAGTAGACATTCCAAAGTATTTAAGAGACTTTTTTTTTTTTTTTTTGTGTGTAAATTTTCTCCCACAATTCTTTGCAATATTTTTTTTTTCGTTCTACACAAATTTGTCTAGTTATTTCTAACACAGCATATGCATACTTGCAACTACACCCCAAAATACATTCTGCTACTCCTGAGTATGGCGATACCACATGTGACTTTTTTTACACAGCCTGGCCACAACAGAGGCCCAACATGCAAGGAGCAACATCAGGTATATTCACAAGTTTTTGGAAACAAAATGCGTTTGTGTATAAAAAAAAAGTTGTCAATTTATAATATTTCTAACACATAGCATGTATATAGCAAAAATTGCACCCCTCACATTTTTGTAAATTTATATTTTTTTTATGTGACAGCACTGAAGAAATGACACTTTTCCAAAATGTAATAAAGTGAGTGTACAGCTTGTATAACAGTGTAAATTTGCTGTCCCCTCAAAATAACTCCTAACACAGCCATTAATGTCTAAACCGCTGGCAACAAGAGTACACCCCTAAGTGAAAATGTCCAAATTGGGCCCAATTGGCCATTTTCCCTCCCGGTGTCGTGACTAGTTAGTGTTAAGGTCTCCGGTGTGAATGGTGAGCAGGTGTTAAATTTGGTGTTCTTGCACTCTTACTGGTCACTGGAAGTTTAACATGGCAAAGAACCATCTGAAAAAGAATTGTTGCTCTGCATAAAGATGGCCTAGGCTAGAAGATTGCCAAGACCCTGAAACTGAGCTGCAGCACAGCTCAAAGACCATACAGCAGTTTAACAGGACAGGTTCCACTCAGAACAGGCCTCGCCATTGTTGTCTTTGGGAAATAGACGTATGAGGGCTGCCAGCATTGCTGCAGAGGTTGGTGGGGGGGGGGGGGTGTCAGTGCTCAGACCATACATTGCACACTGCATCAAATTGGTCTGCATGGCTGTCATCCCAGAAGGAAGTCTCTTCTAAAGATGTTGCACAAGAAAGCCCACAAACAGTTTGTTACAAGGTCTCAGGTGTGAATGGGGAGCAGGTGTGTTTGGTGTTATCGCTCTTACTCTCATTCTGGTCACTGGAAATTCAACATGGCACCTCATGGCAAAACTCTGAGGATCTGAAAAAAAGAATTGTTGCTCTACATAAAGATGGCTCTAGGCTATAAGAGGATTGCCAAAACTCTGAAACTGAGCTGCAGCACTGTGGCCAAGACCATACAGTGGTTTAACAGGACAGGTCCACTCGGAACAGGCCCCGCCATGGTCGACCAAAGAAGTTGAGTGCACGTGCTTAGTGTCACATCCAGAGGTTGTTTTGGGGAAATGGATGTATGAGTGCTGCCAGCATTGCTGCTGAGGTTGAAGCGGTGGGGAGGTCAGCCTGTCAGTGCTCAGACCATACGCCGCACACTGCATCAAATTGGTCTGTATGGCTGTCGTCCCAGAAGAAAGCCTCTTCTAAAGATGCACAAGTGAGCCCACAAACAGTTTGCTGAAGACAAGCAGACTAAGGACATGGATTACTGGAACCACGTCCTGTAGTCTGATGAGACCAAGATAAACGTATTTGGTTCAGATGGTGTCAAGCGTGTGTAGCGCCAACCAGGTTAGTACAAAGACAAGTGTGTCGTGCCTACAGTCAAGCATGGTGGTGAGAGTGTTATTGTCTCGGGCTTCATGAGTGCTGCTGGCACTGGGGAGCTACAGTTCATTGTGGGAATTGTGAATCCCAACATGTACTGTGACATACTGAAGCAGAGCATGATCCCCCTCCTTTCAGAGACTGGGCCGCTGGGCAGTATTCCAACCTAACGACCCCAAACACACCTCCAAGAGGACCACTACTGCCTTGCTAAAGAAGCTGAGGGTAAAGGTGATGGACTGGCCAAGCATGTCTCCAGTCCGAAACCCCTTTTGAGCATCTGTGGGGCATCCTCAAACGGAAGGTGGAGGAGCACAAGGTCTCGAACTTCCACCAGCTTCGAGATGTCATGGAGTGGAAGAGGACTCCAGTGACAACCTGTGAAGCTCTGGTGAACTCCATGCCCAAGAGGGTTAGGGCAGTGCTGGAAAATGGCCACCCAAAATATTGACATTTTGGGCCCAATTTGGACATTTTTCATTTAGGGGTGTACTCACTTTTGTTGCCAGTGGTTTAGACATTAAAGAGGAACTGCAGTCTGCTCACATAATTTGTAAAAAAAATCTTGGCCATTCTGAAGCTTCCCTCCAACCACTTGGCATATTTTATATATACTGTGATTCTGTACTTGCCAAATATGCTGCAGAAATCTTCCTCCACTGTCTGGCTGCATCAGTTTTAACTGTGGGCAGCTGAAGCTGCTGCCTGTTCACCTCCTAGATTTACAGAGGCACACCCCCCCCCCCCCCCCGGAAAACTCTTACAAGGGTGAGAGCTGTGCATGTCATAAGCCTAGGCTTTTTACCAGACAAACAGGAAATGGGCTGTATAAGGTATTTGCTGGCAGAAAAAAAATGTTTTCTCACCTCGTCTTTAAGGATAGCACCTGGGGAGAGCACAGCTCCACCCACTTTCCCAGGAAACACTGCAGTCAGTTTCCTTAAAGACCAGTCACTTCCACCATGGCCCAGTTGTAGTGTTTCCACCACCATGGTGGAAGTGCTGCAGGGAACCAGGGTTGTGCTGCACCCTCTCCAGGTAGGGAGGGTAAAGGCATATCTGTTCGGTTTATTGGGTGGTTGTCAGGCCAGCCCAGCAACCCCCCCCCCCCCCTCGATGTGTGGGGGGTGCTCCGGTGTTTTTCCTCCATGTCCGGCGAGGATTAAGGCTGCTGGGGGTCCCGCTCTCTACCAGACCAGTGGCGGCAAGCTGGGATGGAGACTGCAGGATAGGGTGTTGCTGGCAGTCTCCCTGTATCTGAGGCCTCCACGTTTTCCGTGTCCCAGATGGCGGTGTGCGTGGTTTCCTGCTGCTGGAACACAGGGGGAGGAGGAGGCGGCGGCCTTCAGATGTCCTTTCTGGTCCTCGCGGTGGCAAAAGGACCGGGGAAGTACAAATCGAAAAGCAGCCGGACGTCCGCTGGTACCTTGCAGGGATGGATTCAGAGGAGCAGGCGGCAGGAGCCACAAACATCAGCCAGGCCCAGGTAAGCAGGGGCAGAGGTCCCTGTCCTTATTGCCATGGGTCATATGTGTATAACTATATCTATCCCTCGCTTACTCCCCTGGGGGGGGGGAGGGAACCTGCATCCCTCTTAGCTTGCAGTGCTGGGGAAATTTTTTATTTTTATTTTTTTTTTTGCATAGCGTCTCTGGGGTATGTGGTGTGTACTGGAGCGGTGGATTGAAGCTGTGGCTAAAGGGTTAGAAGTTTGGCCTAACAGCTCGGTGGGTGTAGACTGTATCCCAAGAAAAGGTTTTTTTATTGGTACATTATGTGATTTTTTTTTTCTTCCATATTTATATGGTGGTTTTGGTGTATTTTCAGACAAAGGTCAAGCAAAAGACCAAGCATTCTTCCCCCTAGAAGAAAATGACCGTCTAGTCTAGTGGCGCTTTACTGTCAGTTTTGCAAGCTTTTACCCCCCGCTTGCGGCCGAGAGGGTTAAAACCACTGCAAAGAGCTGCTGCATATATACACACTGCTCCTTCACCGCTCCAAAGATGCTGCTTGTAGGACTTTTTTTTTTTTTTTTTTTTTTTTTTTTTTTAACTGTCCTGCTAGCGCACCGCTCCAGTGTGAAAGCCCTCTGGGCTTTCACATTGGAGAGACAGCAGCGGCTCTTTAAGGGCACGTTGCAGGCACTATTTTTAGCGTTAGAGCACCTGCAAAGCGCCCCAGTGTGAAAGGGGTCTTAGAGTCTTAAACCTGTGTTATGTAGGACCTGTATAGCGGAATGGTCAAAGAGGAGACTTCCCCAGCGACAACCGCTACCCAGCCTGAAGAGCTGATCAGCTGTTTCCGGAAAGAACTATTGGACACTTTTCAAACGTTCCATTCTTATCTGGACAAATGTCCGGTTGCACAGCCTAGCAGCAGGGGCAGTTCATCATCCTGTCCCCGGCCATCTACTGCAGCACCCAAAGAGGTCAGTGATTCAGAGGATGAAGGGGGAAGTGTTTCCCCAGGTTCAGATGAAGATGAGGGAAAAATAAGCCTCTTCAAGCTACAGGCGGTCTCTAGAAGAGGAGGATGATCTATTGAAGACCATCCATAGGATTTTGAACATTAAAGAGGACAAAGCCCAGTTATCTTTACATGATGAAATGTTTCAGGGCTTGGAGAAAGTTGAAAATCGTGTGTTTCCAGTACACAAGTTCCTGTCGGAAATGTGAAGCGGGAGGGGAAAGACCCTGAAAGGGCACCTTTCTTCAGATCATTCAAGCAGAGATTTCCTTTTGAAGAGGATAGTGCTCAAGTATGGAACATAAAACCTAAACTTGATGCAGCTTTTTCACAGGTGTCATGGAATACAGACCAGGCATTTGAGGATATGGGCGACCTATAGGATGCCATGGATAAAAGGGCAGATTCCCTGTTGAAGAAAGCCTGGGACTCCACCTTAACCAACTTAAAGCCAGCTATGGCTTCAACTGTGGTGGCCAGCAACCTAGAGCAGTGACTTGAACAGTTGAAAAGCCATATTGAAGCGGGAACTTCTTGCAAGGATCTGTTGGACACTCTGCCAGTATTACAGAAAGTGGCAGGGTACATGGCAGACGCCTCTGCAAAATCCATAAAGATATCTGCAAGATCCTCAGCCCTGGTAAACGCAATACGTCAAGCACTATGGGTAAAGACATGGTCAGGAGATATACTGCCTCAAAGGAGAAGCTATGTGGTCTTCCGTTTGAGGGTGATCTAGTGTTTGGCCCAGATCTTGAAGCGGTGTTGTACAGGACAGCAGACAAGGCCTTTCCATTAAAAAAGAAGGTAACCCCTCAGGTTAAGAAATTTTCATCCTTTTCACCAAACCCAGGACATGGGATATAAGATAACCCTGGAGGTCCGAGAAGTTGAGGCAAGTCTGGGGTGCTTTTCCAACCTCCTAACCAGAGCACTAAAAATCGGTGACAGTCCTCCGACTGTGGGAGGAAGGCTGCAGTCCCTTTTTTCCCACAGTGGAAAAATATCAGAGGGCTACAGACACGAGTTCAGTCGCCACAAAGTCATTTTTACATAACTCGGGCTCCCCTAGATCAGGAAAAGACCCTAGAAATGTCCTCTCTCCTGCAAGAACTGGTTCAGCAGAAAGTGATCATCCCAGTTCCCCCTGGGAAGGACTAGGGTACTATTCGCACGTCTTCCTAGTGAAGAAGCCATTGGTAAAATGTCAGTTAAATCTGAACCTAAAGATATTAAACAGATCAATTTTGATACAAGAGGTTCTGAATGGACGCAGTTTTCTCAGTGAAGTCTTTTAACGTCAGACTGCTTCCTAGTGTCCATAGACCTCAGGGATGCTTACCTTCATGTTCCCATAGCACCAGCATCGCAATATCTGCAGTTAGCTATCAAAGCTCCGGGGGGCACCAGGCAAGTCCCCGCAGTAGATGGCCAAAATATGAATCTGGAAGGTAGAATATCCCTCATGGAACTGGAGTAAACACTCACTCCCGTTCAGATGGTATGTGGAAAGAAAAAATATGCCTCCACATAGTGCAGATAAAAGGGGATGTTTTTTATTGCTAAAAAAACTTTACAATAAAGCGTGATCACAACCAAGTAAAAAATAGACAACATGGAGAAGGATAAATGGCCCGATGCGTTTCGACCTAGGGGTCTTCTACTGGGGCTCTTTTTTTTTTTTTTTTTTTTATGCCCCAGTAGAAGACCCCTAGGTCTTGAAATGTTAGGGGTTGCCCTTCTTAGCAGCAAGCAGTGTTTCCCTCACTAGAGATTCTCGCCCTTAATGTCTCCAGGAAACCCATTTCAATTCTGACACTCTGTATTAAAAGGGAGTCGGTTTAATAATCAATATCACTCTATACATCTTATTCCAGATGAGTTTTTTCCCCCTGAAAATAGGGGGCAAATCACTGGTGCGTGTTATACACCAATAGTGTACCTCCGGAGGGGGGCAAGCGCCGCCGGAATTCACCGAGCCGTCATCCCGTTTACGTGGCTCTCGTGTCACACACACAGTCCCGCCTCCGTCTGTCTATCACATTAGTTGGTCCAATGCCGATGGAGGTGGGACTGTGTGTGACTGCCGACTGAGAGCTGAGTAAACAGGAGATGACGGCTCGGTGATTTCCTGCACTGCATTGAGATGGTGAGGCTGCAGATGGGCATTAATCAGGCAACTGCATTGATAAGCGCGGATCGGGCTGCAGATGGGTGCAGACCATTATTTTGCTTCAAAGTGGTTTATTTAAAAATTGTTTTCCTGAAACTTCCCTCTTAAATTGAAGGTGCATGTTATACACCGATAAATGCGGTGTTTGATTCCAAAAAAACTGAAAGCGGCCAATTTTTTTTTTTTACCACTTCTGGACCGCCGCACACTGATATAAGTCCTTACTTTGAAGGGGGATATTGTTATGGCAGCAGCTATCCTCTTGTTCGGCCGGTGGTCCAGTTTCTGATGGTGGTCTTTGCGGCGGATTCAAGATCACTTTTTATCAGCGGCGGGAGAGGGCCCCCCCCCCCCCTCCCACCATGCTCCGGTGCCCTCCGCCTCTTCCCAGAGCCGTTGGCGGAGGCGATTGGATCTTCACCCTTGCTGGGCATGGAGACTAGTGAGGGGAAGATGGCCCCCACCCGTCTCCATAACAATGCAGGGCGGAAGCGACGTCATAACGTAACTTTTTTTTTTTTTTTGTATTTAAGTCTTTGACCTCAGATCTCATATTTAAGAGGTCCTGTCATGCTTTATTTCTATTACAAGGGATGTTTACATTCCTTGTAAAAGGAATAAAATTGACTTTTTTTTTAAACAGTGTAAAAATGGTAAAATTAAGGAGATGAAAACTTTTTTAAACGCGTCCCGTGCTCGAGCTCGCGTGCAGAAACAAACGCATACGTGAGTAGCGCGGCCGCATATGAAAACTGTGTTCAAACCACACGTGAGGTATCGCAGTGATCGGTAGAGCAATGATTTTAGCCCTAGACCTCTAACTTAAAACATGCAACCTGTAGAATTTTTTTAAACATCGGAGATTTTTAAGGGTAAAAGCTTGTCGCCATTCCACGAGTGGGCACAATTTTGAAGCGTGACATGTTGGGTATCAATTTACTCGGCGTAACTATCTTTCACAATATAAAAAAAAAATTGGGCTAACTTTACTGTTTTTTTAATTAAAGTGTATTTTTTTCCAAAAGTGCTGCAAAAATACGGTGTGGCAAAGTATTGCAACGACCACCATTTTATTCTCTAGGGTGTTAGGAAAAAAAAATGTTTGGAGGTTCTAAGTATCTTTCTAGCAAAAAACATGTTTTTAACTTGTAAACAATACATCTCAAAGAGGCTCGGTCCTTAAGTGGTTAAAGAATTATTTCAGAATCTGCTGATTGCTAGATTTTTTTTTTTTTTTAAGGCATTGGCCAGAGCTAGGTCAGTACAATTTGTCCCCCCCCCCCCCCTTTGAACCCCTGGAAGAGGCTACGAGCAAATTTTGGTTGCTGAAGTTAGCATTATTGGTGGCGGTTAGGTCAGCTAGGAGGGTTGGCGAACTGCAAGCCCTGTCTATTGTTGAACCGTCTGATCTCTCTTCAGACCAGGTAGTGCTAAGGACTGACCCAGGTTTTCTACCAAAGGTTTCGTCTGTTTCATAGGTCGCAAGAAATTGTTCTCCCAACACATCCTGTCCTAAGGAAAGGATATTTCATAGTGCAGTAGACATCTTCTAACAACCAGGCTATCTCGAGGTCACAAAATAATTCAGAAGATCGAATTCTCTGTGGTGTTTTTAGGGCCGCGTAAAGGATACGGTGCCCCTAAAAACACCATAGGGAGATGGCTGCGAATAAGCTTCATTAATGGCCATAAGGCTTCGGGGGTGTAGATCCTCTAGTAGGGGTAGTGACCCATTCAACCCGGGTGGTGGCAATGTCCTTGATTGAATGAGCGGGGGCTTCACCCAGACGAATCTGCAAGGCGGCCACGTGGACAAGCTTCTCCACCCGCCGCTACAG
Organism: Aquarana catesbeiana; assembly: GCF_042186555.1. Taxonomy (NCBI): domain Eukaryota; kingdom Metazoa; phylum Chordata; class Amphibia; order Anura; family Ranidae; genus Aquarana; species Aquarana catesbeiana. The sequence continues at coordinate 555,365,635 of NC_133326.1, forward strand.
GTTGGACTTGTTCTCTGCATCAGAGCAATCGTTCGGCAGGAAAGTCCTGCAGGCGGTGGTCCTACCCTAGAGTAAGTACTCTCATCTCCAGGTGCTGTCCTGAAAGGCGAGGTGAGAAAATCTTAGACTTATCGGTAACGGTGTTTCTACAAGTATTTCAGGACAGCACCAATGACCCTCCCTAATTGTGTTTAAAATGTTGTGTTATTGCTGTGTTCTGCTTATCTAATTTCAGCATGGCTGAAGGTACTCTATGAACAACTGAGGCCATGGTGGAAGTGACCAGTCTATAAAGAAACTGCAGTGTTTCCTGGGAAAGTGGGTGGAGCTGCGCTCTCCAGGTACTGTCCTGAAAGACTCGTAGAAATGCTGTTACCGGTAAGTCTAACGTTTACTATCCAAAGTTAAAAAAAAGGGCAGAATATTTATTAGAAAGTTGAAAAAATTACTGAAGGTCTGCTTTAATGGCTGTTATTTTGAGCGGACAGCAAATTACACTGTTATGCTGTACACTCACTACTTTACATTGTAGGAAAGTGTCATTTCTTCAGTGTTGGCACATGAAAAGATATAAAATATTTACAAAATGTGTACTCTTGTGAGATGCTGTATATTCTGCTACTCCTGAGTATGGCGATACCACATGTGTTTTCTACAGCCTGACCACATAAACATCCAACACGCAGAAAGCACCGACAGGTGTTCTAAGGGCATACATTTCAAATCTTATTGGGCTACCTATTACACTTTTGTGAGGCGCTGATGTGCACTGTAGTGGCATGAATGACAGCTACAGCATGGTCAGATAACTCTGGGAGACTATCATGATGTCCTCCCAATATCGCACGCACCCGGAATGTCCAGTGACAGCGGCCCTTTACCAGGTAATCACTCAGTCCAATGACTGAGCGATCAGTTGTCAAAAAACCTGAGCATGTCCGGTTTAGCTATCCTCCTCTCCTCGCACACCGTACTGATCGGTGCGAGGGGAGAAGTGGCGCAGCAGCGTTGTGGGCTGGAACTGAAGTCTCAACAGTGCTGATCTGTGCCCACCCGTGGCTCATGCATCCATCCCTCCCCCATCTGTGGCTCATGCATCCATCCCTCCCCCATCTGTGGCTCATGCATCCATCCCTCCCCCATCTGTGGCTCATGCATCCATCCCTCCCCCGTCTGTGGCTCATGCATCCATCCCTCCCCCGTCTGTGGCTCATGCATCCATCCCTCCCCCGTCTGTGGCTCATGCATCCATCCCTCCCCCGTCTGTGGCTCATGCATCCATCCCTCCCCCGTCTGTGGCTCATGCATCCATCCCTCCTACGTCTGTGGCTCATGCATCCATCCCTCCTACGTCTGTGGCTCATGCATCCATCCCTCCTACGTCTGTGGCTCATGCATCCATCCCTCCTACGTCTGTGGCTCATGCATCCATCCCTCCTACGTCTGTGGCTCATGCATCCATCCCTTCCCCCCCGTCTGTGGCTCATGCATCCATCCCTTCCCCCCCGTCTGTGGCTCATGCATCCATCCCTTCCCCCCCGTCTGTGGCTCATGCATCCATCCCTTCCCCCCCGTCTGTGGCTCATGCATCCATCCCTTCCCCCCCGTCTGTGGCTCATGCATCCATCCCTTCCCCCCCGTCTGTGGCTCATGCATCCATCCCTTCCCCCCCCCCCCGTCTGTGGCTCATGCATCCATCCCTTCCCCCCCCCCCGTCTGTGGCTCATGCATCCATCCCTTCCCCCCCCCCGTCTGTGGCTCATGCATCCATCCCTTCCCCCCCCCCGTCTGTGGCTCATGCATCCATCCCTTCCCCCCCCCGTCTGTGGCTCATGCATCCATCCCTTCCCCCCCGTCTGTGGCTCATGCATCCATCCCTTCCCCCCCGTCTGTGGCTCATGCATCCATCCCTTCCCCCCCCGTCTGTGGCTCATGCATCCATCCCTTCCCCCCCCGTCTGTGGCTCATGCATCCATCCCTTCCCCCCTCGTCTGTGGCTCATGCATCCATCCCTTCCCCCCTCGTCTGTGGCTCATGCATCCATCCCTTCCCCCCTCGTCTGTGGCGCATGCATCCATCCCTTCCCCCCTTGTCTGTGGCGCATGCATCCATCCCTTCCCCCCTCGTCTGTGGCGCATGCATCCATCCCTTCCCCCCTCGTCTGTGGCGCATGCATCCATCCCTTCCCCCCTCGTCTGTGGCGCATGCATGCATCCCTTCCCCCCTCGTCTGTGGCGCATGCATGCATCCCTTCCCCCCTCGTCTGTGGCGCATGCATCCATCCCTTCCCCCCGTCTGTGGCTCATGCATCCAGCGAGTTTGGGGTGGAGGAACTTGACTGGCCTGCAGAGTCCTGACCTCAACCCGATGGAACACCTTTTGGGATAAATCAGAGTGCAGACTGCGAGCCAGGCCTTCTCGTCCACATAGGTGCCTAACCTCACAAATGTGCTTCTGGAAGAATGGTCAAACATTCCTATAGACACTCCTAAACCTTGTGGACAGCCTTACCAGAAGAGTTGAAGCTATTTTAGCTGCAAGGGGTGGGCAAACTCCATATTAAACTCTACGGACTAAGACCGGGATGCCATTAAAGTTCATGTGGGTGTAAAGGCAGGCGTCCCAATACTTTTGGTAATATAGTGTTGATCTAAAACTGGCAATTGGGGTGGGACGGAAATTGGCAACTTAAAACCACAGTCCCGAACCCAAACCTCACTGGTTATACAGGAGTTTGCCATCTTGTGGTAAAGCAGACTGATCTGCTGTGAAAGGTGATGGTAAACTGAAAAATATTCAGATAGGTTTCCCAATGTCCGGTTCTATATAAATAACAAATGTCCACAATGAATAACTGAAATATTAAAGTACAGTTAAAATGACTCTGGATAAAAGCAGAATACCATAACTGCAGGCTGAGGTGTTTTTCTCAATTAGCCCTGAAGCAAAATAGCACACTAACAGGCTCTGCATGATTTTGGCATCCTGTGGCTTTTTGTTCAGCTTTCACATCTTGAACAAATTTTTCCTGCAGGTCCAGAAACCTTTAGAGGAGCCCAATGTGTCCCTAATGGTATGTACGGACATGGACCATGCCCCGGGAGAGACTTTCCAGTTACTCAGGTCCTATCGCGGGTAGGTAGACTTTTAGTTGAATTGCTGACTTGGTGATTTAATGTTCTGGTCTCCTCTTAAAAATGACAAAGGCACTTTTAGAAATGCTTGGTAATGACCATTTGCAAACAAACTTTTAGAATTTTTGTTCTTGGGCTAGAACTTTTTTTTTTTCCCTCCCCATTCTACTCATGGCAGACTTTTTCAGCGAGGGTCAACTAATTAGTTAATAAATATCACTTCCTAGGTTTTTGGGTCTGCTCCCTTGAACATGTGACAGGGCACATCTGAGGAAGGCACTGGTGAGGAACCTTCCTAGGATGCATTGGAGGTCTTGGTTAACATTACTGAGGCCTTACTCAACCAGGAAGTGGCAAAATGGTAACAAAGTAGAAGCCAAAGCTTAATAAGATTTTGAAGTTTTCATATTGTGTTTTTTTTTTTTTTTTTTTTTTTTGGGGGGGGGGGGGGCTTTAAGCAACACACCACTTAATGCAATGACTTGCCTTCAATATAGTATTGAATGGCTAGGCCAGTGAGTGGCTGGCGGGCAAACTTTGCTTTAATGCTTGTTGACTTTTTTTTTTTTTTTTTGTAGGATACAAATGCCCATCTGTGTCACAAGCGAAGTGTCACTCCTAGTACACGCTCTACTGCAAGAAGTGAGTACCAATATTAGTCTGCATCCTAGGATGAAAGTAAAATTGGTGTGTAGAGTCCAACTAGCCAATTGAGTTAACAGTCTAATTTTAACAATGATACTTGCGACGAACCACAAATGTAAATTAAAATATTTCAATTTAAAATATGTTCAAGTTAATGCTTAAGTGCAAATCCGAAACGTGTTTCCATTAAATCTGTAAAACTGGGCATACATTGGGGTGGGGATTTTTTTCTTGGCAGTGTGATCAGGCCTAATAGCCTGTAATGAATTACTTTGAATAATGTTTGCATGTAGTGGTAATCGTACAATTTGCACAATAACTCAATTGCTTTTCTCAACAATTCAGGGTTTTTTTTTTTTTTTTTTGCAATCATAGCTCTGTGTGCTTGGTAGGTGGCACTGTAAACTGTCTGCAGTAACTGACTAAAATACATTTTTACTTCAGACTGGAACGACTCTCAGCTTGGCAGTCCAGAGCATGAGGAAAGTTTCAACAGTACGGACTCTGGCCAAGGAGATTCCCGCAGCATGACGTCAGTTGACATGTCCATTAACAACCAAGCCACCATCCTTCCTGTTCATGTTTACCCCCTCCCCCAACAAATGAGGGTTGCCTTCTCTGCTGCCAGGACCTCAAACTTTGCTCCAGGTACCTTAGATCAGCCGATTACCTTCGACCTCTTGCTCAACAACCTAGGAGACACCTTTGATTTCCAGATGGGCCGTTTTATGTGTCCTGTTAACGGCACATATGTCTTCATCTTTCATATGCTAAAGCTTGCTGTCAATGTTCCACTGTACGTTAACCTGATGAAGAACGAAGAGGTAATGGTTTCAGCCTATGCCAATGATGGTGCTCCTGACCATGAAACAGCCAGCAACCATGCTGTCCTACAACTTTTCCAAGGTGACCAGATATGGTTAAGGCTACACAGAGGAGCAATTTATGGCAGTAGCTGGAAGTACTCCACTTTTTCTGGGTATCTACTGTACCAGGATTGACCAGCCAGTTTCTTGATGCTGGGGCCAGTACATGAGCAACTTGAGTACTGGTGAAATGGTTTCTTGTTTACCAATGCAGTTGTGTGATTTGGAACTGGATAGGCCATGCAGAGTTTCTATAGTCTAAAGCTGGCCATACATTATACAGTTTTCTTCAATTTTCTTTAGATTTACCTTTTAACAATGTAGTGCAAGGGCTTGCCTGATTGCATACAAATTGAAAGCTTTTAGGTTTGGCGACATATCTTATATGGTTTGGGTAAATCTAAAGGAAAATTGTATAATGTATGGCCAGCTTTGGGTGTTCACCACAACACCATGGAAATGTTATCTGGTCTAAATCTGGATGCACAAATGTAGTCATCCCATAATGCTTTGGTGAAAAGTGTGGGTTTTTGTCACTTAAATAAGGATTCTGGTGTGTAGCAAGGTCTGCTGGTGTTTGTATGGAGTGGAACTGCTTTAAATAAACACTGCTTGCAATCTTCTGTGTCATTTATGGTTTAATTTTTAAATCCTAATGAAGAATGGACAAAAACCTCCCAAACAAGTTCTCCTTACCGCTGCTAGCTTCTTTTAAGAAACCTGTATTTAGTAGACAAGGGCTATTTGATAAGCCCAGACATGGCTTTAGAGTGAAACGTTTTAAAAAGTTATAGGTTCCAACAATGAACTTCTGTTGCTGCTGCTTGGTCTGTTACATACACCCTCCAAATGCACTTAAGCTCAAAATAGTTGGCAGCTCCTACAGGAAGGTAGGAGCACGCTGTATTTCTGGCACTATTTTGTACTTGCAGCATATTTAAGGAGGTTATAACCTGGGCATGTGTGAAGGTTTTGCACAAATGTACCAATCCTATTTTGCCTTCACTATTTGTCAAACGTTGGCATTTACTGGTGCTAAATAGTTAAATTATGGTCCGTGTGTAAACCTAACAATCATTTGCTCCATTTCGGTCTGATAGTTTACCAGATACATATCCTACTAAAACAATTTCTGGTTCAATTTCAAATGCAAATGTCGGAATTGGCAGTAATCTACTAAAACCATTTCAGATGCAAAATTGCTTGTTGATCCTGCCAGAAATCTGTTGAGCTCTTTATACCCTGTGCAATTGGCCTCTGCTGCACATAAACAAGCTATCACTTCTGCTTAAGTTTAAACTACAAACATATTCCCCTGGATAAAATATGGGAGTTCACCGCTCTAAGACGATCACTTCTCCTGGGATCAGCTGTCTCCAGTCAGGTTGGGCGCTGGCTGTGTTAGTAACAGAGACATAGAAACAAAATGTTTTCGCTTATCACACCAGATATGGTGCTTAATCATAGCTATGATTAAGCACAATATCTGGTGTGAAACGTGTTAGCTGTGCAGTTGGTCTGTATTCACTTATGGTTTGAACTGTTTTTACAAAATAAAAGTGAATATTGGAGTGCGGCTATCCAGCATCATTTTTGTTTCTACAAATATATTCCCCTAATGTTATGGAGGTAAGGGGTAGGTGTTCTGTACTAAACACTCTAGAATAGAAGTTTCAAACTTGTGAACATCCTCTTTAGTAAATCAACCCCAGCATGTTTTTGGTAGAATTTGTATGTTGACCAAGAAATTTTTGCATGTGTGTCCCCACAATCTGTATATAATGAAATTTGTAGCCAACCTTCCCTTGCAGCTGACTGTAGGTGATAACTACAGCTTAAGATCTGCTAAACAAAGATCGGGCTTTGTGTATTCCCTTTGATAGAACTCCCAACTTTCAGATGGAAAAGGGTGGAAGATGACCTTTAGCAAAAAGATGTAGTTAAAGGACACACAACTGCCATGCCCCCAGTTGCGTGGCCCATGAAGACATAAGAAGCCAACCAAGAATTGTCTACACCCACAAGGGGTGTGTGTGTGTGTTTTTGTTTTCTTAGTTTTTTTTTTTTAACCATGTTGTAAGGATTGTGTAAAAGGTTTAGTGTAGTGTAACGCTTCTGATGAGCACAGACCATTTATTAAACAGGCCTACACATCCCTCAAAAAAGGGGGAAGTAAAGAGACATGGCAACCAGTCCAAAAGAGTGGCATGTCCTTCTGAATGAGGGACAGTTGGTCATACTCATATCTTTAGGGACGAATGAGCATTGATTGGCCTTGCACGAACTGTACATAACTGTCATGTATGAAAAAGAAAATTCATTCCAGTAAACATCATGGGACACAGGCTAATATTCATTACCTGCTGGGTTATACTCCATCTCCAGGTGAATGGACACTGGTAGACAAAAGGTCTTGAGACAGGAAGTGATCCCCATATATAACCCCTCCCCTCCCATTCAGGAAGTACTTCAGTTTTTTTTTTTTTACCAGTGTCTGCAAGGTGGATGGCACAGTTTGCGCTTGAGGTCTCTAGTCCCACAAACTGTTCTTAAATCAAGGGTTTGACCGATGAGATCCAATAGACAGACTTTATATGCTTGGATAAATGGTACCCGAGCCTCACAAAGAAGACTCAAGATCCTGCGGGGTTTTGCCTGTAATGTGGCCTCCGGGCGCTGGACCCTGCAAAGTGGAATCCTGGACACCACAGCGCTAAGGCATTCCTGCAGGGTGCTGTACAGGTCCAAGGGAGTGGACTCTAAACATGAAAAGGGTACCCAGTCTTTGAAGGTCTTCATGTGACAGGAACCCGCCGTGATGGGTGAAGTTTGGGCTTAGTTTCTAAGCTGCCCTGCGCGTGGACAGGTAAGTGAAACCCCTTTTCTTTCTTATTGTGGGGTGTCCCAGTGATTGTTACAATCTACAAGCTAGAGGCCGGATACCTGTGTGCAGTGACCATATGGGGGAGTTTTGGGCTAGCGGTGCATGTTTTGCAAAGTGTACTTTTTTTTTTTTTTTCTTGTGTCTGGATGTTTTTACCTGTATGATGGTGCACGACGGTGCGTCATTTTGGCCTCGGTTCACCATGGCGCACGTGCATTCGCAAAAGCGCTGCTGGACGTAGCAGTTTGGCGGCCATGGCGCACGCTGCTTTGCTGCACAGGCGCAGTAGCCTTTATCTGGGTGCACGAAGATTTGCGTCATGCGTGAATACAGCCATGCCCGCGCACGTGCGTACGCACAGATGCATTAAGGTGAAAAAACTTCCGACAATACCGCTGCCCCCACCACCCCCCCTCCCCCCCTCCCCCCCCCCGTTTTACTTTCGTGACCCCTCGAAAGTCCCGCGCTCGCTCCCGACATCCTCTTTGCCGCTCAGCCTGGCCGCTGATTGGCTACAGTGGATGGATTGAAGGCAGCACAGCCATTGGCTCGTGCTGCTGTCAATCACATCCAATGATGCGGGCCAAGTGATACAGTGAGCGGCTATAGCTGCTGGCTGTATCACGGGAGCGCGCCCGCATGAACTAACCACCATGCGAGGGAGCTCGCATTAAGGTGGTGAGTCCTTGCGGGGAGGAGCTGAAACAACTGCCAAGGGACCCCAGAAGACCAGGTTCGGGGCAACTCTGTGCAAAACGAGCTGCACAGTGAAGGTAAGTATAAGATGTTTGTTATTTAACCACTAGACATCCGTGCTATGGCCGAATGACGGCCACAGCGCAGACCTGCATTCCCGGGAGGCCGTCATATGACGGCCTCCCCTGTGCGCGCACTGCAGGCGCGCTGTGATTAGAGTCTGAGACTCGGCTGATCACTGATCCGTGTAAGGGGCCGGTCCCGGCCCCTTACCATGTGATCAGCTGTCAGCCAATGACAGCTGATCACATGATGTAAACAAAACATCGGTAATCGTGAGTAGAAAAAAAAGCCGATCACCGGCTCACATGTCGGGGACATCGGTCCCAAAGTGGAAGAGGCACATGTGCCACCTAACAGTGCCCACAGTGCCAATCAGTGCCACCTGCCAGTGCTGCCTATCACTGCCGCCCCATCAGTGCCCATCACTGCCGGAGAAAAATTACCCGTTTTTTTTAAATTTTTTTTTTAATTCAGTTTTTTAAATTTTTTTTAACCAAAAGTAAAAACCGCAGAGGTGATCAAATACCACCAAAAAGCTCAATTTGTGTTGAAAAAATAATTTAATTTGGGTACAGTGTTGTATGACCGCGCAATTGTCATTCAAAGTGCGTCAGCGCTGAAAGCTGAAAATTGGTCTGGATAGGAGGGGGGTTTAAGTGCCCGGTAAGCAAGTGGTTAAAAAAAAAAATATACCTTTACAACCCCTTTAAGTTGCCTCTTGCAGAGGTGACTGCGCCTCCTGGTCCTCTTTGGGATCCCTGAGGCCTCTTCAGGCTGCGTAGGCTTTTCCCCTACACCCCCTGAGGCCTCTTCAGGCTGCGTAGGCTTTTCCCCTACACCCCCTGTTGGAACAGGCGGTGTATGCTGATTGGGAACCTGGCAGGGTTTTTGTTCCTCCTAAGGTTTTCCCTTTAATATCCCATGGCTAAAAAGTTCGTTAAAAATTGGAGCATGCCAGCTATAGATGCAGCAGTCTCTTAATCAAGAACTTGACTTGTGCAGTAGATAAAGCACAGGGTGTGAAATACCCTGTTTACAAAGAAAAGGAAGCCTTTAATAATGACTCCAATTTCTTGCCAAGGATCAGGTCAAACTGCCTGATAGGCCTAACCAGTAGGATGATCTGCCTGAAAATAAGACATTCCTTGAGCGCTGTGTTTTTTACTGTTGACGCCTTAAAGGATTCAATACAGCAGGTTTCTCGTTTGGCTCTTGTCTGTACATATGCGCAGACTTTTGTGGCTTAAGATCTGGTCAGCTGAGCTTCCTTGTAAAGTTGTTGGCAGGTTTCCCTTTTTCATGGGGAATTTTTATTTAGTGATTATTTGGACAAATATATCTAAAAGATTTCTGGAGGGAAGAGTTCACTACTTCCTGTGATGAAAAGCACCAGACATCCCTCGTTTAAAACCTCAGGGACTGCTTCCTCAAATGTGTCAGCATCAAGGCAGTTTCGCTGCCAACAGGTCACTAGGGCCAGGGGCAAGCCGCAGGGCCAAAAGAAGCCCTGGGTCAAAGATTCTAAATCCAGCACCAAGCCCTCCTTTTGAGGGGACTCCCCCACTCCAATGAGTGGGGGGGGGGAAGGCTGCTGCATTTTGCGGACATTTTGGAGAACAATAATTCAGGACGAGTGGGTCACCTCAATTGTATATCGCGGTTACAAGCTGGTGTTATGGGGGGGGGGGTTCCCTCTTAGGTTTTTAAGATCCAGCGTTCCCTTGGATCCGCCAAAAAAACTTATTGCTTCAGGTACTACATCAAGGAGTGGTTCCTGTATCCAAAAGGGGCACAGGGTTTTAATCAAACCTGTTTACGGTTCAGAAACCAAGCTAGGACGCAAGGCCCGTTTTGGACCTAAGATCCCTGAACAAGTATCTACTGATACAGTCCTGTTGGAGTCTGCTCCAGTAGTAGCCTCACTCCTGAGGGGAGACTTTCTAGCCTCCATCGATATGACACGTATTTACACATGCCTATCTTTCAGCCTCATCAGAGGTTCCTACATTTTGCAGTAGAGGAACATAATTTCATTTGTGGCTCTATCCTTCGGGCTTTCTACAGCTCCCCAGGTGTTCACAAAGGTCTTGGCACTAATACTGGGTCTTTTTCAAGGGCCCAAGGGATCCTGGTGCCCAGGTATCTGGATGACCTCCTGCTCAGAGATCACTCATTACAGGCTCTAACGGAGCATAGTATGCACAGTGCGTTATTTGAAAAGCGTAGGCTGGATCATAAATACCGAAAAGTCAGCCTTGACACCAGCTCAGTCTAAAGTATTTAGATCTGATCCTAGATACGGTTCAAGCAAGAGTATTCTTGCCACCTGTAAGGATATGTGCCCTGAAGGTTCAGGTGCTTCGTAAGGGGCACCAACCAGACACCCCTCCATTTGGCTCTGTATGAGTCTTCTAGGGAGGATGGTATCCTCTGAGGCAGTGCCCTATACCCAATTCCATTCCAGGCCTTTACAACAAGACCTCTTGTTGGCTTGGAACAGAAGACAAGCCCTGGATTATCCAGTGCGCTTATCTCCTTGGGCACACTTAAGCCTAAACTGGTGGTTGCAGGATCAGAACCTGTGAAAGGTAAAATCCTTTCTCCTTAACTTGGAGAGTGCTGACTATAGATGCCAGTCTCTCAGGCTGGGCAGCGACCCTAGACGGGCTCACAGCTCAGGGGAAATGGTCAGGGACAGAACAGATCCTGCCCATTAACTTCCTGGAATTACAGGCAGTATGTCTGGCCCTTCGCTCCTGGACGGTGGAGCTTCAGGACTGCCCCATCAGGGTTCATTCCGACAATGCCACTGCAGTGGCCTATATAAACCACCAAGGCGGTACCAGGAGTCGTTCACCTCTGAAGGAGGTGAACCACATACTAGCCTGGGCAGAGGGACATGTGCCGATTCTATCAGCAGTCCATATCCTGGGAGTAGCTAACTCTCAGCCGCCAGCAGATCTGCCTGGGGGAATGGTCCCTACACCCAGGGGTGTTCCAGAAAATTTGCCAGCGTTGGGGATGGCCAGAGGTTGACCTATTGGCATCCAGGTTCAACAACAAGCTACAGCAATTTGTGTCCCAAGCAAGGGATCCTCTGGCAATCTGAGCAGATGCTCTGATGGTTCCATGGAGCCAGTACATTCATTGTTTTACCTCCAATCCCTCTCCTTCCACATTTGTTGCGCAGGATTCGGAGAGAGGGGGTTCCAGTCATTCTGGTGGCACCAGCCTGGCCCAGAAGGCCCTGGTTCCCGGAGATTGTGAGACTGACAATAGATGGGCCATGGACGCTTCCACAACACCCGATCTACTGTTTCAAGGTCCTATATTCCACCCCAATATACCGTCTCTAAATCTGACGGCATGATTTTTGAAGCCAGGGTGCTGAAGGACCGTGGCATCTCGGGACCAGTAGTGTCTACCCTAGTGAATGCTAGAAAAGCTTTTACTAGGAAGATTTTCATAGAGTCTGGAAGACTCTTATAGCTTGGTGTGAAGCCAGAAAAATGGCATCCTCGGAAATACGTGATTGGGAGAATTCTCTTTTCTACAGTCAGCTGTGGAAATCAGACTGGCTTTGAGTACAATCGGAGGTCAGATTTCGGCCTTGTCAGTATTCTTCCAAAGGGCTTTAGCATCCCGTTCGTTAGTCTGAACCTTTATGCAGGGGGCAACTTGTTTGCTTCCCCCCCATTAGGTCACCTATTTGTCCTTGGGACTTGAACTTGGTGCTGTCTGTGTTACAGAAACAGCCATTTGAACCGATTAAGGAAATTACGTTAGACTTGCTGTCACGCAAGCTAGCCTTCCTGATGGCCATCACCTTGGCTAGAAGGGTGTCGGAGTTGGGAGGCCCTTTCGTGCAGGGAACCATACTTGATCCTTCACCATGACAGGGTCGTGTTACGACCTGTTCCATCCTCTTTGCCAAAAGTGGTGTTGGCCTTTCATTTAAATAAGGACATTTTGCCTTTTTTTTCTCTCAGCCTCACTCGGCGGAAGAGAGACGACTGCATTCATTGGACATTGTCCGGGTAGTCAAGGTTTATTTGTCTAGATCTGCGGAGAGCTGAGGATCAGACTCCTTTTTTGTTTTGCCAGAAAGACCCAAGAAGGGGCAGGCAGCTTCCATTGCCAATTGGGTCCGTCAATTGATCATTCAGGCCTATGGTCTGAAACCTAAAGCTCCTCCCTTTTTAGGGTGAGAGCTCATTCTACCAGGGGTGTAGGAACCTCCTCGGCTTTTCACAATCGGGTATCTGTGGCCCAGATTTGTAAGGCTGCTACCTGGTCTTCAGTGCATACGTTATCAAAACTTTATCAAGTGGATGTTCGAGCAGCTGAGGATTTGGCTTTCGGCCGCAGTGTATTGCAGGCTGCTGTATAAGTTGACGGCTATTATTGACAGGGTGTCTCCCTTACCTCAAGACTATTGCTCTGGGACGTCCCAGCAGGTAATGAATATTGGCCTAACTCTGTGTCCCATGATGCATGAAAAAAATAGGATTTTTTTTCGTCATACTTACCTGTAAAATCCTTTGAGTATATCATGGGACACAGAGATCCCTCTCTTTTTTTGAGGATTCAGTGCTTGCTACAAAACTTGAGAACTTCCTGTATGGGATCGCTTCCTGTCTAAAGACCTTTGGTCTACCACTGTCGATTTCACCTGGAGATGGAATATAACCCAGCAGGTAATGAATATTAGCCTGACTGTCCCATGATCTCAAAGAAAAGTATTTTACAGGTAAGTATGACAAAAATCCAATTTTTCACCCCTAGCTTTTAGACCAACATTTCCTTTATATAAAATATGAAACCAAGAAGCCTGATCTATAATAAACAGGTAACTTGCGCTTAACTTGAGGCTTATAGCAGGTTCCTTATAAGCACAGTGTTAAGCTAAAAAAAGCCAAAAAATGCTTCAGTTGTATAGGGTATACGTAAAAGTTTTGAAAGATCCCCAGCACTTCTGAATCATAAGTAGCTGAAGGCTGGGCTGGGTTTTTATTCAATTTTGACTTTTAATCTAGCTTACTAACCCAGGAATATGCTATGACTTTTTGGGCACTACATGGATGTATTCCACATAACCTATGCATCTTTTTAAGTTATAATGTATGGCATTAGGAGTGGGGCAAAGATTATGTTTCCACTAATCTTCTAAATCTAAAAATGGAGCAGATGCTACTCCTAATTAACAAAGGGGTAGGCATGACCATTTTTCTGTTAAGTACCATTTTGTGCTTTTGATTTATAGCACTTTAACACAAACGTCTTCTCCTCTCATGTCTTCTCTGCTCCTTCAGATAACTAATTCTTTTTTTTCTTTTTTTTTTTCCCCTCAGACTCCCATCTACTGTGCATGACACAAAATGACATGTCCTTGCTAAGACTTATTATAAATGCTGTTTGTATTGTCTATATTAGGTTAGTGGTTGTAAAGACTCAAGGTTTTTTATCTTTAAGCGCTCTATGCATTAAGGTAAAAAATCCTGTGTGAAGCAGTACCCCAGCCCCTCTAAAACTTACCTGAGCCCCATCTCGATCCAGCAACGTGCACAAACTCTTCAGGTCTCTCTTCATTGGCTGAGACATCAGCGGTAGGCTATTGGCTCCCACTATAGTCAATCACAGGAGAGGGCAGAGCTAAGCCACGCTCTGTGAATGAACACATGGAGCAGCGGCTCAGTAGCCCCCATCGCAAGCTGCTTGCAATGGGGGCAATAAGCTGGAGGGAGGGGCCTGGAGCGCCAGCAGGGGACCCAAGAAGAGGATTGGAACTGCTCTGTGCAAAGCCATTGCACAGTGACCTTTTTATGGTGCCTTGCCCAAGGTCAAAGATCTTGCCTTGTCCCCATGTTTTGAAATTTGTTTAGGGCAGGTAGCCTCCACTTTCACCAATGTCAAGTTTTTTTTTTTTTCGCTTTTAATTGTCCACCTTCCCCACGCCATCTGAGTATAAATTCTGTACCCATTCCTAAAAGGCAAGTGAGGTGTAGGCATGCCCTTTTTTGTAAAGTGCCATTTTCCAAGGCACGTACAAACACTAGTGCTCCACTTCAAACCTTTTTATGCAAGTGCACTTTCTCATCTCTCCCTCAGGCTACTTTTTTTCCCATTTCTTCACCCTTTTAACATGATCTCACTAACCTTCGTTTTTGCAATAATGCCCTCTCAAACTCATTTTTTACCCCTCTTTTCCACCTCGCAGCCTATACACATCACCCTCACCTCTGCCCTCTCATTACCGCACTTATCTCCTGCTACTTCTGACCTGACATCACATGTTACCACTTGCAAATCACTGGGACATTTACCCTCTCATATCCTGCTACCTCCTCACCTCCCATTACTCTTATTCTGTCAGGATATCAACACAAACTCTGGCCCTTCATCTAATGCTCACCTCCAGAACTGGCGGTTCTCTGGCAGCAGCACAACCCTTTCTCTCTGAAGTACCCACCATCCTCGGTGACTTTAACATTCGAGTCCATGTTAACGACGAAGCCACCTCAACTACTCAACCTAACCACCTCCTTTTACCTAACAAAATGGACACACACCAATGGCAATATCCTCATCCTTGTCCTGCCTTTGCACTCCCTGCAACTTCTCTAAAACACTTTTCCTCTGATAAGAACCATATCGGGGGGAGAAAGGAGGTGGAAGAGCAGAACTTCCCCTTTTGGGTGAAGTTCCACTTTAATGACACCACAAAACAACTTATTTACTCCCCGGTTATCTTCTACATTGCCTGCTGCAGCTCTCCTCACTGGCCTACCTTTACACAGGCTTTTCCCTTCAGTCTACCATGAAGGCTACTGCTAGCCTTAGTAAGGGCTGTGGCTGTTTGGTAATATACACTAGTCCTCAAGACTCTGCTCATGTAGTGTAATTGCTGCCCGAGCAGAGAAATGCAAGATGTCTGACAGCTCGCACCCTCTGTCACAAGGTCACACCTGGTGGGAATATGTGGTAGTTTACTTTATGGCATTCCCTTTGTTAATCATAGATCTGTGCTTGTTTCTCTTGCACTCTGAAATAGAAACTGGCACCGGTGGTGCAGATAAACATGATATACAGTATCTCACACAAGTGAGTACACCCCTCATATTTTTGTAAATATTTTATTATCTTTTCATGTGACAACACTGAAGAAATTACTACAATGTAAAGTAGTGAGTGTACAGCTTGTATAACAGTGTAAGTTTACTGTCCCCCCCCCCCCCCCCAAAAAAAAAAAAAACTCAAAACACAGCCATTAATGTCTAAACCACTGGCAATAAAAGTGAGTACACTCCTAAGTAAAAATGTCCAAATTAGGCCCATTAGCCCTTTTCCCTCCCTGGTGTCATGTGACTCGTTAGTGTTACAAGGTCACAGGTGTGAATGGGGAGCAGGTGTTTGGTGTTATCACTCACTCTCATACTGGTCACTGGAAATTCAACATGGCGCCTCATGGCAAAACTCTGAGGAGCTGAAAAAAATTGTTGCTCTACATAAAGAAGGCCTAGGCTATAAGAGGATTGCCAAAACTCAAACTGAGCTGCAGCACTGTGGCCAAGACCATACAGCGGTTAACCAGAACAGGTTCCACTCGGAACAGGCCCCGCCATGGTCGACCAAAGAAGTTGAGTGCACGTGCTTAGCGTCATATCTAGAGGTTGTTTTTGGGAAATGGATGTATGAGTGCTGCCAGCATTGCTGCCGAGGGTTGAAGCGGTGGGGAGGTCAGCCTGTCAGTGCTCAGACCATACGCCGCACACTGCATCAAATTGGTCTGTATGGCTGTCATCCCAGAAGGAAGCCTCTTCTAAAGATGCACAAGAGCCCGTAAACCGTTTGCTGAAGACAAGCAGACTAAGGACATGGATTACTGGAACCATGTCCTGTGGTCTGATGAGACCAAGATGAAGGTATTTTGGTTCAGATGGTGTCAATCCTGTGTGGCAGCAACCAGGTGAGGAGTACAAAGACAAGTGTGTCGTGCCTACAGTCAAGCATGGTGGGCG
Source organism: Aquarana catesbeiana (assembly GCF_042186555.1). Classification (NCBI taxonomy): domain Eukaryota; kingdom Metazoa; phylum Chordata; class Amphibia; order Anura; family Ranidae; genus Aquarana; species Aquarana catesbeiana. The sequence goes on from NC_133326.1 coordinate 555,381,941, forward strand.
TGTCATGGTCTGGGGCTGCATGAGTGCTGCCAGCACTGGGGGGGGGTTACAGTTCATTTAGAAAACCATGAATGCCAACATGTACGGTGACATACTGAAGCAGAGCATGATCCCCTCCTTTCAGAGACAGTATTCCAACATGATGACCACTGCCTTGCTAAAGAATCTGAGGGTAAAGGTGATGGACTGGCCAAGCATGTCTCCAGACCTAAACCCTATTAAGCATCTGTGGGGCATCCTCAAACGGAAGGTGGAGGAGAGCAAGGTTTCTAGCATCCCCCAGCTCCGTGATGTCATGGAGGAGTGGAAGAGGACTCAGTGGCAACCTGTGAAGCTCTGGTGAACGCCCTGCCCAAGAGGGTTAAGGCAGTGCTGGAAAATGGCCACACAATATTGACACTTTGGGCTCAATTTGGAAATTTACACTGTTATACAAGCTGTACACTTGCTACTTTACATTGTAGCAAATTGTCATTTCTTCAGTGTCACATGAAAAGATATAATAAAGTTACAAAAAATGTGAGGGGTGTACTCCCTTTTGTGAGATACTGTAGGTCTATTATGGCACGTGGGGTCTGGGTCATTCCCCAGAAAGTGTATGTGGAATACATCTGTTGTGAATACGAGTCCCAGTATGTTCCTAACCTAGTCAAAACTATGACTTTCTCTTTCAAAACCTGTGCTGCAGGTAGGGTTGCCACCTTTTCATCAAGTCAAACCTGAACACTTTAACAGCGCACTGAATTTTTTGTTGTAGTATACAAAACAAATGAAAACAAAATGTAATACAACTGGATGTAAATCCTGTATAACCTTTTTTAAAAATTGTGCTGCACCAAAATGCATGGTATCTTGTTACCAAACGTTTTGCCACAGCTGAATGAGCGCAAAAGCAAGGGGTGTGGTAGTGCCATTAAGACTTAAAGGCACCACTGCACACCTGCAAAAGGGCTGTATGGTTTTTATGCATTGCAGGAATGCACACAATTTTGTGCACAATCCTGCGGTGCAAAAATGTCCACCTAGAACAGGGGTAATAAACTGAAATTCAAGGCGGCCCAGTTACTAAAAAAAAGTCCAGCTGGGGTCCAAATTGCTCTCTAATATAATGTAAAAGTAGATTAATTGCATCCATATTTCAAGTAAAAGAAAATTAGAACCAGCTTACATAAGGTGTGTCCCCTTCTGGCGTCCCCATCGGGTATCCCCACCAGAGCTCCCCCTTACATCTTGTGTCCATTACATCCGGTGTCCCCCACAGTCCCCCTTGCATCTGGTGTCTCCACCAGAGCTTCCCCTTACATCTGGTGCCCCTCCTTACATCAGATGTTCCCATCACAGCCTCCCTTGCATCAGATGTTCCCATCACAGCCCCCTTTGCATCAGATGTGATACCAGAGCCCCCCTTTCCCCCTGTACTCACTAACTGCAAAAAAGTTCCTCATTTCTCTTTCCAGGCTCCACACACTCCGTGTTCGTTCCTCTGCAGTGCTGCTGAGACTTTTCAGTCAGTGCCGGCTCTTTATTGCCCCCTGCAGGCTGGAGGGAGGAGAACACCTAATCCTCTCTCCAGCCATGAGCCACAATCCCACCTGAATGTGTCCAGTTTTCAGGGGGGCTCAAAACCTGGACTGTACAAGTGAATCCTGTACAGGTGGCAACTAGCTACAGGGTGCAGGGCAGATTTACACCACAGCACGGTTGTTGGAATGTGGACAGGTCAGGAGTCGCGGGCAGAATGGATACAGTCTTCCCTCTGTCCTTTAGACCTATTCATGCTGGGTAGGGGACAGTGATCGATGCTGCAGTGTAGGAATAGAATTGTTCTGCATCCAGTGGAATATTTTAGCTGTTTGCCTGCAAAATTGGATTTGACCACAAGATGGAGTCGGTGGTAAATTTACACTTTTGCAGAAACCTTTAACAAAAGTTCCCATCATTCTTCAGTCTAAGGAAGAGAAACGGGTGCATCCTGGGAACTGACGCCATCTTAGAGACTGACAGCAGGAACCAAATGGAGCACATGTTGGACTGGGACTTTCTATCCCATAAATGCTGCATTGCTGGTGAGTTACTGATCGCCATTTACAGCCTAGCTTATTTATTGTATTTCTTGTGCTGATTATATGTATTTGTATTTTTTCTTAAGTTTCACCCACCCAGTTGTTAAAGCTTCAAAATGAGACTGTCTGGTTTATTCCAGAATAGGAGAGTTTAACTGCATGTCGAGCTACACTTAGGGAAACGTGTAGCGGGGACGGAAAAAATAATTTTCTGCCTGCTCCAACCACCTGTACTGATGCTTGGACTGTGGCAGCCCCAACCCAGCTGCCCAGACTTGGACAGTAGAGAACTGGGAGAGAGTTGTCTTTTCTGAAATCAGGCGTAGCCAGGGCCGGATTAGCCACAAGGCCACAGAGGCCAGGCCTCAGGGCGGCAGTAGTGTAGGGGCGGCGCCGCTCCTGCAGCGACTTCGCGGCTGCCCCCCCTTTCGTGCTGCCGATTAGTCTATTATGGGCACCAGTGCCCATAGAAAAGATGGCCGCGAGCCGACCACGAAACTGCGCATGCGCCCTTCCGAAGCCGGCCGGGCTCGGGAAAGCTCATAAGCGCTCGGCCGGGCGGCGCATGCGCAGTAGCGTGATTGCGCCGCCATTTTTGAAAAAATTGAGAGTAGCAAGTAATGTCAGCGGTGCGGCGGGGGAGAAAGATGACATCTCTCATTGCCCGCACCGCTGTTCCGCCCTCCTCCTGGTGGCAGGCAGCATGGCAAGGGACATCCCCATCTGGTGGCAAGGGACATCCCCATCTGGTGGCAGGCAGCGTGGCAAGGGACATCCCCATCTGGTGGCAGGCAGCGTGGCAAGGGACATCCCCATCTGGTGGCAGGCATAGTGGCAAGTGACAAGAGATGGTGGCAAGTGACACGCTCAGGGCTCCCAATGATTCTGCATTATGGTGAGTTGAACTATTTCAGTTTATATTACAATGTAATGATAGAAATAATGTGTTTCAATCATCCTGACACCATAACAACCATGGTGCCGGGGATGATTGAAGCACTAACACCAGCCATTGCCTTGAAAATTTGCCTGCGAAAAATCCTTACCCCTCGCGCGCTTACCCTGAAGTATTTTTAGTCTGTACAATTAAAGCCAGTTATTTTCAGTGTTCTCGTGTGTGGAGATATGTTTTTAATTGATCTATTGTAGAAGTCATCGATAAAGGACGTGGTGTGTGTGTGTGGGGGGGGGGGGGGGGGTTGGGGCGGCATTGAAGGACCCGGCCTTGGGGCGGCAAAGGGAGTAAATCCGGGCCTGGGCGTAGCTACTGTCACAGAAGAGACTCACAATGAGCTAATCCTCAGCTCAGTTTTTGTGCAGGCTGTGGCATTGGCCAAGGACGGGTCATAGGGTGAGGTGATAGCCAGAGTATTTTGTAGACTGTTTTTTCTGCATGTGCTGAGCAGGGTGCAGCTGGCAACTGAAAGCCCCCTCCTACCTGAAACACTGCACCTGAGGCTGCAAGAGATTGGCAAATTAAGCTTCAGCTTTGAACACTGCAAGTGGTTGTTTTCCAGCTTTCCTATTTGGAATTGACTAAATGGAATATCTGAAGTGGCTCAGGATAGATGAGACATCTCTACACCAAACTGACATGGTGCATGAAAGTGTTTTTCTATTGCTTAAATCCTCATTATTGGCAGCATTCTTCCCATTTTTTTTTTGGTGGGTTTTGTATGCATTTAGCAAGAAAAGGACCAGAGGGACCCAGTGCAGTGGCATATCCTCAATGGGGGAAATGTGTTCCACTGTTCGTTCTGCTTCTACCCCAACGCCACCATCTATGCAGTCATTGGTTGCTAGGACCATCGGCATCCTAGCAACAGATGGCACGCTTTCCCAGCATGCACAGCAGGATAAAGGCTCTCTGTGCAGAGGGAGATTCTGATCGAAGTGGCAACTTTTGGTCTAAAGGAGGATACCGATCTAAAGGGAAATGAAAGACTGATCTAAGGGGGAAACTCTAATTTAAGAGGACTAATTAAGACAGGATGCCTAAATGGAACCCTGATGTAAAAAAGTGGACTCCTAATATGAACAGGGAGAGTAAAGGTTGCTAAATTTTAAAGGGGTTGTAAAGTCTGAAGGTTTATCTTAATGCATTGTATGCATTAAGAAAAACTGTGTGCAGCGCCCCCCCCAATACTTACCTGAGCCCCATCTCTGTCCAGGAGTGTGTTTTGCTTGCGTCAATCTAGCAAGGTTACTCTGTGGTTATAAGCAAGGAAGCTGAGATTTCTGCAGTGTGTAAATTGTGCTTTTTACTATACAAAGATGCTGTACATACAAAAACTATTACAATATTAGGAATACGATACAAGACTGACTGATATCTATAACAAGCAAAATGCCTAGCAACTGAACAGCCTATGGTCTAACAGTACAAATACACTTAAAGGTTACTTATCTTCTGTTACTGTATGTTCGTGATCGCCATTGGAAACGATTTTCCTGGAGCATCAGGCAAGTTTCTTCTATCCTGAGTGGTGTCAGATGTTACAGCATGATTGTGTGTGTAACATCTGACGCTACTCATGATAGAAGAAACTTGCCTGATGCTCCAGGAGAATCGTTGCCAATGGAGATCACGAACATACAGTAACAGAAGATAAGTAACCTTTAAGTGTATTTGTACTGTTAGACCATAGGCTGTTCAGTTGCTAGGCATTTTGCTTGTTATAGATATCTGTCAGTCTTGTATTGTATTCCTAATATTGTAATAGTTTATGTACAGCATCTTTTGTATAGTAAAAGCACAATTTGCACACTGCATAAATCTCAGCTGCCTTGCTTATACCACAGAGTAGCCTTGCTAGATGGACGCAAGCAAAACATTTGGGGGCTCGTGCCGCGGTCTGTGCTATAGTTCAATTGAAGCAGACCTGTTTTTTTTCTGTAGTGTGTTGTGTAGCTTGTGCTAGGTAAAATGCTGCGTAAACTGTTTAGGAAAAGCAAGGCTGCAGAGGGTTCTGGTGGCCAGAAGGAAGTGTGCAGCTTACCTATCTGGGCCAGAGACAATGAGTGGGAGCCTCTTGCCAAAGAATTTGTGAAGTATGCTTCTCCCTTGAACCTGACTTGGGGTGATAAAGTCTCAGATCATTTTGTAGATTTTAGCCTTAAGGGGTTGGATTTAAGTAAAAAAGAGAAGAGGACATTGTCCACGGTGGGCTGGTATTTCCTTAATGCTTTTTACACTGAATCACAGAGGAGGCGGAGGCAGAAGTTAAGGTATTAAAAGACCAGCTAGAAGTTGCTTCAGAGTGTGTGCATTCAACTGCTAGTCGGGCTGATGATTTGCAGGAGCGGTGTGCAGCCCTCATGACCAAATCAATCAATGCCTTAAGGAAAAGGAAGGGCCGTAAACCTGTTAGTAAAGCCAGGGTACGTGCCGTTGTCGCATCCCGAAATTGGGATTGTGAGGATGAGGAGATAGTTTGATATTTTGCATGATGATCTGCTAGTGCGAAAGAAAAGTATGCCAGACCTCTCATTACTAAGCATAGGAAACGGCAACATGATAGAGAGGATATGGCAGATGGGGAGGTGCATTATTGCAACCCCAGAGATGTTGAATTTTCAGAAGTACGGGAGTTTACACAATCTGAACTCCATGAGCTGGCAAAACAATACAAAGGTCTGGGGAGCCCCTATTGACATGGCTCCTACGCTTATGGGATGAAGGGGCGGACAGTGTTGTTTTGTCAGGTAAGGAAGCTGTGACTATGGGAGTGAAAACCCATGATCCACAATTGCATCAGGCAATGCGAAAAGCCCGAGAGTTTAGCGTGAATTTTTCACTGTTTGACCTCGTGAGAGATGGAATAATCCGAGTATATGCTAGTCCTACTGACCTGGAAAATACCTACTCAAGGAGAACAATTGGAGAGGGTATTTCCAGGTTACGTGAGATGGGTTGTGTAACCGGATTAAATAAGTTTCCAGAATGGATGGGTCCAGATATGGAACCCTTTACGTCTGCTCTGCACTCTAAGCTGATGAAGTCTGCGCCGTTTAATCTCAGGGCTCCATTGTCCTTGTTGGGAGGCCTGGGATTAAACAGCAAGATTCATGAAGCCACAACCCTTTTAAGCCAGTTGGGGGAGCTAGAGAAGATTAAAACAAATCAATAAAACATATATAGTGCAGCGCTGAAATTATTAATCATCTCAAATGTCCATATAGGAGAGATCAGAGTGTCAGCGGTGATGCAGGGTGCTTCATGCAAATCCAAAGTGCTCATAAATCCGTGCTCCCCTCTCCTGCCAGTCAAACCGCTCACCTTGTAATATGGACCCCTGAACTAACAGAAAGGTCTCATAGGCGTTCACCACTTAATAGTGGTCGGGGTGGTATCTTGACTGGTAAGCCGGAACCCTCTTCAATAATAAGACTTTATCTATTTCATGCATTATGGATGGATACTTTAAGAAAAAATATAGTGCTCTTTGTATAACTAGAAAACGAATCCTTTTATTAAGACAGGTACTCACATATATAGCACTATGCCCAGTGCTAGGTATTAAGGCACATACAATTTAAGGTGACGGTGAAAAGATAAGGTGGCTGCAGCGACGTCTAAACGGGATAAAACCAATCCGCACGCGTATCGTCCAGCAGGACTTCCTCAGCGGTCTTAGGGTCCCTTGCATCTACTCAGTGTTTTATATAAAGCCCACCTAGTTCACTCGTCTCTTGCAAATTAATTCCCAAGCGGTGACCGTCCAATCAGAACGCACCGCTTGGGAACAGGAAGTATAAAAGGTTAAATGTTTATCCCGGTTGCCATAGTGATCAGCGTCATGATATCATGACGTCATATCACCTGACTTCCTGGATCATAAAGCACCTCCCTCCTACATATGCAGACAAAGCATTAAGCCGCTGCAATAGGCTGACCTTCTGGTGAGGGGTGTGCCTCAATGCAAATTGCAGACGCAGTCACCGTCGTCACGATGACGCGGCGTCGTGTCATGTGATGGACTGTGTCAGAGTGCCTCCTTCCCTCGGCCAAGATGGAGCTAGAAAGCTGTGATAAGGTGACGCTATGTCACGTGATACTACCAGCCAGCCTCATCTATAAGAAGTGTAAGCAGAGGGGAAAAGGTAATAACACCAACCCTCTGCATCGCCATGGACACACAGAGAGCAGATGTTTAATGGGACTGGCATCACAGTACATAACCTATCCTTCTCAACACACATACTGATCGCGTGGCAGTGCTTTGTCTAGTTGATTTATAAAGCCGAATCATACCGGGAAGAAAATAAAGAAATCAAGACATTAAAAATAGGAATAAAATATGTTGATAGACGAGCCTTCACTGCAGCCACCTTTTACAATATAGTCATTAACCCTTAGTGGGATAAATGGTAAACATTCCTATAACTAACAAAATAAAAATATGTATATAAAAACTAAAATATCAATAAATGGTTAACGATCCGAAATGAAACAGTTCAAATCGAACTCGACATTGAGCCCCGTGGGCATTCCCACATGTGTCTCATATACCCAAAAAGACTCACGGCGGCTCAATTGTCTTATAAAATTGCCACCTCTCCAATGGGGTGTGACCTTCTCAACTCCCCAAAATTTTAACTTGGCAGGACTACATTTGTGACATATTTTAAAATGTTTGGAGACATTATGTGAGTCTAATCCTTTTTTAATATTAGTAATATGTTCTCCAATGCAGACATGCAAAGGTCGGGACGTTCTCCCCACGTATTGTAAGCCACATTAGCATTCCATAATGTATACCACACCTGCTGTGGAACATGTAATGAAGTCTTTAATCTGGTAAACCTTCTTAGTTGCCGTGGCAATAAACTCTTTGCGTTTTTTTGATGTTCCCCCTAGCTTGTTTGCATGGTGGGCAACGTCCACATGCGTAGAAACCTGTCAGGATGTTAGACATCCTATTTTCAAACGCGAGAGGTGGGTCAATCACCCCTGGGGCTAGCTTGTCTCTTAGGGATGGTGCCTTTTTATACACAAATTGAGGACGTTCAGGGAGAACAGGGCCTAGTATTTTGTCCTGCTTCAAAATAGGCCAGTACTTGCGAATGATCTTTTTGAATTTTTTATATTGGACATTGTAGTCCAAAATAATTCTTATATTCCCTGAGCTGTCCTGATTAAGATTAAAACAAAACCTGTCAGGGCAGTAGATAAGGTCAAGGCCAAACAGGAAGAATACAAGCAGAAAAGAACAGAGCAGAAAGGGAATGGGGTAGAGAAGACAGGTGAAGAGAAAACCGGGCTAGTTATTTCTAGGAAACAAATGTGGGTGGACCTATTAAAGGCAGGGGTACCTAAAGATGAGATGGCTTGTCTACTGCAGAAATGCTGAAGAGGTGGAAACATTTAGTAGGGAAAACTGTCAGGGTTAGAAACACTACTCCTAGTGAAGATAACACCAGCCTGGACTTAGAGAAAACAGAACAGACCCCCAAACCAATTCCCAAAACTGAACATGAACCCAAATCCCTTTATCCTGGGGAGGAGTTAGAGAATCAGAAAAGGGGATTGGGGGGTTCCTTATTCTTTATGAAGGGAAGGTGAGTCTCCTGTAATAGCCGTGAGGGCAGTGACAGCAGGAGACCGATGCCCATATGCACCTGTCACTGTATGGTGGGGGAAGTCATCTTATCCTACACATGTAAGGACTTTAGTTGATAGCGGAGCCGAAATTACACTTTTGCAAGGAAATCCTTCCCATCACAAAGGAGAATATGTAGAAGGTTTGGGAGGGCAAACCACACCAGCAGTTAGGATGCGGGTGAAATTGGCTATTGGCAAGGGATCAGGATTTATGACAAATGTTTTGGTATCGGTTACCCGAAAATATTCTTGGGATGGATGTACTTCAAGGTCAGTCAATTCAGACTGAAAGAGGTACATTCGCATTCGGGTATCCTGATAAAGCGTATCTGGTTAGGGCGGTGAAAGCTGTGGTCAGAGGTCATGCAAAATGGACCCCTGTCTACATGCCTCCGCCAGAGAAGCCAGTCTGTCTCAAGCAGTACAGACTTTCTGGAGGCCACAAAGAAATTGGGGAGACTATTCAAGAACTGTTGAGAGTAGGGATCCTTAGACCTGCTGTAAGTCCTTTCTCGTCTCCGGTGTTCCCAGTAAAAAAACCTGATGGGACATATAGAATGACTGTGGATTACAGAGGTCTAAACAAAGTGGCACCTCCATTGAAGTCAGCTGTACCAGATATGATCTCAATTGTTGAGAACAGTGCTAAAAATGCAGGAGAATATCATGCTGTGATGGACCTGGCTAATGCTTTCTTTTCGATTTTAATAGATCCAGAGTGTCAAGACGAGTTTGCTATGGTGTGGGACGGCCGCCAGTACACTTTCACTGTCCTTACACAAGGCTATCTTCATTCTCCAACGAATTGTCATGGACTGATTGCCTGAGATTTAAGTACCCTGAGTTTGAAAGTCGCTGTGTTCCACTACGTTGATGACGACATGATCTCTGGGACAAAAGATGTAACAAGCACTGCACCTGCTGATAGCCCACCCTCTGCTCTCCAAGTGCTCTATCAACAGAGACAAAGTCCAAGGACCTGCCACAGAAGTGAAATTCCTGGGAATGATGTGGACTGGGCCGCAAAGGAAAATTCCAGAGACGGTTGTGCAAACTATCCAGGCGCTGTCGCCCCCTACTACCAAAAAGGAGGCACAGAAGTTCATTGGAGTTGTGGGGCTCTGGAGATCGTTCATCCCACATCTTGGACTGATTCTGAGGCCTATATATAATGTCACCAGAAAAAAGACTGAGTTCTCATGGGTTTCAGAGCAGCGGACTGCATTCCTGGCTGCTAAAGAAGCTATTTTGCAGCATCAGGGATTAGGACCTGTGAGACAAGGAGTACCATTTAAGCTGGATGTAGTGGAGCAGAATGGTACCATATCTTGGAGTCTGTGGCAGCCAAATGAAAAGAGAGGACTGAGGGCAATACCCATTGGATTTTGGTCCAAACAGGCAGGTGCACAGAAGAGATGCACGCTCCTAAAGAAGTACCTGTTTGGGGCCTACACAGCACTTCAACATATAGAGCCCATTACAGGAAAGGACAGTCACCATCCATACTGCATTGCCAATAGCAGGATGGGTAAGAGACAATGGACTGACCACTAGGGCATCTGTAGCCCAGAACCAGACACTGATGAAATGGAAGTGGTACCTTCAAGAAAGAGGGGGTATTGCAGCTGGGGATGTTAGAGACATTTCAAAACAGTTGGCTTGTCACTTTTACCAGCACCCGGCCAGAAGAAGAAATTCCTGTGCTGCAGTCCTCCCCCATTCAAGAGGCTCCACCCTTTGAGTGTCTGTCAGAAGACATGAAGGAGTCAGCGTGGTTCACTGATGGTTCAGCCATAGTTACCTCGTCTGGACGTAAATGGACAGCAGCAGTCTACAACCTAAGTACAGACACAGTCCTGCAGGAGACCGGAATTGGAGGGTCCAGTCAGTATGCAGAGTTGAAAGCTGTGGTGATTACTCTTCAGGAGGATCCTCCTTCCCATGTCACTATCTGCACTGACAGCTGGGCGGTTTTTAAAGGACTGACATTTTGGATGCCAACGTGGAAGTCCGATGAATGGATGATTCTTGGAAAGGTGGTGTGGGGAGGCAAGGAAGTCTGGGACTACACCTGGAAGGAAGCTCACTCCTGCACCATAAAAGTGGGGCATGTTTATGCACATATGCCCCTAGTCCCAGACTTTGAGAACTATAACAGAGTTGCAGATGAAATCGCCAAAGTGAAGGCAGTTGTGCCAATTGATCCCGTCTTGATGAACTTGGCCAACTGGGCCCACAAGCAATCTGGACATTTGGGGCAGAAAGCAACATATGAATGGGCACAGCAGAGAGGATTGCTTATATCCATGGACATGATTAAGACTGTAATAGGGAACTGTACAGTGTGTGAAGTGCGACAGTGGCCATTGCAAAAGTACTCCACCGGGTCGATTAAGAGGGGTGAGAGGCCTGCTGAGATCTTGCAGATCGACTTGATCAGTCCCTGGCCCCAGGGAAACAATGGACTGAGATATTGTTGCACTGCAGTGGACACCTATTCAGGACTTATGCTTGTTAATCCTTGCAAACGTGCAGATCAAGCCGCAACGCTTCAACTGCTCCAGAAACTTGTTGTTGCTTATGGTTGTCCCAAACAAGTCCAAAGTGATAACGGCTCACACTTCACCGGATCAACAGTACAGCAGTGGGCCAAAGATTCTGGAGTGTACTGGTTGTGCCATATCCCATACCATCCACAGGCAGCTGGTTTGATTGAAAGATACAACGGGCTATTGAAGGACCAGATACGCAAACTTACACCCACACATACACTAAGTGGGTGGGATCGGGTCCTCACACAGGCAGTCATGTTAAATTTTAGGCCAAAAGCACACCATATGAGAGGATGATAGGGGCTGGAGTGCAGAGTTCAGTATTTATGTAAGGTTCCTGAAAGAACAGGGCTTAACAGATACCATGTTACTGCTTCCCATTACATAGAAACCAAGAGTGATGTATCTGAAGCTGAAGCCTATCTAGGAATGAGAGGTAATCTGGCAGGAAGGTCTGAAGTTACATTTGCATTGACAGATGAGCTTCTAGACAGTGGCTGGGACTCTGGTTAGTGGATACTTCTCAGCAAGAGTGGAAAATGAGGCTACATAACAGCAAACCTTCCAAAATAAACAGCAGTGATCTTCTGGGAAATATCAGTATATTTCCTCTCCTCCCTATTGATGTTCTTTGGGAGGGTCAGAAATGGGAACAGGCAGGGGGCAAAGTGTTAGTCAGATATCCAGGCAAGAAGCCATTTAGAGGAGAGATTGTAGCTGAAGGGCTTGGATCTACTGTTTATGTATTGGAACAGATAATCCGCTTTGTTTTTTCCACTCCACAGGCTGTCTCTGAATTGATCCATAGGAAGACCAGAGAAAAGTGGTTACATGATGGAAAGAATGACGGAAGATCGCAAGAGCTGTGGAGAGCAAGGCCTTTGTATTACAAGCCTGGACTTGTTTCTAAAGAACTTTAGAATGGACTTTCTAATGAACTTTTAAAGACTGAAACACCTCAATGACAGAAATATGGGAGGTGTTTCATTCAAGGAAAATTAATGTTTAAAATGAGGTTTCATAGTAAGTCATTTTCCATATGGAGTCTGAAAGAAAAAAAAAAATCTAGGGTGGAATGTGTTGCGTTTAAAAATATAATTTTTTTTTATATTCGACATAAGATAAATGGGACAATATTACAATAGTGAGTTGGTCAGATTACTGTCAGTTTTTTGGCTTGAGTAGATTTCTCAAACAAATGCTGTTTTATACAATGGGGGTAAATATCATTGTTGTATTTAATTGACAGTTCAATTAACAGGCTATTGTCTCTATTGCTACAGTACAGAAGAAAGACATTTAGTTGTTTGAGGTTTTCAAACTGAAAGAATGACTGTTAGATTACTATCAGGTGTTGGCCTGATTAGACAATGGGTACGTAGATGCAGTTTTCAACAGTCATTGTTTCTACAGCTACAGTAAACAGGCATGTTTTCTGTTTGGTAGCTATGGCAAACAGCCTGACACATAAAAGGGGGTGAGTAGGGAGACACACATCATGCTTTGAAGATCAGAAGCCGCCACTCATGATACAAGAACACTGCCTGGTGTCCAAGAAGCATCGTTGCCAATGGAGATCACGAACATACAGTAACAGAAGATAAGTAACTTTTTTAAGTGTTTGTACTGATATAGACTATAGGCTGTTCATTTGATAGGAATTTTGCTTGTTATAGAGATCTGTCAGTCTTGTATTGTATTCCTAATATTGTAATAGTTTTGTATGTACAGCATCTTTGTATAGTAAAAGCACGCTCTTCACACTGCAGAAATCTCAGCTTCCTTGCTTATACCACAAAGTAACCTTGCTAGACGCAAGCAAAACAGAGCGTCTCGGCTGTCTGGGACTCTTCCTCCTGATTGGCTGAGACAGCAGCAACACCATTGGCTCCCGCTGCTGTCAATCGAAGCCAGTCAATCAGAGCGGGGGAGGGCGTGGCAGAAACGCAGCTCCGTGTCTGAATGGGTACACAAAGCTGCAGCTCGGCTCAGGTGACCCCATAGCAAGCTGCTTGCTGTGGGGGCACTTAATGGGAGGGAGTGGCCAGGAGCACATAAGAGGAACCCGAGAATAGGAGGATCTGGGCTGCTCTGTGGAAATCCACTGCAACAGAGCAGGCAAGTACATAATTACGAACTGTCCCGGATTTCCCAGGACTTTCCCAGGATTTGAACTCTTTTCCCGAGTTTGTTTCCTGGGAAATGTCCCGAGAAATCAGTTTTTTTAACAAATTTCCGCCGCCGCTAGAGGTCCGCGGCGGGCGGAGACATTGTCTCCGCCCGCCGCCATTTTTAAGGAGACCAGGAATGGCTGGGCTGCTAGACGAAGCTTCTGCGTCGCCGCCCTCCCTGCGCCTCAACCTGCCTACCCGCCCCACTGCCGGTCTGCTGTAGAAAGTTAAGGGGGGCACCACTGGGGACACCTGATGTTAGGGGGGGGCACCGCTGAGGACATCTGTAAGGGGAGGGCTCCGCTGGGGACTCCTGATGTGAGGGGGGGGGCTCCGCTGGGGACTCCTGATGTGAGGGGGGGGGCTCCGCTGGGGACTCCTGATGTGAGGGGGGGGCTCCGCTGGGGACTCCTGATGTGAGGGGGGGGGCTCCGCTGGGGACTCCTGATGTGAGGGGGGGGGCTCCGCTGGGGACTCCTGATGTGAGGGGGGGGGCTCCGCTGGGGACTCCTGATGTGAGGGGGGGCTCCGCTGGGGACTCCTGATGTGAGGGGGGGGGCTCCGCTGGGGACTCCTGATGTGAGGGGGGGGGCTCCGCTGGGGACTCCTGATGCAAGGACGGACGGCTGGTGGCAGGCGACACGCTCAGGGATCCCACTGATTCAGCATTATGGTGAGTTGAATGATTTCATTTTATATTTCAATGTAATAATAGAAATAATGCACTTCAATCATCCTGACACCATAACAGCCATGGGATGATTGAAGTGCTAACACCAGGTGTTTGGAGTATCTTTATCTGCTGATTGTTAAACTTTCTAGAATACACATTTCTATTGTGTAGGATCTGGGGCTGCTGTCCCTCCATCCCTCTCCCCCCCCCCCCCCCTTTCCCTCTTCATCCCTCATTCATCTCAGACTCTAACCACACCCCCTTTGAGCCACGTCCATTTAAGACACGCCCACTATTTCACATAAACCACGCCCATTTTGCACTGCATTTTTACTTCCCCTGTGCCACGCCCACAAATGCATGCCCCGCCCCCTGATTATAACAAGACTCTGCCTACAGCCAAAGTGTCCCTAAATTTTTTTTTACAATGTTGGCAACTATGCAAGTATCATGTTTGTAAAGTTTTTTGTTTAGAAAAAAAATCACTAATGCTGCCTGAAAAGCATTCTTAATGCAAGTGTTCATTTCTTAATCATTGTGCTGTTATGTTAATATCCTATTAAACTCAGGTTTTATGTAACCATGCCTCTTAAAGTGGTTATAAAGCTTAAGGTGTTTCACCTTATTGCTATTAAGACAATACAAATGGCCATAGCAACATAATGTATTAATAGTTAGATTTTTAAGAACATATGTTTGTAGAGAAGCCAGGCTCCCCCACCCCTCTCCATTGATATGTAAATTAAACCAGTTTGATAGGTTGCTGAGCAGAGGAAGTTGGTATGCAAGAAGTTGGTGGGAGGGGCTTGGTCTTTTGAAACATGTGGAGAGAGGAAGGGAGATGTAGTTGGAAGGATGATGGAGTAACACATGGCTGCCGGAAGCTGGATAACTTTGGAGACATTTTAAGTTGGACTGAGCAAGGAACCATGAAGGACATTGCATCATAAACCCTAAGTTGAGTAACTGTTTAGTTTACTTAATGCATACATGCTTATATTTGTAGGCATATTTTTGTAAGCTATGAGTTGTATTGTGCATCCTACAGTTTGTATGTGCAGTTTTTTCCTGTTTAGTAAAGCATTGATACACTACAGAAGTTTAAGCTTCCTTGGTTTTACCGCAAGAACTTTAATAGACGCAAAGCATAACATGCATTCTATGTGTCAAGGCAGTGGTCATCAACCCTGTCCTTGGGGCCCACTAACAGGCCAGGTTTGCAAGATAACTGAAATACATCACAGGTGATATAATTTGCTGCTCAGTGATTGCAGTATTCTAGTCTGCATCTCCCCAAGGTAATACATAAAACCTGGCCTGTTAGTGGGCCCTGAGGACAGGGTTGATGACCGCTGCGTTAAGGTGAAAAACCTGTGCTACAGCTCCCCCCTCCCAGACTGGCTCCCTCTGCTGTCAATCAAATCCTGTGGCACGGGAGTGGGCGGCAGGGCCAAATCCTGCGGTCTGTTAATGAAGGCTTACAAACACTTTAGGACCCTTACTTTTGGCACGGTCTGGCTATACCCAGCGTTCTGCACAATGAGCGCTTAGCATGATTACTGGAGGTTGGTTGTTGCTATGGTGAGATGTTTAAAGTGTGACCAAAGGCAAAACTTTTTTTCATTCTTGGATAGAGTAAGGGAGGGCTATACCCCTGTCAGGTTTTTTTTTTTTTTTGCCATCTGTGTCCCATTGGGGATATTACCCTTTTCTTCCTGTCCCATAGACAAAACAGGAAGTGAAAGGAAATCCCTCCAATGAGGCACTTCTGGGGTGCTACTAGAACTAGTGTCCTGATTTAAAGATTTTCCCTCCATTACTGTTCTGTTGTCAATCCACAATTTGGACTTTTCTTTCACTTTCAATGATGGACGCTAAATAGGACAAATAGAGTGGAAGAATCACCATAACAGAGGTTCTAATCCCTCTCCACTCTATCCAAAACTAAAAAAAAACTTTCCTTTAGTGACTCTTTAAAGTGGAGTTCCACCCAAAAGTGGAACTTCCGCTCATTTGTTTCCTTCCTCCTCCCCCTTCCGGTGCCACAATTGGCACCTTTCAGGGGGGATAGCTGTCTTTGACAGGTATTCCTGTTCCCACTTCCGGGAGCCACAGCCACGGATATTGACATCATGGCTCGGCTCCCTCCTCTTCCCCCTGTCAGGCCAGTAGGAGAGAAGCTTCGCGCATGATCAGTAGGGTTCCCAGGGTGAAGCCATAAGGCTACACTGCGGGGTTCCCTTGCCCGCAGCGGCAGCACCTGACAACTGATGGGAACCTCAGCTGTGGTGCTGACATCGCTGGACTCCAGAACAGGTAAGTGTCCTATTAAAAGCCAACTGCTGCAGTATGTGTAGCTGCTGGTTTTTAATTTTTTTCAGCATTGGGCGGACCTCTGTTTTAAAAGCTGTACATGTGTACGTGGCTGCATTGTGTCTTACATGTTGCAGGTGCACACTGGGGCCTTTACTTGTGTTCTTGCACACAGGCTCGCTGCATTCAGAAAATGTCCCTGACACATTGATCACCTCTTCAACTTCATAGGAAATCAATGTCTTCAAGATGCATCTTGGGAGGCAGAGAGCTGCCTAGGCTGTTTGTGACCAAGAGATGGTGGGTGTGAAGATTTAACACAAAATAGGCAGACAGCACGAGCTTGAACATGAGCCTGGTGTTTATTCGGCAGCATCCATCTTAACAAAACTAACCACAGCTCCCCGCCCCCAGATCACATGACCAAAACTGTTAACTGTCCTAACATGCATAAGGAACTAGGCATAACGATTGAACTTGTTTTATAACATAAAGCATACACATCATTACATCTTCCCTCTCGAGTATGAAGCATTTAATATGAGGCAAAGTCCCTCCATATCTTTGGTTTAATAGGTCGAACATAGCAAGAGAAAGTAATCGCTGGCTCATCATCCGTAGGATCAGTGTCCAGTTGAGCCACTCCCAGCATTATCACATGCTGATACATTTTATGCTGTCCTCGGTATCCTCAGTAGACTCAATATCCGTGTTTAGGACTTCTGTGCCATCATGGGCTTGTTCTTTATCTCCATTGTCATCCGGTTCCACTAATGTATTCGCAGCCGTGCTGGGTCTCGGAACAAGTAAAGAGATTGGACTTGTGAAGATCATAATGACTGTGGATGGTGGGCACAGAGGTCTGACAGAGGCTGACATTAAACATGAGTACTGTGATCTATTCAAGGGCCTAAGGTGCCTCCCGGGTGTAAGCCGTATACGTATAAAAGAGGGTGCACAGCCTGTCATTCATGCCCCAAGGAGAATACATTTTAACTCTTGTGGATAAAGTCAGACAAGAACTCACTAGGATGGAGAAGCTGGGAATAGTAAAGGTCACAGAACCATCGGAATGGGTCAGTTCTATGGTTGTGGTGAAGAACACAGGTGCAATTCGTATATGCATTGACCCACGTGATTTGTATAAAGTAATAATGAGAGAACACTACAAACTCCCCACCATAGAGGATATAGTGCACAAGCTAGTAGGAGCAACAGTATTTAGTGTACTAGATGCCCATTCGGGTTATTGACAATTGCGTCTTGATGAAGCCAGCAGTTACTTGACCACTTTTATCTCCCCTTTGGGTCGATGGCGCTTCACAAGGGTACCTTTCGGCATAGCATCTGCACAGGAAATATTTCAAAAGAAATCACACAAATTGATCGCTGGTCTACAGGGTGTTGAAGTAATAGTTTGATTTGCTGGTCTATGGAAAGGATCAAATAGAACATGACAAAAACCTTACTGCTTTGCTCAATCGGTGTCGTGAGAAGAATCTTACACTCAATCCAAACGAAATGCAAATGCAAATTGGGGTAGGAGAAGTTACATATTTTGGACACTAACCAAAAAAGGCTTGAAGCCTGATCCAAAGAAGATTACAGCAGTTCTTAACATGAAGGCCCCAACCTCCAGAAAGGAGCTGGAGACATCACTAGGGATTTTCAACTATCTATCCAAATTCTCTCAGGGCCTTGCTCAACAGATGGCACCGCTACGTACACTGCTACAGAAGGATGCTGTTTGGTGTTGGGATGCAAACATGGAAAAGACTTTCGACAAAGTGGAAAAACTGATCACTAAACATCCAGGGCCAATACTGAAATATTTTGATGTAAATTGTGACACTGTACTTCAAGTGGATGCATCCCAGTTTTGAGTTAGGTGCTGTACTGACTCAAGGACATCCTGTGGCATATGCTTCATGAGCACTGACCACAACGCAAGCCAATTATGCCCAAATTGAGAAAGAGATGCTGGCTATTTTGAATGGATGTGAGAAATTTTCACCAGTACATATATGGTCGCCAGGTAGTTGTGGAAACAGACCACAAGCCATTGGAGTACATCCTACAGAAATCACTAGCTTCTGCAGCGGATGGTTATGAAATTACAGCCGTATGATCTCACAGTAAAGTATAAGCCTGGAAAGGAAATGCTAATGGTAGATACCCTGTCTAGGGTGTCTCTCTAGAAGGACATGAAGCACGGGATGAACCTGAGTTGAAAGAACAGGTACATACAGTACTAGCGAACATTCCTATATCGGATGTACAGCTGGAGAAGATAAGACAAGACACCAAACAGGATAAAGTCCTAGAAAAACAACTGGTGTCATATGCAATGGCTGGCCAGAAAAACAAAGCTGTGTCCTGAACTACAGGGATTCTGGCCTATGAAAGATGAGCTATACATTAATTCGGATATCATATTTATGGGTGACTGTATTCTCATTCCTAAGTCACAGCAGGCAGAAGTACTGAAACAAATCCACCAGGGGCATTTGGGCATCACTCTGTGTAAGCACAGCGCGAGAGTTGGTCTACTGGCCTAATTTGGACTTTGATATTGAGACACTTGTGAAGAAGTGTGACACCTGCCAGACATTTCAAAAACACAATGCAAAGGGGAACCTCTTACACCGTGGAATGCTCCTTCACAGGCATGGCAGAGACTGGCTACAGATATTTTTTATTTTGAGGACAACCATTACCTGATAGTAATTACTACAGCAAATACTTTGAGCTAGTGCAGCTGAGAAGTTTAAAAGCATCAACAGTCATATGGGCTTTCAAGACATGGAGTGTGTGAAGAACTTGTGTCTGATAATGAGCCACAATTTTCATCTTTTGAGTTCCAGTGCTTCCTGTGTGAATGGGGAATCGGGCACAAACCCACAAGCCCCTATCACCCACAAGCCAATGGTCTAGCAGAGAAGTATGTTGGCATAGCCAAATCCATTAGACTGAAAGCTCAATCATCGGGGCAGGATGTGTACCTAGGACTGTTAAACTATTGTGTAACACCTATTGAAGGTTTATGCTCACCTGCACAGCTGCTAATGGGTAGAACACTGAGGACCACAGTGCCTATTGCGGCCTCAGTCTATCCCACAGGATCGAGTAACAGCTCAGAGGATCATAAACCTGAAAAGGCAAAAACTATTTTGATCTACAAAATCCCTTCATCCACTCTCTGCTGGGCAAGCTGTGCGGCACAGTCACTGGGAATACATGGGAATCTGCTCGAATTGTCAGAGAAGCCAATCCACCAAAATCATATATAATCGAGACCAAGTGTGGACGAAACGGGCGTCATCTTCATCCAGACGCTGCTGCGGATACATCATTAGAGGAACTGGATGACAATGGAGATAAAGAACAAGCACATGATGGCACAAAAGTCCTAAACACGGATGTTGAGTCTACTGAGGATACAGAGGACAGCATAAACTTATCAGCATGTGATAATGCTGGAAGTGACTCTCAATTGGACACCAATCCTACGGATGATGAGCCAGCAATTACTTTCTCTCGCTATGGTCGACCTATTAAACCAAAGATATGGAAGGACTTTGTCTCATATTAAATGCTTCATACTTGAGAGGGAAGATGTAATGTGTATGCTTTGTTATAATTCAAGTTCAATTGCTATGCTTAGTTCCTTATGCATGTTAGGAAACCGTTATCAGTTGGTCGTTTTTTGTTTTTTTTTTTTTTCCCCTTCCCTACACAATCTGATGCTTACAGTATTTAGTTTTTTTTTTTTTTTTTTTTTTTTTTTTCTTAAATGCTTTACTAGTTGCAAATAGTTTTGTCCTTTTTATAGCGCTGTCCATGGCCTTTGTAGATTTGTTTCAATTTTGCGTCCTCCTATAATATGACATTGTCTTGTCCTTTGTTTTTCTTTACAGTGCCTGAATAAGGAAACAGTTGAAATTAGAGGACAAGTAGTAGAAAAAAAAGCGGAGTCTTCCTTTTTGACAATGATTCATGTTACACCTATATTGAGCATATTATGGGGGGGGGGGGGGGGGCTCAGGTCAACTTTTTTGCATCAGGGCCCACAAGCTTCAAGCTCTGTCTCCTACATACATTTTGCCTGATTATCTGCAATTTTCACTACAGCTGTTCAAAATCCAGAATTTGTAAAGCTGTCTGAGCTGTCGGAGAAAAGAGGCAAATATACAAAACACTAAAGGAGCAGTGACAAAAATTGCAGCACTTATCACAATTATTGAACTCAAAAGTCCTGAAGTGTTGTAATAGTGAGTCTATATTTAAAAAAAAAAAAAAAAAAAAGCCTAATGTAAGTCTTGTAAAAATGTGTAAAGTATTATATTCCATGTTTTCTAGTAGTCCAGTCACCCAGTGTGCCCTCTACCATTGCCAGAAAAACGCACTCACCAAATGTAGTTGCTGTCTCTCATCCTTAGCTCACATTATCTACCGCTATCCAAACTAAGGGACCATCTTTTATAGTAAAAACAACTTGACGCATCCTAATCCGAAGCAATAAGTCACCAATAACAAGAAAAAAATGTAATGTTGCAGTATTCGTGAACCAGTATTAAAAAAAAAAAAAAAAAAAATTGGATAGAGGCAGATAATGTGAGCTAATGATTACTATATACCTCTGAAGTCCTGGATCCTGTTGCATGCAATTTTTGCTGTTCTAATTCTTAGACCGCAACTACATACGTTTTTGTGGCATTGGTAGAGGTTGCACTGGGTGACTGGATTACTAGAGGGAGATCACTTGGAATATAATACTTTACACACTTTTTACAAGACTTACGTTGAACTTGCTTTTATGTTTTTTAATATTTTTTTTGAACATTTTCACAACACTTCAGGTGTTTTGAGTTTTCAATAATTGTGAGAAGTGCTACAATTTTTCTTTGCCTCTTTGCTCTCGGTGTCAGGAAAATTTTGTCAAAAGGGACTCCTAGCTGAGGAATGAAGCACGAGACAGAAATGACACGTAGTGCTCTTAGTACACACTATAGAGGGATATTTTTTGTTCATATTTCATGGCAGAGGTTTACAACCACTTTAAAAGAAAAGGACAAATTATTTTACAGCCAAGTCCTGGTGAATTGGCAGAGAAATGTGGACTGTCCTGATGTCATGTTCCAAGTAGCCTGGGGGTATAGTTTGATCATTAAAGTGTATCTAACACCTAAACTTTACAATAGGAAACCGTAAAACAAATCCATGTCGAGAGGAAACTTCTAAGGGGACATTCACACTATTCTGCTGCAATAATACATGCCTTATTGTGTGCTTCATTCTGAATTGTACTGCAATGAGCCTTGCTGATGGATGTGTGTGATTTTCTTAATCGTACATCACGGGACACAGAGCCATAGTAATTAATATGTGGGTTATAGGCCACCTTCAGGTGATGGACACTGGCACACCCTAAATAGGAAGTTGCCTCCCTATATAACCCCTCCCATACCGGGAGTACCTCAATTTTTTTTCCCCAGTGTCTAAGGTGGTGTTCACGAGTGAAGCTGTGCTGAGCTCCACTGGAGCAATCCTTGCTGGGGCTAGCTATGCAGCCTGATCCATTCAAAGTGTCTTTTCAGGCCAAATTGAATGGTACCCGGGCCTCGTGGTTTAGCCCATAACGCTTCTCTTTTTAGAGAGCTGGACCCTGGGATCCAGTGCTTTGGTGTTTTCAGCCATAAAGCTTTTACTGGCGGGGTGCTTTACAGGTCCAGGTGTGTGGGTCCCCCAAGGGGACCCTGGTTCCTGAAGGTTTGGTAACGGAACCCACCGGGTCTGTTGGTTTTACCACAGAAATCCTTGGCGGGAAAGGTAAGTGGAGGTTTCTAAGGAATTTTTATAATTTTCTTATGAAATGTCTCCTTTAAAAAAAAAGTAAATGTTGTCATGCCTAAAAGTCACCACTGGGGGCTGTATAGAGCACGTACCTTATCATGCTTTCCTCAAAGATCACGCTGTGTCAGCAGAAGCAGCAGGCTTCCCACCGGCTAGCAGCTCAGACCTCTGGTAAGATATGGGGGGGGGGGACTTTCTTCCACCTGGACAAAGCTCTCCCCTCTCCCTGGATAGGGGGAAGCAAAAATGATTGGCGATGCCGCTCCATTTTTTTTCACACACGCCGCTCCCGTCGGATTGGAGGCCCATGCTCACATGGGAAAATCCTCTTTGAAAAAAGGGGGTGTGATGTGACAGAAGGGGCGGGGCTTACTGTGGTGTTGGCGTGCAGCAAACGTCCAGCGCAGGAGTATGTTTAAAAGCTCCATTTTTGCTGGCTGCAGCTGTTGGAGGGACACAGCAAAAAGGGGCATGTAAGAGGTTGGTGACACCGGCATTCCCTTGGCACATTTACTAAAAGCATCAGGCTGAATGTTAATAGCAGCGGCAGTTGCTGGACTATTGCTCAAGCAGTGGATGCGATTTCTTCTGGTAGTACCTCTGCATTTATGCATCGGGCTATGGTCAGAAGGAGAGGTAGAAACACCCCAAATAAGTTTCTCTGGACCGTGAAGAGGCTGACTCCTCTTCTGAGGGGTCAAATGCAGAAGGATCAGCTTCACAATCTGAGATTGTGGGTGCAATTTCTTACCGAATTGGTCTGCTCCACATTTATGCTACCCTTAACTGAGTGTCCACTTCTTGTTTGGGTTCGCTAAGTCCTCCTCAAACTGTGCATGCCTTTCCTTTCCATTCATTGCTGGAAAGACTTGTGTATTCTGAGTGGGATCACCCAGATAAGCATTTTTTCCCTTCTAAAGTTTTTCACACTTTATCCTATGGAAGAAAAAATTTACCAAAGGTGGGAGATACAGCAATTGACGCTGCTATATCTTCAGAATAAAAGTTTGACTTGTCCGGCAGACAATGCTCAAATGCTTAGGGATCCAACGAATAAAAAGTTGGAATTCCTGTTAAAAAAACATATTTTCTCTGGTAGGTTGAGTGTCTCAGCCTGTGCTGACAGTAACTGGTATATGTCAATCCTTGAGAGACCAGTTTAAACAGGTGCTCAAGGTTATCCCTGTTCAGCAGGCCCAGGATCTGGCTAGCTTTGTTTGTAATAGACGCTATGAGAGATTCTATCTTTCAGGCCTGGCGCCTTTCACTGGGCTGGTACAAATGTATAGAATGCTATGGTTGAAAAATTGGTCAGCCGAAGCGTCATGCAAAAAACTCCTGGCTAAGTTTTTCTTCTGCGATGAAACGGCTGTTTGGGATAATGCAGCCAAAGAATTTCTAGTGGAAAGTACCCCTTTGCCATTTAAGAAAAGAGTAAATGTATTTCATTTAAACAAGCTCCTTCTCTAGTGCCAGGTACATCAGCCTCCAGGCAGTCACGACAGCTTCTGCCGTCAAGTTCAAGAGGTAATACTAAGGGTCAACCCCAGGGACAAAATTCTTGGGGGAGGAAACCAATACAAAATACTAAAGCCTCCTTATGAGGGGGTGCCCCCGCTCGCTCGAGTGGGGGGGGGAGACTTCTGCAGTTCTCAAGGGTCTGGCAGAAAGTGAGACAGATGGGTGGCTTCTTCAATAACACTAGGATACAAAATGGAGTTCCAAGAGTTCTCCTCGTTTTCTCACAAATGTTCCTAAGAATCCAGAGAAAAATCTTTCTAGCATTGGACCATCTTTTCGCAAAAAGTGGTCATGGTGGTCCCCAGGAAAGAACAGGGGTTGGGGTTTTATTCAAACCTTTTTTTCACGGCAATACCGAAAGGAGATGTCAAACCCATTCTGGATCTCAAGAATCTAAACTGGTTCCTGAATATCCGCTCTTTTTCGCATGGAGTCAATCCAATCAGTTGTCTCCATCCTACAAGGAGAACTTTTTGACATCAATCGACATCAAGGATGCATATCTCCATGGGCCCATTTCCCTGCTCACTAGAAATATCTACTTTTAAGGTAGAAAATCTTCATTTTCAGTTTGTAGCTCTGCTTTTCGGTCTAGCTACTGCACCTTGAGTGTTTACAAACATTCTGGCCCCTCTAGCTAGAATAAGGCCCCAAGGAATTAAAGATTACCTAGACGATCTGCTCTTGATAGACCAGTCGGCAGCCCGCTTAGACCAAAGTATGGTCACCACAGTCAACTACCTGGGATACCTAGGTTGGATTCTCAACCTAGAGAAAGATCAGCGCCATAAAGGAACTGATTCAGGTGGTCAAAGCAAAGAAGAATCATTTGATTCGGCTTTGCATGAGGTTTTTGGGAAAGATGGTGACTTCATTCAAGGCCATTCCTTATGCTCAGTTTCATTCGAGGCTACTGCAAAACCATATCCTATCGGCTTGGAAGAAGGTCCAAGCTTTAGATTTTCCAATGTGTCTGACTCCAAAGGTGCGCCAGAGCCTCAGTTTGTGGTTGATAACCAAAAAAACGCAAAAGGAAAAATCCTTCCTACCAGTTACCTGGAAAGTGGCAACAACATACGGCAACCTTTTTTAGGTTGGGGAGCAGTCCTGGAAGAGGCAACTGTCCAAGAGAAGTGGTCCAGATCAGAAATGACCTTGCCCATTAACATTCTAGAGATTTAGGCAGAGTGCTTGGCCCTGAGGTCCTAGACGTTTAGTTTACGGAGCTGTCCTGTCAGGACCCAATCCGACAATGCCACAGCAGTGGCCTATATCAATTGCCAAGGGGGCACAAGAAGTTGTGCTCCCCAGAGAGGTGAATCCTATCCTATCTTGGACAGAAAACAATGTACCTTGCCTATCGGCAGTTTTTCATTCTAGGAATAGAAAATTGGCAGGCGGCTTTTGAGTCGCCAGCAGTTGTTCCCGGGAGAATGGTTCCTTCACCCCGATATCTTTCTGACAATATGTCAAAGATGGGGGGATCCCATACTTAAATCTGTTTGCGTCCAGGTTCAACAAAGATTGACAACTTTGTGTCAAGAACAAAGGATCCGCAAGCATGCCGATCAGGTGCCTTGGTGTTCCCGTTGAATCAGTTTTTATTGATTTATGCATTCCCTCCTTTTCTGCCTGCATCCACTACTTCTTCGCAGGATCAAGCAGGAAGGGAAGTCAGTGATTCTTGTGGCCCAGGAGATCTTGGTATGCAGAGATCATAAGGATGGCGGTAGGGGTCCCATGGACCCTACCACCACGTCCAGACCATCTCTCGCAAGGTCCGGTATTCCATCTTACCTTACAAATGCTAAATTTAATGGTTTGGCTATTGAGACCCACATTCTTAAGAAGCATGGGCTGTCAGGTTCAGTGGCATCTACCTTGGTTAATGCAAGGAAGCCGGCCTCCATGATTATATATTATAGAGTCTGGAAGGCATATGTCTTCTGGTGTGAATCCAGGGGTTGGCACCCCAGGAAATATGTCATAGGTGGAATCCTTGACTTCTGCAGATGGGGTTAGAAATAAAGCTGGCCTTGAGTTTTCATAGGACAGGTCTCGGCCTTATCGGTATTATTTCAACGACCACTTGCTTCACATTCTTGGTTCGTTGCTTTATTCAGGAGGTATGGCGGCTTAACCCTCCGGTTAGGTCGCCCCTGAACCCTTGGGACTTGAATTTAGTTCTGCTGGCATTACAAAAACAGCCTTTTTTGAGCCGATAGGACATATTCCCTTGGTCCTTTTTGACAAGGAAACTAGTTTTTCTGGTAACCATATCTTCTGCAAGAAGGGTATCAGAATTGGCTGCTTTTTCTTGTAAAGAGCCATATTCACAAGGATAAGCTAGTATTGAGTCCTCATCCTAACTTTCTACCGAAGGTAGTGTCAGGTTTTTATCTAAACCAGGATATTGTGGGGGGGCGTGTCCAAGATGGTGGAGTGAGCAGACGTGCTTCCACGGAGCTCTGCTAGAGTATCATCTGTACTTTTTCTCCTACCTGGTCTATTTATCCCTGGATGAGACTATCTGACTCTGTTTCCCCCAGTATGTGTCCAAGCTGGATAGCCCTACCCTGAGCCCGGGAAAGAGATCCAACATGGCCACCCGGACAGCGCCCGTGGAAGATGCCTCTCCGTCCCTCCCTGGCATTCCTGAGGTTATGGCGGCAATAACTGCATGCCAGACAGCACTGACGGGGAAGCTGGAAGCTGTACAAATGGACACTGGTCTAGGGAAGACCTTGATAAAATCCGTGCTCGGTTGGTGGTCGTGGAACGGGGCGGCCGCATGGAGGAGGATACCACAGCGATCCGCACCCTGCAGATGAAAGTGAAGGCCCTGGAGTACCGTGTGGAGGATGCTGAGAACAGGAGCCGAAGGAATAACCTGCGCATTGAGAGTCTGGCCGAAGGAGCTGAGGGCGCGCATCCGACTACCTTCGTGGAAGATCTACTATGATCCCTACTACCTGCGGCCCAGCTCCCTCCATACTTTGTAGTGGAGAGGGCGCACAGGGTACCTCCTCAGCGGGGCCCACCTGGCTCCCCTCCACGTACCATGATCCTGAGACTACTCAACTTCAGAGACTGAAATGAGCTCCTATGGGCTGCACGGGGAGTGAAGGAGCTCTCCTATCAAAATGGCAAGCTGCTCCTGTTTCTGGATTACACCATCGAAATGAAGATCGTATGATGGAGTCAAGGCAGCCCTGAGGGCGAAAGGCATCACAGTATCCTCTTCCCGGCAAAGCTGTGGATGATGGATGAAGCGGTTCGGTTCTTCACCAATCCTAGGGATGCCGCCTCGTGGCTGGAGTCACTAACATCTGCACGCTGAGAGCAGGTCACTTTTTCTCGTTTGTGCCTCTTGCAACTAGGGATTGAGATGCCTGTCGGCTTGAAGTTTCATGTTATCCCTGTGGACCGGACCTTTTTGTTTGTTTCTAGGGACAGAGTTTTGTTTGCTAACTCTTTGTTCGTGCCATGGTATGTCCTGGTCCCCATGCTACCTTGGGGCTGCATCTCCTCAGGGAAACTCTCCTAAAAAGACAAGGTCCTTATACACCAGACCGTCAAGTGTTCTGTTAATCCTGAATAGTCCAGGTGAACTGCACTTTTATAGTGTGTACTGACTGGTTTACATATTTTTCTTTTACTTGAACTCTAGCATCTCCCATTGGGAATGTTGTTGCGTGCTCCCTCTCAAATAGGGATAGCGGTCTCCCCTCTAAGTTTGCTGAGGAGGGGTGGCTGTCTGCTCCCACTTGCTGGGCACATGCCTCCTGGATTAGTTTACTCTGAAGAGACTGCGTTTAGAGAAACATGCATGATTCCAGTTTGGGGGATCTGCGGGGGGAGGGGTGGTCAGCTGTTGCTGAACTTTTTTGTTTGTTTTTTTTTTTTTTTTTTTTTCCTTTTTCACGTTTTTTTTTATTGCATTTTATGTTTGTCAGTATGGTTAATGACATATACGCCTCCGGAATGCTGCATTTTAATGATTATACCTGTGCTGTTGTGTGGTCTTCCGCCCGGGTTGGGACGGTGCTCCTGCTGGTCACGAATGATAGCGGTGCTCTGTGCCACAAATTATGTATGTCCCAATTATGGCTAATTTCACAGTCCTTTCATGGAATGTCCGAGGGCTAAACTCAGCAGTTA
The DNA here is from genome assembly GCF_042186555.1 of Aquarana catesbeiana. Classification (NCBI taxonomy): domain Eukaryota; kingdom Metazoa; phylum Chordata; class Amphibia; order Anura; family Ranidae; genus Aquarana; species Aquarana catesbeiana. The sequence goes on from NC_133326.1 coordinate 555,409,852, forward strand.
AGCGCTCCCTTGTCTTCACATATCTCAAGAAATATAATCCCCACATTGGTGTTTTGCAGGAGACCCATCTTGTGGGCTCCCAAATCCCTGGCCTCAAAAGGGCCTGGGTAGGTAGCCACTATCATGCTACTTTAGTTACTCCAGAGGAGTCAGCATTTTGGTCCACAGATCCCTTCCCTTCCGGCTCCTGCATATCAAGATAGACCTGGGTGGAAGATGCATAATTTTGCATGTTGATATAGCTTCAACGGAATGTGTTGGTGGGATTATACCTTCTACCACCTGCTGATATTTCTCTCCTGTATGAGCTTATGCAACATGTTATACCTTATGGTACGCACAATGTTATCTTGATGGGGGATTTTAATTTGGCCTACTTCGTGTCCTACTTTGGACAGACTGCAGCCATTTCCTAGAAGGTCGCCCGATCTTTTACAATGGGCTACCACCTTCGAGCTAATTGATGCTTGGCGCCACTGTCATCCCTCTGACAGTGTATACTTGTCACTCGGCAACATTTCGGACCCTCTCCCGCATAGACCTAGTGTTCCTCACCCGGTCATTGCTGCAGTGGGTATCGAAAGATGCGGGTAACTACTGGTTACGAAATGTAAATAAATGCATCCCAAACTAATCCAGGGTTCGCTGTAAGGAGTGGCTACGAGGGGAATACATCTCCCATATTGCTAACAGCCAGAAGCAGTCTGTGCGGTCCCTGGAGGATCTAGAGAAAGAACTTAAAGTACAGGAGGATAATTACGTTACTGATCCAACCCCCCTCAATTATGGTTCTTGGCAGTATGCCCTTCGGCGGTAGAGCTTCATAGAATTGATATGACCAAGAAATCAATACTCAGCACAGCTCAACTGGTCTTTGAGTATGGGGACAAAAACTGGAAGCTGCTGGTGTGGTTGTCCTGGGGGCAAATCTCCAGTACTCATATATAGGGAGAATCTGGGATGAGAAGGGGGGGGGGGGCCCTGATGGGTCCCTGATGACATTAATCATAGCTTTATGCAATATTATAGCACCCTGTACTCCACTAGGGTAGATTATGGGGCGGCAGACCTTGGGAGGTACCTTGACAGAGTGGAATTCCCTACCCTGTCTCAAGAGGCTAGTGACCGGTTGGATTAGGAGATAACACTGGAAGAGGTCCAGAATGCCATGTCCCAGTTACAACCTGGTAAAACCCCTGGGGCGGATGGCATCCCAGTCTAATTCTATTCCACATATCAGGAACTTCTTGCCCCCAGACTCGCCTGGCTGTTTGACTCTGGGAGGGAACCCCCCAGGAGAACTCAATGTCCAAGGCAGTGATTGTGTTGGTGCCCAAGCCGGGTAGGGACCCCGAGGACTGTGCATCGTATCGTCCAACTTTCATCAATGTAGATGCAAAACTATTGGTGAAAGTTCTGGCCAGCCGATTGTCACAGGTTCTGGATGAGCTCATCATGTGGACCAGATGGGGTTCATGCCTGGTAAGGGCACCAATATTAATCTAAGACCCCTTTTTTCTAAATATGTCTACTGTCCATGATAATGGTGGTTCCAGGGTTATTGCCTCCCTGGACGCCCAAAAGGCTTTTGACTCTGGAGTGGGGCTACCTCTGGGAGGTGCTGAGCAGATATGGGTTTGGCACTCAATTTTTGCAATGGCTTAAATTACTCTGTCGCCTACGGCGTGTATTCGTACCAATAGCAGGATCTCCGAGGTTTCCGTTGCAGCGTGGTACATGTCAGGGTTGCCCCTCCCCTTCCATTTTTGGAGTCTGGACGGTGGCTAGGAAAACTATTTCATAGGCAGAACTCCTGGTCGACTTTTCAACCACTGAGGGAATCCTAATCTCCCACACTTCTGGACCATTCAAGACCCACAAGTTTGGGCGAAACATGGCATCAGGACCCTTGGACCTTTATGCCGACTGGGACCTTACTTGAATACAAAGACCTCTCAGACAGGTTCCAGCTACCTAGATGGATGTATTTCCGATACTGGCAGCTAAGTCATGCCGCTAGGGCCCAATTCATGGGACCTATCGCTGTGACCATGGATCCCAAAGAGGAGCTCTTGGCCCAGGAGTCCTTGTCCAAACCCCTTTCTTCACTCTATTTGTCATTATTCAGCTTGGAGTCCCCCACGCTGGAGTGGCTCTGGGAGGCCTGGAAAGCTGATATTTCCACTTTGGAGAGAGGATTAGAATGAGTGTTTTGAGGACAGTTTGGGGTTGGTTATCTCCCCTGGAGATAAATTGATACAAACCAAGTTCTTGCATAGGGTGTATTCTACTCCACAGAGATTGCACAGACTGTACCCCCAGAGAGATCCATTATGCAGTTGATGCCAGCTGGAAGTTGGCACATACATCCACATGTTTTGGAGCTGCCCCAAGGTGGCACAGTTTTGGGTGGCAGTCTTTGAGGTTATTAATGAGCGCCTTCAGCTGTCCTTGGTTGTGGCTGTGAGGATGACCAGAGACCCTGATATACTAAGGTCCTGGTTTCTTATCTGCTGTATTATGCAAAACGTGCCATTCTACTCAAGTGGAACTCTGCCTTACCTCCAATGGTGACATTTTGGGAAACCTCCATTTATAATGCCCTACCGCTATATAAAATGACCTACCTAAACAGGAAATGTCCCAAAAAGTTTGATGGCATTTGGTTGCCATGGATGGCATGAGAGTGCTAAGTGCCTTTTTGTGTGTGGGTTGGTTGTGTCCCCCCCCCCCCCCTCTCCCCCCCCCTCTCCCCCCCCCCTCTCCCCCCCCCCTCTTCCCCCCCCCCTCTTCCCCCCCCCCCCTCTATACCCTTTCTCTCCCTCTTAGACAACTGATTCTAATTGGGTGAGTCCCTAAGGCTAACACTGAAGATCTAAACTGACTGTTTATAGTTACCATTAACATGACAATTAAATATATCTACATTATCCCTCTCAATTGTAAGTACTTGTATATGCTCCTCTGATTTGTAACGGCTACCAATGACTTGATGTATCATACTTGACTTTTCTGCAATAAATTGAAATTTTAACCATGAAAAAAATAACAGGATATTGTTCTACCTTCATTTTTTTTTTTTTTCCCAGAACACTGTTCTATGGAAGCAAAAACACTACATTCTCTTGATGTGGTGAGAGCAGTCAGTCTACTTAAAGGCGACTGCTCAGATTCGGAAAACGGATTTTTTTTGTTTTGTATTGCCTGAAGGTCCTAAAAGAGGACAGGCAGCATCGACATCTACTATTTCTAAATGGATTTGACAAGATATTGTTTACGCTTATGGTTTAAAGAGGTAGATTCCACCCTCTCAAATCAAAACGCACTCCACCAGGGCTGTTAGTGCTTTGTGGGCAGTGCATCACCAAGCCTCCATGGCTCATATCTGCAAGGTCGCAACTTCAATCCATACATTTACTAGATTCTATCAGGTGGATGTAAAAAGACATGTTGCTTTTGATGGCGCAGTGTGCTGCAGGCAGCAGTATAAGTCCTCTGATCTCATGGTGCTCTACTTTTGGTGTCTCCCTCCCCTCAGTTGGCATTGCTCTGGGACATCCCACATAGTAATTACTATGGCTCTGTGTCCCATGATGTATGATTAAGAAAATTGTATTTTTATAACAGCTTACCTGTAAAATTCTCTTCTTTGAAGTACATCACAGGACACAGAGGTCCCGCCCCTCTTTCTAGTATACATGTGTATTGCTTTGCTACAAAACTGAGGCACTCCTGGTATGGGAGAGGTTATATAGGGAGGCAACTTCCTGTGTAGGGTGTGGCAGTGTCCAGCACCTGAAGGTGGTCTATAACCCACATAGTAATTACTATGGCTCTGTGTCCTGTGATGTACTTCAAAGAAAAGGATTTTACAGGTAAGCTATTATAAAAATCCTATTTTCTTTATGATTCATTCTGATCCCTGCCACCGTTTTCACCTACATGAGAATGACCACCTTCCCTCTGCAGCCTCCTGGGATATCCATGTGTGATATTCTAGGCGGCATTACAGTGGAAGAATTGGAATGTTACCAATAATGGAAGCAGTAAAGATAACGGTGTGAGACATGGTGTGCAGTAGTGAATCGGTGGATCATAACACTATATTTGTTGGGCATGTGAGTATCTTTTTATGGACAACTCATCATAAAAGGCAGGGGGGTGAAATGCATCTTTAAATGTACTGGTTTAGGCATGTTTCATACTTACAAAATATGATTAGCAACAGCAAAGTCAATCCAAGTATAATAGTTGCTCTGATAGTATTAAATGGTAGACTGTATTGGGGTTTGTGATGTGTCATCTTCTGAAAAACAGAGTTAAAAGTATTTAGCTATAAAATATTTATTTCCCGTTTTACTACCATTAAACTAACCTTGATTTTTGCCTGCCTACTTCGCTGCAGAGGTGATCTGATCCTTTTTAGCAAGACTGCTCTGGAGAAGAAAGAACACTTGTCTTTTAAACTCCCCCCCCCGCCAAAGTCAACATGCGAATGATGTAGTTAGGTGTCTTTCCCATTACATTTTTAAGTGAGAGGTAAAGGCTGCACACCCCACCTATGAGATGAATGGGAATATTCCCCCGCTATGTTTTTTTTTTTTAAGTGGCAAAGTATCACAAATTATTGTACAGAATTCTTTATTAAATGAGTTGAAATTACATGTTGAACATTAAAATAGGAGCTCTGGTCATAAGGCATAGTACATATACCAGGATGCAGCATTGCAAACATACATTATACAGCATTACAAGGTAATTTCCGTGTCAAAAACTGACGTGCTTTGACCTATTTGTTCATGGTCTTCTTCTGAGGGATCATTTACTCTAAAACAAATGCATTCACTTTAAAATTTTCAAAGAACATCTTTCAATATGCACCAATTTTACTGCTATTTTGACTAGGTACATAAACATTGCTGTATTTACCACTGAAAGCTGGAATGAATAGCCTCAGAGCCAATAGTCTAAAATCAGTTGAATAATCCAGTGGACCACACGGCCATCTTCACCTTCCCAAAAGAGGTGCTCAGCCCGAAGAGGAAGGAAAGAGGCATGGGACCAGCAATGATTCTCCCCGCTGTTCTTGACAGATGGGGGGGGGGGGGGGTATGAATTGGTATAATATATTAAAGTTCTTAGTGTGTTCTATATGTCTTATTACGTAAATGAACTGCCGCTTTCTCATGTGCATAATGTGAATTAAAGTAATGTTCCGTGAAAATTGATGTTTGTTGCATAGTAACAACAATAAATGAATTGGGGGAGGTGAACACTTCCCTAATAATATTGGGAAGTACAATTACTAATGAAAAAATGGGCTATATGTGAATATTTGTGAGTGCTATTAAAAAAAAATTCTATAGCACTCAGATATTTACATATAGGATGCCTTGGGGTTTTTGACATGGCAATTACCTTGTAATGCTGTATAATGTATGTTTGCAATGCTGAATCCTACTAATTGTACTATGCCTTATGACCAGAGCTCATATTTTAATGTTCAACATGTGATTTTTAACTCTTTTAATAAAGACTTTTATGCATGAAACAATTTCATACTTTGCTGCTAAAAAAAACACACACCTGTGGGGGAACATTCCAATTCATTATGTGGTTAAATTAAACGGTTTCAATTTTGTCTCCTATATATAATTTTTTTTTTTTTTTTTAAATGCTTCTATGCAAGTAGACAGATCAAGGTTGGTGGGACAGACTGACTGGGTCCTGTACATAATGTAGCTTCCTGGAAACATTACATCACCCTGCCCCAGCACTCATTGCTGGAGCTCTCAGCCCTAATGTAAGCAATAGGTTGGTTTTGGGAGCGTTATACAAATATATCAATGGGTAGGTGTTAGGAGTGTGCATACCGAGGCAGGCTGAATTTGCATGTTAGACCAACCTAAGTAACTACCACATGCGATGCCCCAAAATCCAAAGAGTGAAAGGGGTGGGCCATAGGCAGTCAGGCCTTACTTGCTGTAGCTGCTAATGCTCATTGTAAGAAACTCACCGTGTGTAGTGAAATCTGAGTAAGCAATTGCAGTAGAGGAGAGGAGCCAGTAGGACTAAAGGTAAGGTTGGAATTCGCTCTAGTTGGACTCTGTGTGAAGTCTGTTAGCAATGTTGGAGGGTTTGATGTCACTTCCTCTTCATGGATCTGCTTCTAAAAAAAAAAAGGGCACAAATTATACGCCATCTATCTTACTTCTAGTTTATACATGTTTAAAGGTTATCCTCATTTCCTTTTTATGCTTTATCTGCAAACCCTTCTATCTGAACTCGTTACAAACTGATCAAGACTCATTCAAATGTGCTCTGGTAACTGTTTTACATGGCAGAGGATTTGTAATTCTGTGCAGGCATTGCTGGCAAGCAACTTGGCCAGGTCCTCAACTTGAAAAGCAGCTTAAAATTCACCCAGCCTGTTCATTCGACTGTGAAGAACAAGAGCCTTGATTAAGTCATCCCTCTGCTCAGTCTTCTCCCTACCTCAGTGGCGTCGCTATGGGGGGGGGGGGGCGCGCGCGCGTGCGTCACTGGGGCTGCTGCTACACATTGAACTATATTGCATGCACTTGCAGAGCTGCAGAGGAGCGGTGTGGGCAGGACATGTAGTGGTGCGAGGGAGGCTGCCTATAACGCCCCCCTGTCCTTGAAGCTAACCCTCGGATCTTCAATATCGCCTTCAGCTGGGGTTGGTGGGCGGAGCTGAGGGTGTGGCTGCCTCCTCCACTCTTCCCACAGACTCCCGTGGCTGAAGGAGGAGAAAAAGGCGAGGACACTGCAACTATGTTATAAGGTACTGTAAACTGTCACTGCATAGATCCTCAACCTGCCCTATATCACCCCAACCTGCCGTGTTTTACCGCACCAGGTGACGCCACTGCGTTACCTGTCCGCTCATGTAAATCTAGCAAATCTTGATTGACTGCTAGTGCTGTCCTTCCCTCCACTTTATGTTGCCTGTTGGCTTGTTTTATCTCCCTAACAACAAAAACATTAAACTGAACAAATAATGACATTTTTAGGTGTTCTAAGCAGAAGTGAATGGATACCTTTATCTTGTGTACTATCTTCGTAAGGGCACTCCGTGGTTGACCTTCTGGGCTGTAAACCTGAGATATCTTTGGTTCATCTATTTCAAGGACAAGTTTGAAATGATCAGTGTCTGAATAAAAAGAATCTTAAAACAAGAGCATTTTGTTTGACATGGTCCTGTGTTTTTTTTTTTTTTGTTTTTTTTTTTGTTTTTTTTTGTTTTTTTTTCATTATCCTCCTTAAATTTTTTTTTTTTTTTTTTTGTGTTCCTTGTCTGTTTGGCTGAGTCACCTCTATGTATTGGAATTTCTTAAAACAGCCAAAAAAAACACACTGTTGGGGTCAGTGGTATCTAACTGACTGAACCATACAATGAGGGTTTGTTTACTTGCACGTTTAGGCCAAGTGTAAACTCCCTTTGGGAGGTGGAAGCAGAGACAAATGGTAATTTACATGTGTTCTACAAAGTAATGTGTAATACAGTGGTCATGGAGAAAATAAAACCGTACCTCAAGAGCAGTGGCGGCTGGTGCTCAAAATTTTTTGGGGGGGCGCAAACAAACTGAAAAATACTGAAACCACCCCCATCAATTGCAGCCACTGTGCCCATCAAATGCAGCCACTTGTGCCCATCAAATGCAGCCACTTGTGCCCATCAAATGCAGCCACTTGTGCCCAGTATATGTTGCCACTTGTGCCCAGTATATGCAGCCACTGTGCCCATCATATGCAGCCACTGTGCCCATCAAATGCAGCCACCTGTGCCCAGTATATGCAGCCACTGAGCCCACCAACCCCCCCACTCGCGGGGTTTGCAGCTCTGGCAGCACACCCCCCCCTTGCACGTGCAGATCGTGGCTCTGGCAGCACAGCCCCCCCCCCTGCGCGCAGCTCTGACAGACTGCAGCAGCTCTTCTCAGAGCGGTGGCGACCTCCGCTCCAGCGCGTGGCACCTCTTCCTAAGCGGGTATTCAATAGGGTTGCCCAGCGCTTTGGCCAATCAGGAAGCAGGTCTGACACCCTGCCTCCTGATTGGCGGGGAGGAAGGTTAGTGCGGAAATGGCAAAAATTAATTTGTTATCGTCACACAATTGTGTGGGATCAGGGCGCACTCTCTGCGCCCCAAGCCCACCCTATTTTGAAGCCTATTAGAGCCTCTGGCTCTAATCAGGTGATTCAAAAAGTACCACCCCTCCCACCCCCATGGAAAAATGTCTTGGTGTTCTGATGCCTTAACCACTTCAGCCCCGGAAGGTTTTACCCCCTTCCTGACCAGGGCACTTTTTACAATTTGGCACTGTGTCGCTTTATTGCTAATTACGCGGTCATGCAATGCTGTACCCAAACGAACTTTGCGTACTTTTCTTCCCACAAATAAAGCTTTCTTTTGATGGTATTTGATCACCTCTGCAGTTTTTATTTTTTGCGCTATAAACGGAAAATTTGGGGGAAAAAAATGACATTTTCAACTTTTTGTTATAAAAAAAAAATCCAATAAACTCAATTTTAGTCATACATTTAGGCCAAAATGTATTCAGCCACATGTCTTTGGTAAAAAAAAGTCAATAAGCGTATATTTATTGGTTTGCGCAAAAGTTATAGCGTCTACAAACTAGGGTACATTTTCTGGAATTTACACAGCTTTTAGTTTGACTGCCTATCTCATTTCTTGAGGTGCTAAAATGGCAGGGCAACCCCCCCCCCCCCCCAATGACCCCATTTTGGAAAGTAGACACCCCAAGGAACTTGCTGAGAGGCATGTTGAGCCCATTGAATATTTTATTTTTTTGTCCCAAGTGATTGAATAATGACAAAAAAAAAATATTTTACAAAAAGTTGTCACTAAATGATATATTGCTCACACATGCCATGGTTATATGCGGAATTGCACCCCAAAATACATTCAGCTGCTTCTCCTGAGTACGGGGATACCACATGTGTGGGACTTTTTGGGAGCCTAGCCGCGTAGGGGGCCCCGAAAACCAAACACCGCCTTCAGGATTTCTAAGGGTGTAAATTTTTGATTTCACTCCTCACTGCCTATCACAGTTTTGAAGGCCATAAAATGCCCAGATGGCATAAACCCCCCCCAAATGACCCCATTTTGGAAAGTAGACACCCCAAGCTATTTGCTGAGAGGCATGTTGAGTCCATGGAATATTTTATATTTTGCCACAAGTTGCGGGAAAATGACAAACTTTTTTTTATTTTTGCACAAAGTTGTCACTAAATGATATATTGCGCAAACATGCCATGGGCATATGTGGAATTACACCCCAAAATACATTCTGCTGCTTCTCCTGAGTACGGGGATACCACGCATGGGACTTCTTGGGAGCCTAGGCGCGTACGGGGCCCCGAAAACCAAACACCGCCTTCAGGATTTCTAAGATCCCTTTCACACCAAGGCATTTTTGCAGCGTTTTAGCGCTAAAAATAACGCTCATAAAACGCTCCCCATGCATCTCAATGGACCCTTTCACACTGAGGCGTTGCGCTGGCGGGGCGTTGAGAAAAGTCCTGCAAGCAGCATCTTTGGAGCAGCTTTTGGGCGTTGAAAAGCAAATAGCTTGGGGTGTCTACTTTCCAAAATGGGGTCATTTTAGGGGGTTTTGAACTGTCCTTGCATTTTATGCACAACATTAAGAAGCTTATGTCACACATCACCCACTCTTCTAACCACTTAAAGACAAAGCCCTTTCTGACACTTTTTGTTTACATAAAAAAAAGTTTTTTTTTTGCAAGAAAATTACTTTGAACCCCCAAACATTATATATTTTTTAAAGCAAAGGCCCTACACATTAAAATGGTGGGTGTTTCATTTTTTTTTTCACACAGTATTTGCGCAGCGATTTTTCAAATGCATTTTTTTGAGGAATAAACACACTTTTTTTAAATTTTAATGCATTAAAACACACTATATTGCCCAAATGTTTGATGAAATAAAAAAGATGATCTTAGGCCGAGTACATGGATACCAAACACGACATGCTTTAAAATTGCACACAAATGTGCAGTGGTGACAAACTACATACATTTTTAAAAGCCAGACCGACGCTTGGGTTCGCCTTTGCACGAGAGCAGGGGTGCTTATTTATTTATTTAGCTTTTTTTTTATCTTATTTTTAAACTGTTCCTTTCATTTTTTTTTTTTTTTTTTATCATTTTTATTGTTATCTCAGGGAATGTAACTATTCCCTATGATAGCAATAGGTAGTGACAGGTACTTTTTTTTTTTGAAAAAATTGGGGTCTATTAGACCCTAGATCTCTCCTCTGCCCTCAAAGCATCTGACCACACCAAGATCGGTGTGATAAAATGCTTTCCCAATGGCGCTGTTTACATCCGCCAAAATCTAAGTCATGAAATGCTCGTAGCTTCTGGTTTCTTAGGCCCTAGAGATGATTGGAGCCATTCTGGTCTCTGATCAGCTCTATGCTCAGCTGACCGAATCACCGGCTGCATTCTCGGGTTCCCTGTTGGGACAGGAGAGCCAGAGAAAACCATGGAAGATGGTGGGGGGGGGGGCATTCCCTCCCACTGCTTGTAAAAGCAGTCTAGAGGCTAATTAGCCACTAGGATTGCTTTTAGATGAAAGCTGACCACTGGCTGAAAAGAATGATACCAAGATGATACCTAAACCTGTAGGCATCATTCTGGTATAACCACTCAAAGTTCAGAAACATATCAGTACGTTGCTGGTCTTTGGGCATATATTGTAATTCCCCCACTTCTAATGATGGGCATACATGCACCATTTACATATGCCGAAGCATGGGGGCATCCGCCCCAAAAGTTAGGAGCAAATCGCTCATCCACCCCTCCTGCCCCCATGCTTTGGCATATATGCTCTTTTTTTTTAACTGTGGTGGTGAAATCACCTCCGACAGCACTGGAGTCACGGCTTTATGTATTATGGGAGCAAACCCTGTTGCTGTCAAGATAAATAAATCCGCGCTGCAACTGAATGGCATACCTGCTAAGGAAATGATGGTTAACAATAAAACAAAGTAACATCACACTATAACAGTTATGCCCCGTACACAGGGTCGGATTTTCTGACGGAAAATGTGATAGGACCTTGTTGTTGAAAATTCCGACCCTGTGTGGGCTCCATCACACATTTTCCATCGGAATTTCCGACACACAAAGTTTGAGAGCTTGCTATAAAATTTTCTGACAACAAAATCCGTTGTTGGAAATTCCGATCGTGCGTATACAAATCCGACGCACAAAGTGCCACGCATGCTCAGAATAAATTAAGAGACGAAAGCTATTGGCTACTGCCCCGTTTATAGTCCTGACGTACGTGTTTTACGTCACCGCGTTTAGAACGATCGGATTTTCCGACAACTTTGTGTGACCGTGTGTAAGCAAGACAAGTTTGAGCCAACATGCGTCGGAAAAAATCCATGGATTTTGTTGTCGGAATGTCCGATCAATGTCCGACCGTGTATACAGGGCATAAGGGCTCTTTCCCGGGTGGATCAGTGATGATCCGCCCCGAAAAAACACCCGCTTGCTCAGCGGGGATCGCTCCGCCGATCCCCGCTGAGCAGAAAGATGACCGGTCCATCGCTGCACACTGTGCAGCGACGGACCTGTCAGAGTGCCGCTCTCCCCTATGGGGGATCGGATGATGACGGACCGTAGTGTCATCCGATCTGATAACGGATGGAAAAGTAGGGTTTTCCTCCGTTACACTTTTCGGATCGGAGCGGGTCGGATGTCAGCGGACATGTCACCGCTGACATCCGACACTCCATAGGGATACATGTATGTCCATTTTTCATCTGAAAATGGAAGGATGAAAAACGGACATACGGACTCCCCATGTGAAAGAGCCCTAAGTCTTACCATACCTACAAAGCAAATACAATGCATGGGGGCATCCCCCCGCAAAAGGTAGGAGCAAATCGCTCCTCTGCCCCTGCTGCCCCCATGCTTCGGCATATATGCTGAAGTATGTAACCGTGGTGGTGAAATCACCTCCGACAGCACTGGAGTCACGGCTTTATGTATCGTGGGAGCAAACGCTGTTACTGTCAAGATAAATAAATCTGCGCTGCAGCTGAATGGTATACCTGAAAATAAAAAAAATGGTTAACAATGAAACACAGTAAACAGTAAAGTATTAAAAAATGACATACCTGAAAAGCAAACATAACAACAATAAAACATTGCAGAATAGAATACAGTAAAAAAGAGCAGAACAATCGAGAGAGAGAGAGGACAATAAAACGACTATTTTTGTTTTTTTTATTTTATATATTTTTTTTTTAAACCTGTAACTTTTGTAACTGTAACCTGTTCCAGGTTTGGGTCTCCTTGAAAGACCCTGTGAAAGTGTGCCTAGTCTGTGCAGTGCTGTACCCTACACTAAAACTCAACTAGTGTATGGTAGCGCTCAAAACATTCACCAATGCAAAGACCAGGATTGTTAGGACAGGAGGGACAATAATAGCGGGTGTCACGCCTATATCCGCACTTTCTGCAGACACAACATTTTCTTTGGGGGGCTCGTTAGGTAGGGGTACGCGGGAGGACATAAGGAAAATGCCTCTCATGCAGCCGGCTTACTGCATTTGGACTGGGAAGGTGAGGTGGAGCACCGTCTGGAAACAGAAGGGCTCTGACGGTCTCTTCCTGGAATTTAAGGAAGGATCCAGTCTGTTCTGAAGCTCTGTATAGCACATGAGCGTTCAGCAAAGCCAATTGAAATAAGTATACACACACTTTTTTATACCAGCGTCTGGCCTTACGGGCAACTAAGTACGGCGCCAACAACCGGTCGTTGAGGTCCACCCCTCCCATATTTTGGTTATATTCGTGGACACAGAGGGGTTTCTCCACAACAGCAGTCGCCGTAGTAATTTGGACCGTCGTGTCTGCATGAAGGGAGGTAAGAACGAAAACATTCTTATTATCCCTCCACTTCATAGCGAGAAAATTATTTACATGGCTATCTTTTCCCTCGTAAACCATAAAACTACATGTATAGCCTGTGGCCCTGTCACAGAGCTTATACATCTTGACCCCGTATCTGGCACGCTTGCTGGGAAGGTACTGTTTGAATGACAAGCTGCCAGAAAACTTAATCAGGGACTCATCAACGCAGACAACTTGATGGGGAGTAAACAAGTCTGCAAAACATTGGTTGAAGTGGTTTACGAGGGGCCGAATTTTGTAGAGCCGATCGTATCCAGGGTCTCCACGAGGACGACAGAGTTCATTGTCATTGAAATGCATGAACCGCAAGATCTGCTCGTATCGTGCCCTGGTCATGGAGGCAGAGAACACGGCATATGGTGAATTGGGTCAGTGGACCAATATGACCGCAACTCACTCTTTTTGGTTATGCCCATGAGGAGGGAAAGGCCCAGAAAGATCTTAAATTCGGAAATCGTAATTGGTTTCCAATCTCTGGCAAGGGAGGACTGGGGAATAGTGGCGATGTGTTGACCAGCGTACAAATTGCTTTGGTCCACAATAGATCTATAGAGATCTTCGGTGGAAAACAGCGAATAAAAATCAAGTGGCGTAAAATTCCATGTGAATGCCGGGTTGGCCAGTGAATGGGGGAAGTACAGGTGCTGCAGAAGTGGTGGGTTCCCAATTAGGATTGGCGAATGCAGCAGGAAGGGCACTATGGGCACGACGGGCCTGTGTTCGTCTTCTTGGTGGCAGCGGGACACTACTTGTGCTTGCCACCTCGCCAGCTCGAACTGCACTTATGGGACTCACCACGTCACCAAGTGTTACTGCAGTGCTGAATGTACGACCAGGGTGTACTAGGCCGCTGGTGCATGCCAGTTCACCAGAAGGAATAGCGGCGCTAGTACTGCTCTGCTCCATACGAGAGCCCTACGGTTCTTGCACCTCAACAGCAGAAGAAGAAGATTGGGGTCTGGTACGCCTGACCTTGGCAGGGACCACAACTCCGTCGTCAAAGCTATCTGTCGTGGAACCGCTGCTGTCTACAGGTTCGTATTCTGAGCCTGAATCTGACAGATGAGTGACTTCCTCTTCACTATCTGTCATGCTCAGAAACGTGTAGGCATCTTCACTAGTGTACCTTTGATTTGCCATTTTGGGCTCTAAATTTAGTGGTACACTAGTGAGACTCACAGGCAAAAAAGCTTCTGACTGTTAGCGACTGTATCAAAACGCTACCAAAAAACTGTTAGCGAGTGCAGGGATCAGGCCTGACTCTGCAAACGCTGCAGTTATGTGTTTAGTGTTTTGTAAGTGACAGTTATCGATCAATACTGCACTTGGGTGGGGTGGGCTGGGCTGGGCTGGGTGGAGCGGCAAAACGCAGGTGCTAGTAGGTATCTGGGCTGATCCCGCTAACACGGGGTTTTGGGAACCCTAAACTGCTGGGGACGCTAGTATAGATCTGATCGGATCAGATATTGATCCGTTCAGATACTATACCACTAAGGGAGGTGTATGCTGCGTGCGTGGGTGTTAGCGGTATTGGCACTACCGTAACAGTTATACGGTGATCACTGGTGAAAGGGTTAACTAGGGGGCAATCAGGGGGTTAAAACCTTTATTAGGAAGTATGTTGGGGTCCCTGACGCTATAAAAAGCTGACGGCGAACCTAAATACCTCCCTAACTAGCGTCACCTGTGACACTAATACAGCGATCAGAAAAACGATCGCTTAGTGACACTGGTGACGCGGGGGGGGGGGGGGGGCGGGTGATCACGGGGATAAAACTTTATTAGGGGGGTAGGGGGGTACCCTAGATCTAAAGGGGCCTAACACTAACTGCCCTACTACTTATAACTGTCACAAACTGACACCAATGCAATAATCAGAAAAAAAAAACACTGCTATTTGTGTCACTGTGACAGGGGGTACAGGGGGATGATCGGGGGGGTGATGGGGGGTGAAAAGTGTGCCTGAGTGTTGTACTGGAAGTGTAGTGTTGCTGCAAACGTACTTGATGTCTTCTCTCCTCGGCGCCGGAATGAAAAGACCAGCTCGAGGAGAGATGACATCACTTCCTCCGCTTCTATTTACATTGCAGAAGCCGAGGAAGCTTGTCATTCGCCAGGAGCGATCGTGAGAGGGTGGCCACGAATGAGTGGCCTCCCCCTCACCTCGGATCGCTCCTGACGAGAATCCGACCGCCGCAGGCACCGGGGGGGTCCGATTGGACCCCCCGCCCCCGGGCAGGCAGGGACGTACAGGTGTAAGCCCTTACGCCTGCCCGTGCCATTGTGCTAACGTGACATCGTCGCGCGTCGGTCGGCAACTGGTTAAGAGATCCCTTCACTGGAACTAAGGGGCCAGGCCCAACCTGTGAAAAACAACCCCGCACCGTAATACTATCTCCACCAAATGATTTGGACCAGTGCACAAAGCAAGGTCCATAAAGACATGGATGAGCGAGTTTGGGGTGAAGGAACTTGACTGGCCTGCAGAGTCCCTGATATAACACCTTTGGGATGAATTAGAGCAGAAACTGCGAGCCAGGCCTTCACGTCCACATCGGGCCCTGACCTCACAAACGTAAAAACATTCCCATGGACATACTCCTAAACCTTGTGGACAGCCTTCCCAGAAGAGTTGAAGCTGTTATAGTTGCAACGGGTGGGTTAACTCAATATTGAACCCTACAGACTAAGACTGGAATGCCAATAAAGTTCATGTGCGTGTAAAGGCAGGCATCCCAATACTTTTGGTAATATAATGTATATACAGCGAAAACAAGTAATGCACATGTCACCGTTTTCTAGCTAAATATATTGTTAAAGGTTTCACCACGTCAGTAACAACCCATGCAATCAATCCATCCATCCATCCATCCATACAAAGAAACCAAAACAAATAAGTTCAGAAATGAAGTTATGTGTAATAAAATGGAATGACAAATGGAAAAAGAATTGAACACAAGTTCAGAGAAAGTGAGTTGCAAAAGGATATAGAAAGCCAAGACACCAGCTAAAGTCTATCAGTAATGAGAAAGCAATCCCGCCCCTTTGTCAGTGCAAATTAATATCAGCTGGTTCAGTCTCAACTGATGGGCTATAAAAAGGTGTCTCATTACCAAGGTGTCAATGTGATACAAGATGAGTAAAAGCAAAGAGCTCTCTCAATACCTTTGCAACCTTATTGTTGCAAAACATACTGATGGCATTGGTTACAGAATGATTTCTAAACTTCTGAATGTTCTAGTGAGCGCTGTTGGGACCATAATCCAGAACATCATTTCACCATAAACCGGCCATGACCAGGTGCTCCCCAAAAAAGTGAAAAGAATTATCAGAAGGGTTGTCCAAGAGCCAAGGACCACTTGTAAAGAGCTTCCGAAAGACCTGGAATTAGCAGGAACAATTGTTTCAAAGAAAACAATAAGTAATGCACTTAACCGCCATGGCCTGTATGCATGTTCACCACGTAAGATTCCATTACTGAAGAAAAAGCATGTCAAAGCTCATTTAAGCACTTACCTACTGGGCACTTTTACTCCCTGCCTGCCCAGGTCAATTTTCAGCTTTCAGTGCTGTCACACTTTGAATGACAATTGCGCGGTCATGCAACGCTGTACCCAAACAAAATGTTATAAATTTTTTTGATACAGATAGTTTTCTTTTGGTATTTATCACCACTGGGTTTTTTATGCTTTGCTAAAAAAAAAAAAAAAAAAAAAAAAACGAAAAAAGACTGAAAATTCTGAAAGAAAAAAGTTTTTCTCAGTTTGTGTTATAAAATTTTTGTAAATAAGCAGTGGTGCCGCCCCCCCGTCCATGCGCCCTGCCCCCTAATCTACATGCGGGACACCGGATGCATGGATTCCAATGGGGGATTTTTATTTTATTTTTAAGAAGCACTTGATTAGAGCCTGGGGCTTTAATGCCCTGTACACACAATAGGATTTTCCGACAACAAAATCCATGTTTTTTTTCCGACGGATGTTGGCTCAAACTTGTCTTGCATACACACACATCTTGTCGGAAATTCCGAATGTTAAGAAACGCGGTGATGTACAACAGATACGACGAGCCAAGAAAAATGAAGTTTAATAGCCAGTGCGGCTCTCCTGCTTGATTCCGATCATGCGTGGAACTTTGTGCGTCGGAATTGTGTTCCCCCCATCCGAAATTTACGACAACGGATTTTGTTGTTGCAAAATTTGAGAACCAGCTCTCAAATTTTGTGTGATCGAAATTCCGATGGAAAATGTCCGATGGAGCCTACACACGATCGGAATTTCCGATAACATGCACCCATAGAACATTTTCTGTTGAAAAATCCTACCGTGTGTATTATAGGCTTAAAAAAGGGTCGGCTCGGGGCGCACCCACTTGTGTGACAATAGCGAATAAATATTCGCTATTGTCTTCCCCATTCTTCTCCCAGCCAATCAGGAAGCCCCTATTGGCCAGGGAGTCTTAGGACTCCCTGGCCAATCATGTCTCAGGACACATTTCCTGTTTCTGGTTGATCAGGAGGAGAATGTCTCCCTGTGTGCTCGCCCGGCTCTCCTTCTCCCTGTTTTCAGAAAGGTAAGGCAGCATTCACAGGTACATTATCATGGAATCGCATTCATCGGGGGGGGGGGGGGGGTGTTTTGTTTTGGTGACCGCCGCCGTCTGGCATCGCCGCCGTCCATTTTCCCCCGGGGGGGGGGGGGGGGAGGTGTTGGTGTTAGTGTTAGTTTGTTCCGCCCCCCAAAAATAGTAAGCACCAGCCACCACTGTAAATGAGTCTTTTTTTTTTTTTCTTTACTGATGTGTGCTGATGAGGCGGCACTGAAGAGCAGGCACTGACTGGCATCACCTCCTCCACCCCAAACTCGCTCATCCATGTAGCAGAATACATATTGGCCTAAATTTATGAAGAAATTTGATTCTTTACGTTTTTTTATTGGCTATGTTTTATAGCAAAAAGTAAAAAAATATAGTTTTCTTTTAGTTTTTTTCAAAATTGTCAGTATTTTATGTTGTTTTGTTTATAGTGCAAAATATAAAAAATGCAGTGGTGATCAAATACCACAAAAAGAAAGCTCTATTTGTGGAAAAAAAATGAAAATAAACTTTATTTTGGTACAGTGTCGCACGGCCACGCAATTTTCAGTTAAAGTAACGCAGTGCTATATCGCAAAAAATGGCTTGGTTATGAAGGGGGGTAAATCTTACAGAAGTCAAGTGGTTAAATAAAACCAAAATAAATACAGTCTTTCTCTAAATATGTTTTTGTAGTAAATAAAATGGTCTAAGCCATATAATTGAAAAATTACAAGATATAATAAACTTTTTTGAAAAATTCTTTTTATTCAATTTTTAAGCAAAGGCCTTTAGGCCTAATGACCTCCGGAGTCAGGGACAGCTGACATACTTCTGTGTAGAGTGGGTTACAAGGCAATGCAAGATAAAATGGTGGGCGTTAGACACTTTTTGAATGCAAAGAGTTTTATCATCTCTTAAACAGAATGGTGGTAGAGAGGGTTGGGGTCAGGACACCCTTAGGTAGAGGCAATGTTAATTGACAGACTCCGAGACTTCTAGAGGCAGACAGCTATACAGGTGAAGGCCACCAGCCACTTCTGTATAGGTAGGCCGCTGTCTCCTATGGCAACAATCTTGTAGAAGTTGTTAACTGTAATTGTATCCAACTATTTGCAACACGAACAGTTCTCAGCTTACCCCACAATCATTCACTGTGGGTCTTCACTCAATGAGCTCCCAATCTCTCACACTAGACTTCAGTCCCAATAGCCACTGGATCCCCAGAGCTCTTCCACTGTTAGCAACAGTGACGGCTGGTGCTCAAAATTTTGGGGGGGGGGGGGGGGGGCGCAAACAAACTGAAAAATTCTGACAAAAAACCCCATCAATTGCAGCCTCACTGTACCATCAAACGCAGCCACTGTGCCCATCAATTGCTGCCACTGTGCCATCAAATGCAGCCACTGTGCCCATCAATTGCCACCACTGTGCCATCAAACGCAGCCACTGTGCCCATCAATTGCCGCCACTGTGCCTATCAATTGCCGCCACTGTGCCATCAAATTCAGCCACTATGCCCATCAATTGCTGCCACTGTGCCATCAAATGCAGCCACTGTGCCCATCAATTGCCACCACTGTGCCATCAAACGCAGCCACTGTGCCCATCAATTGCCGCCACTGTACAATCAAACGCAGTCAATGTGCTATCAAATGCAGCCACTGAGCCCATCAATTGCCGCAACTGTGCCTATCAATTGCTGCCACTGTGCCATCAAATGCAGCCACTGTGCTCATCAATTGCTGCCACTGTTCCATCAAACGCAGCCACTGTGCCATCAAATGCAGCCACTGTGCACATCAATTGCCGCAACTGTGCCCATCAAACGCAGCCACTGTGCCCATCAATTGCCGCCACTGTGCCTATCAATTGCCGCCACTGTGCCATCAAATTCAGCCACTATGCCCATCAATTGCCACCACTGTGCCATCAAACACAGCCACTGTGCCCATCAATTGCCGCCACTGTGCCTATCAATTGCTGCCACTGTGCCATCAAATTCAGCCACTGTGCCCATCAATTGCTGCCACTGTTCCATCAAACGCAGCCACCGTGCCATCAAATGCAGCCACTGTGCCCATCAATTGCCGCAACTGTGCCCATCAATTGCCGCCACTGTTTCATCAAACGCAGCCACTGTGCCCATCAATTGCCACCACTGTACCATCAAATGCAGCCACTGTGCCCATCAATTCAATTCCTGTCCCTTCACCCCTGAGATCAGTCCCAATTCCTGTCCCATCAGACCTAAAATCCTGGTATATAGCATTTCTCACAAATCCTGCACAATTACCCCCCGTCTGCACACAGGTAGGTCGCTGTCTCCTATGGCAACACTCTTGTAGAAGTTGCTAACTGTAATTGTATCCAACTATTTGCAACACGAACAGTTCTCAGCTTATCCTACAATCACTCACTGTGGGTCTTCACTCAATGAGCTCCCAATCTCTCTCACTAGACTTCAGACCCAATAGCCACTGGATCCCCAGAGCTCTTCCACTGTTAGCACCAGTGGCGGCTAGTGCAGCCTCACTGTACCATCAAACGCAGCCACTGTACCATCAAACGCAGCCACTGTGCCATCAATTGCCGCAACTGTGCCCATCAATTGCTGCCACTGTGCCATCAAATGCAGCCACTGTGCCTATCAACTGCCGCCACTGTGCCATCAAACGCAGCCACTGTGCCCATCAATTGCCGCCACTGTACCATCAAACGCAGCCACTGTGCCATCAAATGCAGCCACTGTGCCCATCAGTTGCCACAACTGTGCCAATCAATTGCCGCCACTGTGCCATCAAATGCAGCCACTGTGCCCATCAATTGCCACCACTGTGCCATCAAACGCAGCCACTGTGCCCATCAATTGCCGCCACTGTACAATCAAACACAGTCACTGTGCTATCAAATTCAGCCACTGAGCGCATCAATTGCCGCAACTGTGCCTATCAATTGCTGCCACTGTGCCCATCAATTGCCGCCACTGTACCATCAAACGCAGCCACTGTGCCCATCAATTGCCGCCACTGTGCCATCAAATGCAGCCACTGTGCCCATCAATTGCCACCACTGTGCCATCAAACGCAGCCACTGTGCCCATCAATTGCCGCCACTGTACAATCAAACGCAGTCACTGTGCTATCAAATGCAGCCACTGAGCCCATCAATTGCCGCAACTGTGCCTATCAATTGCTGCCACTGTGCCTATCAATTGCTGCCACTGTGCCATCAAATGCAGCCACTGTGCTCATCAATTGCTGCCACTGTTCCATCAAACGCAGCCACTGTGCCATCAAATGCAGCCACTGTGCACATCAATTGCCGCAACTGTGCCCATCAATTGCCGCCACTGTACCATCAAACGCAGCCACTGTGCCCATCAATCCAATTCCTGTCCCTTCACCCCTCAGATCAGTCCCAATTCCTGCCCCATCAGACCTAAAATCTTGGTATATAGTATTTCTCACAAATCCTGCACAATTACCCCCCTTCTGAACAATTACCATCCCCCAGTCTGCACAATTACCCCCGTCTGCACAATTACCCCCCTGTCTGCACAATTACCACCCCTCCCCGTCTGCACAATTACCCTCCGTCTGCACGATTACCGCCCCATCTGCACAATTACCACCCCCCCCCCCCAGTCTGCACAATTACCCCCCTGCACAATTACCTGGGGGGTAATTCTGCAGATGGGGGGTAAATGTGCACACGGGTGGGTAATTGTTCAGACGGGTGTAATTGTACAGATGGGGGTAATTGTGCAGATGGGGAGGTTGGAAATTGTGCAAACGGGGGGTCTGCACAATTACCACCCCCCATCTGCACAATTACCCCCCCTCCTGTCTGCACAATTACCACCCCCCCAGTCTGCACCCCCCCATCATCAGCACCACCCCCCCAGTTACTCACTGAGTGAGTGGAGAGAATGAGATAGGGGCAGAGCACTGCAGAGAAGTGCAGGGAAGGGAACAAAGGGTCTAGCCAGGCCTCCAGGGATTAGTGTGTGCGGAGCAGAGCCCCGCTCGCCTGTCGCGGCCACATACGGACTCAGCGACTGAGTCAGCTAGAAAAGAGAGAGAGAGAGACCACTGCAGTTTACATACCAGAAGCCGCGCCAGCAAAGCTCAGGAGTCAGAGTCAGTCAGGCCTGCTTCTTTACTCCACACAGTCACACCATGCGCCCGGCTCCATCTCTGTCTACGCCTCCACTCACGTCTCACGCCAAACACAGTGAGCCGAGAGACCGTAAGTGACGCAGTGACGCGAAAAGCACCGCCCACCGTCCTCCGGTCTCGGTCCATAAAATAAAAGAACAGGAGCTACAATGGCAATTTACTGGACATTGGAGAATGGGGGAGTGTTTGCGGGCGCATCTCTAATGGATCCTATGGATGGACCGCCACTGGTTAGCACTCAGTATCTTCCTCAAGCGCCACCCCCGCTTCCCTGCTGGGTTCCTGGCTTGGCACTCAGAGATACTCTTCAAGCTTCACCGCCACTGACACGCTAGGGCCCTGGCTTGGCACTCACTGATGCTCCACAAGCGTCACCTCTGCTGTATCGCTGGGTCCCTGAGTTGGCACTTGCTGAAGTTTTCCCGCTTCTTTGCCGTCCCTGGCTGGTGAGAAGTCTGCTCTGGTACAAATTTCAGCTTAATCACGGTGGTCTTCGGTAACAAGGTGGATTGTCCCTTTGTGGCGACAGCTTCCCTTTTACCTATGACCACAACTGGTTCCCCGGATGGCGAAACCATTACTTCTGGTTGGGCTACAAGCCCACGGTTCCAACCCTACGCTGCTCTCCTGCTTCTGGATAGGCCCTCAGACAGCCTAGCAGCCAGATGTCCCCGGGATAGGCCCAAGGCTTACGGCCTAGCAGCCCGGGGCAACATAACACACGTCCACCCAGACAGCCTTCCAGGTGGCACAGAACCCCGATCACCTGACTCCACCCAAATAAATAGGCTCTCCCAGCAGGCCAAGGGACACAAGAAAATCCCTGCCCATTGGCTGAGACACCCCATTCATTCCTAATCTGCCCTTGCTATGCCCTTGTCTTATCTAATGTCACCAGCTACAGTGCCACCTAGTGACAGAAGAGAAAAGTGCAGCAAGTCCAGAATTAGGGTGAAATCAATTGATCTCCTAACAATTGGCCAAGGCAACTATCGCCTGGCAACTAAATTTAATAGCAGCCCTGTCTAAACATCAGGGTGCTACATTTGTCTTCAGATTTACCAAAACCCTGTAGTGTAAGGGCCTGCCTGATTGCATACAAATTAAAACTCTTAAGGTTTGACCTTATATGGTTTTGGTAAATCTGAAGACAAAAATCTGCAGAAATCTAATAGTTTATATGGGGTCTAACAGAGACCAACTAACACTCTAAAAACCCCTATCTACACTCTACTTCCAACCACCCCTCCCAGTCACAAGCTATTCTCCAACAACCAATGCAGCATTTTTCCAGGGTAAGAAATGCACCAAAAATAAAAATGAACTTGAACGAAAGCATCACAGTGAATTCTAGTAGACAATCAAGTCCAATGCTAGGTGAAAAAAAAGGCCACAAAACCCATGACAATGTTTAGATATAAAATTAAACCAGTACCAACTACGGGTAATTAAGTACCTATTAAAGGGCAGGCAGGAGTGAAGGGAGTCTTCAGGTGATGAAACTATACTTTTACCCAGAAGTTACTCAACTACCTCACCCTATAGTAGTGGATGTGGATAACCAAGCTTGCCATACTTTGTCAAATGTTTTCATACAACCTCTAGAAACATAAGTAGCTCTATAAAATGGTATCATAGAGTTCACCAATTCCTTCCAGAAGGAAAGTGTGGGGGCATTGAACTTTTCCTATGCAAAAGAATAGCCTTTCTGGCATAAAATAATAAGATAAAAAGGGCACTATATGTGCAGCAAGGGAAGATAAAAGGCGATGGAACTTGAGATGTCGAAGAAAGAAAAACGAATGCCTTTACGGACCTGTGTCCAGCCAGTCACTGGCTTCCTGGGTGGTGTCAAAGAGCTTGACTGAGCCTTTGTGCTGGACACAGAGCCTGCTAGTGTAGAGCATGCTGTATTGAAATTCTTTGACTCCTTTGACTGAATGACGTCGCCTCCGCCTGACGTCATTCAGTGAACGGCATCGCCTCTGAGTTTCAGCTGAAAAACCAGGGAACAACATGATCTTGCCATTTTCAAACTGAAGGTCAGGATGTTTCCTTGTTTCGGCCAGCATCATATCCTTGTAGTTTAGAAAACAGACAAGGAAGGGCCGTGGGGGGGCACTGGTCCATGGGGACTCGATGGGCTCTTTAAACCACATAGATCAGAGGTAGATCTTCCAGGGCAAGAAGCTGTTTAAAGAAACGTTCAGCAAATATGGTGGGTTTGTTACCCTAAGCCCCCTCAGGCAGCCCTACCACCCGCACATTATTCCTGCGTTGCCTGTCCTCAGCATCATCAGCCTGGTTTCGGAGCGATCTTACCAGATTCTGTAGCTCAGATAATTGAGAACCATGGGAATGGGAAGCATCTGTCATGAAGATCCTGCCAATAATCAGCGATCTAGGCGCAGGGGGACACGGCCGCGGGTTCCACTGCGCATGCGCGCGCGTTCACGGGTGCTGTCACGCACGGGCACGCGCGCGCGCACTCCCGCTAGTGCCAGGCGGGCTATTTAAACCGGCCTGTCACACTCCATCCCCGCTGTCTGCTCTACAGCGTTCCGTGTGCCTTAACCTGATCTGACCTGTGTACCCTGCTATCTGACCCGGCTTCCTGTTAGACCATCCTGCTATCCGCCTGCACCAGACCCTCTTGGCTTGCCTGACCATCCCTCTGTGTTGTCCCTGGTACCTCTGCTGATCGACCGATACCGACCTCTGGCTTGTTTGACCACCCCTCAGTCTGATACCTGTGTCCAGCGTTCCAGTCTACTACCTGCTGCCTTGTTCCTGGTTCCAGTCCAGCGTTCCAGGCTATTACCTGCTGCCTTGTTCCTGGTTCCAGTCCAGCGTTCCAGGCTACTACCTGCTGCCTTGTTCCAGGTTCCAGTCCAGTGTTCCAGGCTACTACCTGCTGTTTGTTCCGGGTTCCAGTCCAGTGCTCCAGGCTACTACCTGCTGCTTGTTCCAGGTTCCAGTCCAGCGTTCCAGGCTACTACCTGCTGTTGTTCCAGGTTCCAGTCCAGCGTTCCAGGCTACTACCTGCTGCTTGTTCCTGGTTCCAGTCCTGCTTACTTACCTGCTTACTTACCTGCTTCCTTATCTGCTGTGGCTCCGGGTCCTCTCTGCGATCCAGCGTCCTCTTCAGCTTCTGGACCCAGAGGGTGTCACCACTCCTGAACTTCCAGTGACTGTCGATCCTGCCAGGCACCCATACCACTCCTCACTCCTGGCCCTCTGTCTCCATTCCAGAGGAACAGGAGTGGGAGCTGTAAGGGAGGTCCTTCTCTGCACTTCAGGCTCACAACCTACCAGGTACGTGACAGTAGCAGACAGCCATGTCTGAGCCTGAGCAGGGAACGTCTCCCATGGAGGAACTCTGTGCACACCTGGCAGGATTGACTGAAGCAGTCAAGAATCTGCAGCAAGGTTACACCAGGCTGGAGGAACGAGTATTAACTTTGTCTAATCCCATTGGGGCTCAGGGAGTCCCTTCCGCTTCTGCTCCTTCAGTCGGGCCTTCCTCAACAGTGGTGATGCTCCCTCCAGAACCCAAGGTCCCGACGCCTGAACGTTTCTCCGGAAATCGCTTCAAATTCAGGGCTTTCCGCAACTCCTGTGAACTGTTCTTTGCTCTTCAGCCACGTACCTTTTCCCTTGAGGCTACTAAGGTGGGCTACGTAATCTCTCTGCTTTCTGGTGACCCCCAAGCCTGGGCCCACCGCCTCTTGGAGCAAAAGGACATATCCTTGACTAATCTTTCCGCCTTCTTTGACGCACTAGGTCAGCTGTATGATGACCCCCAGCTGTCCGTGACTGCAGAAACGGCTTTGCACACCCTTCAGCAGGGTCGCAGGGCTGCAGAAGACTATGTGGCGGAATTCAGAAAGTGGAGTGTAGACACGAATTGGAATGATGCGGCTCTCCGCTATCAGTTTCGAATGGGACTTTCTGACTCTCTGAAAGATGAATTGGCCAGGGTGGGTACCCCACAGACTTTGAACGCATTGATCGATCTAACCATCCAGATCGATCGACGTCTAAGAGAACGAAGGACTGAGAGAGCGATGGGAACCTCTCGCCCAACTTGGGTTACCCCTAAGGTTCCCCATCATACATCACCAGCACCACCAATGTCTACATTTAACCCACCTGAGCCAATGCAATTAGGGGTTCTGCGGCCTTCTCTTACTCAGGAGGAACGACAGCGTCGTCGAGTAAATAATCTGTGCCTGTATTGTGGGGAACCTGGGCACTATGTCAGGAACTGTCCCCTTAAACTTCGTAAATGCCTATCTCTGTCCTCTGACTATGTTGCACCTCTGGTTAAGAACACTACTCACCTTGCTCTCTCTCTCCTGTTACAGCTTCCAGGAGAGACCCTGCAAATAGCCGCCATTATTGACTCTGGAGCTTGCAGTTGTTTCATGGACTCTCTATTTGCTACCCAACACCGGATACCTCTGTTGCCTAAAACCCATGGACTTTCCATTCATCTAGCTGATGGAACAGCCATTAAGTCAGGGCCTGTTACCCAAGAGACTGTTCCAATACCCGTTTCCATCTCCAATTCTCATCAAGAACTGTTACGCCTGGATATCATCGCTTCACCTATGTTCCCCATAATCCTGGGCATGCCATGGTTACAGGCCCACAATCCTGATATTAATTGGATCACAGGTGAGGTTACCTTTTCCTCCTCATATTGCCAACAGTCTTGTAGACTTCAGGACACTCAGAAGAATCCTACCTTGCTCTGTTTAAACACAGATCCTAATCTGCACCTTTCCATCCCTTCTGCATATCATGATTTCTTAGATGTATTCAGCAAGCAGGGGGCAGAGGTCTTACCCCCTCACCGGGCCTATGACTGTCCTATCGAATTACTCCCCGGTGCCGAGATACCTTTTGGAAGAATATTTCCTTTAACGGAGGTGGAACAAGGGGCTTTAAAAGAATATATCGATGAGAATCTAAAGAAAGGCTTCATTCGTCCATCCACGTCTCCAGCAGGTGCAGGTATCTTCTTCGTAAAAAAGAAAGACAAGACCCTCAGACCATGTGTAGATTACCGTGAGCTGAACAAGATCACTGTAAAGAACCGTTACCCTCTTCCTCTGGTACCAGAACTGTTCCAAAGACTTGGGACAGCTACCATATTCACTAAGCTTGACCTCCGCGGAGCCTACAATTTGGTTCGTATTAGGGACGGAGACGAATGGAAGACCGCCTTTCGTACCCGTTATGGACATTTTGAATACCTTGTGATGCCGTTTGGACTGTGCAATGCTCCTGCTACATTCCAGTACTTCATCAATGATGTTTTACGAGACTTTCTAGATCTGTTTGTTATCGTCTATCTAGACGACATACTAATTTTTTCTTGTTCCCTTGAATCCCATCGCAGGCACGTCAGAAGTGTATTGGCCCGGCTTCGACAACATGGTCTATATGCAAAAGCTGAGAAATGTGAATTTGAACAGGAAAGTATTCCATTTTTGGGGTTAATCATTTCCAGCCAGGGCATTAAGATGGACCCCCAAAAGGTCACTGCAGTACTAGACTGGCCAGTCCCAACAGATAAGAAGGGGATCCAGCGATTCGTTGGATTCGCTAATTTCTACCACAAATTTATTAAGGGGTTTTCAGCCATCATCACACCCATCACACAGCTCACTAAACAGGGTACACGTTTCCACTGGTCTGCTGAGGCTCAAAAGGCTTTCGAGACTCTCAAGGGCCTTTTTACCTCTGCTTCCGTGCTAAAACATCCAGCTTCCTCTCTGCCATTTGTACTAGAGGTGGACGCATCCGAAATTGCGGTAGGGGCAGTGTTGTCCCAAAGACAGGGAACTAAGGCCCTGTTATAACCTGTGGCCTTCTTCTCTCGTAAATTGTCCATGGCAGAGAGAAATTATGATGTAGGTGACAGAGAATTATTGGCTATCAAATCCGCGTTGGAGGAGTGGGGCTATCTGCTAGAGGGTGCCGCTCATCCAGTCTTAATTTTTACAGATCATAAGAACCTGGAGTATTTGAGGTCTGCAAAAAGGTTGAAGCCACGCCAAGCCAGGTGGGCCCTCTTTTTCTCCAGGTTCTCTTTTCATGTCACTTATCGCCCTGGTTCCAAGAATACCAAGCCTGATGCCCTATCCAGGATGTTTCAAAAGCCCCAAGAGGTCTCCCCTCCGGACACTATTCTGTCCCCGGGGAATTTTCTTTTGCTTCAGGGAGATCTGCTTTCCCGGATTAAGCAGGCTTCCGCAGAATTGGGGTCTTCCATTAGGCCAGAACTCCAAGTTAAGGATGGGTTATTATGGCACGAGAATAGGATTTTTATACCTGAAGAACTACGAGTTTCAGTACTAGAACTCTGTCATGACCATGCTTTTGCTGGGCATTTTGGAGTGGCTAAAACTACTGATCTGGTACAGCGTACCTTTTGGTGGCCTCAGTTACGTGATGATTGTAGGAGATTTGTTGAATCCTGTACCACCTGTATCAGAAACAAGGGGCACAGGACCAAGGCATGGGGTTTGCTAAAGCCATTACCTGTCCCAGATAGGCCTTGGAAGATGCTTTCTATAGATTTTATTGTGGAATTACCTCCGGCTGGGAGTTTCACCTCAATTTTTGTCATAGTAGACCGGTTGTCGAAGATGGCCCACTTTGTCCCAATGAAGGGCACCCCCTCAGCTACAGAAACGGCACAGGCATTCATTAGAGAAGTCATCAGGCTCCATGGGGTACCAGTTAATATCGTTTCAGATCGGGGGGTACAGTTTACCTCCCGATTCTGGAGGTCTCTATGCAAAACATTGAAGATTGAACTCTCATTTTCATCTGCTTACCACCCCCAGACTAATGGGCAAACAGAGAGAACAAACCAGACTCTTGAACAATATTTACGCTGTTTTTCTTCATTTGCCCAGGATGATTGGATTTCTGTTCTTCCATTGGCTGAGTTTGCCTACAACAACTCTATTCATTCCGCTATCAAACAAACCCCATTTTTTGCAAATTATGGTTACCACCCTTCTTTTCTGCCTAATTCTCTTCCAGAGTGCACAGTACCCGCAGTTCAGGAGAGGTTGGACTTCTTCACTTCCAACAATCAAGTTTTGCAGGAGACCATGACCAAGACCCAGGAGTATAATAAAGCAACTTTTGATAAGAAGAGACGAGGTGAGCTGTTACTTACACCCGGGGACCAGGTATGGTTATCTACAGTAAATCTCAGGATGGCTTGCCCATCAAAGAAATTGGGTTCCAAGTTTCTTGGCCCATTTCCTGTTAAGCGAAGGATTAATGAGGTGGCATACGAACTTGAACTTCCGGATTCATTAAAAGTGCATCCAGTATTTCATGTGTCTCTACTCAAACCCTCTGTTTCCAACCCATTTCCAGGCCGAAGTACGGATCCTCCTGATCCAATTTTGGTGGATGGGGAGGAAGAATTCGAGGTGGAGGCTATCATGGACCATAGGAGAAGAGGCAACCAAAATCAATTTTTGATAAAATGGAAGGGGTTCGGCCCAGAAGAAAATTCTTGGGAACCCGAGGATAATATTCATGCTGAAAATCTTTTACAATCTTTTAAAAGAGCCCATCCGGAGAAATTCCTTCAAAGGGGCATCCGGAGGCTGCCCCTTGGGGGGGGGGCAATGTCATGAAGATCCTGCCAATAATCAGCGATCTAGACGCAGGGGGACACGGCCGCGGGTTCCACTGCGCATGCGCGCGCATTCACGGGTGCTGTCACGCACGGGCACACGCGCGCGCACTCCCGCTAGTGCCAGGCGGGCTATTTAAACCAGCCTGTCACACTCCATCCCCGCTGTCTGCTCTACAGCGTTCCGTGTGCCTTAACCTGATCTGACCTGTGTACCCTGCTATCTGACCCGGCTTCCTGTTAGACCATCCTGCTATCCACCTGCACCAGACCCTCTTGGCTTGCCTGACCATCCCTCTGTGTTGTCCCTGGTACCTCTGCTGATCGACCGATACCGACCTCTGGCTTGTTTGACCACCCCTCAGTCTGATACCTGTGTCCAGCGTTCCAGTCTACTACCTGCTGCCTTGTTCCTGGTTCCAGTCCAGCGTTCCAGGCTATTACCTGCTGCCTTGTTCCTGGTTCCAGTCCAGCGTTCCAGGCTACTACCTGCTGCCTTGTTCCAGGTTCCAGTCCAGTGTTCCAGGCTACTACCTGCTGTTTGTTCCGGGTTCCAGTCCAGTGCTCCAGGCTACTACCTGCTGCTTGTTCCAGGTTCCAGTCCAGCGTTCCAGGCTACTACCTGCTGTTGTTCCAGGTTCCAGTCCAGCGTTCCAGGCTACTACCTGCTGCTTGTTCCTGGTTCCAGTCCTGCTTACTTACCTGCTTACTTACCTGCTTACTTTCCTGCTTCCTTATCTGCTGTGGCTCCGGGTCCTCTCTGCGATCCAGCGTCCTCTTCAGCTTCTGGACCCAGAGGGTGTCACCACTCCTGAACTTCCAGTGACTGTCGATCCTGCCAGGCACCCATACCACTCCTCACTCCTGGCCCTCTGTCTCCATTCCAGAGGAACAGGAGTGGGAGCTGTAAGGGAGGTCCTTCTCTGCACTTCAGGCTCACAACCTACCAGGTACGTGACAGCATCTTACACCTCAGATTTGCAATCCTCAGCTGTTGTAAGCCTGCCCCAGATTTTGTCTAGGTCATGCCTGATAAGTGTGCACTCTGTGGCTAGATGGTCGATACAAACCATCAGGGACGCCTGGCAGGCATCAAGGGCTTCTAGGGTGGGCTTGGTAATAGCCTGTGCATTATTATCTGCCTCTGGGGATGGTGGTGGAGGGGTCCCGAGGCTCTGGGACACCGCAGCCACTGCAGGCTCCATCCTCGTGTCTGACCGCTGAACACGCAGGGCGGAAGACACAGGAGACAAGATAGTGGGGGCAGGGCCTGAGCTCCAGCCTCGTGCAGAGCGAGTTTGATGCTGATCCAGTGGCACCCAGAGGCGTTGCTAGGGGGGTGCGGTCCGCACCCGGGTAACACCCACTAGAGGGGTGACACCCTCCCAACGGTGAGGAAAGCCCTGGTATTTTTATTTTTTTCAGCTGACCCGTTCACCCCGCAGCCCGCTGGGCTGGAACAACACACCTCCAGCGCAGCAGCCGCGCCTGGTGTGTCACTGTGTGAGTGTGTCCTCCTTCTTCTTCCTCCTCCCTACCCTACTGAGCCAGCGAGCCTCAGCCTGTCACATCTCACACTGCACTGCAGACATGATGACGTCACTACACACACTACTAGTATCTCCACCCGGGTGGCGCGGCAGCTGCACGCTGTAAAGCTGCCCTCCTCTCCTCTCCAGACTCCAGCTGCCGCCCAGCGCCAAGATTCGGAACAGGTGCGGGGGGGTGTCCTGGTGTCCACCGCCGGTCTGAGCCCAGGGTGAGGTGTGTGTGGGGGGTGTCCTGGTGTCCCCCGCCAGCCCAATCCCAGGGTGAGGTGTGTGTGTGTTTGTGGGGTGACACCATGTTTTACCGCACCACGTGACACCAACCCTAGTGACACCACTGGCGGCACCCTCCCTTTCTGTTTGGTGGCCATGGCGGACAACCCCAGGGTGTCAGGAACCCAAGCCACTAACAAAGAAGCCCAATTGCCGGGTACAATAGCACTGCAGCCCGAATAATTACAGGAGGAATGCGGAGCTCCGGGAAAACTCATGCAGCTGTGATCACATCTGGTCATGCCCCCACAACATATAATAAACTTAACCACTTAAGGACCAGCCTCGTTTTGGATTTTAGGTGTTTACATGTTTAAAACAGTTTTTTTTTTGCTAGAAAATTACTTAGAACCCCCAAACATTATAAATGGTTTTCCTGACGCCTCCATGGCAGCACACGCTGGGTTGTGACTCCGCCCCCACAACCTGACAGGATTGGTTAGCTATAAGTTTGAAGGGGAGACACCCCGCTGCATTCTCTTTTTTATCCTCACCTGACAGATTGGGATAAGCAGCGTGCTCCTGTTGTCAAGACAAAGAAAAAGCCTCTTACCGCACTCGCCCCAGCAGGTTCAAGCCTCTCCTGTTTGGAAGTCCCTCCTGTACAGTCTCTAAAGGAGCTTCTATGGAGGGAACCCCCGGTCTGGTGGTCTCAGGGGGCGTCTGGACATCTGGCACAGTAAGCTTTAAAGAAGCTTCATATTTTGCAGTGGTCTCCTTTTCTTTTTTGCCTGTACCTTGTTTATGTATGTTTCTCCTGCTTAGGGGGCTTGCTGGCACTTGCTGTCCACCGCTGTGGAACCGTCATGGCCGCCGAGGCCGCCTCCTCTACTCTGCAATTGGCCTCAGGGCTAGGTTCTGCCTTGGGAAGGTTATGCCCTTCTCCAAGATGGCGCCGAGGCGTTCGGGACGCTCTGCGCATGCGCGGGAGCGTCATTTTGCCGCGACGGCAGCGGCAGATTTAAAAGCACAGGCATTTTCTGTGTTTGTTTGCTGAGCATTATCACAAATCCTGGATTTCGCCGTGCGTTCAACTGCTTTGCCAGAAAACAACTCAGCAAGACCAGGTAAGTCAAATCATCTGATTTAGCCTTTTTGAGAAAAAAAAAAAGAGTAAGGGAATTTAAAAAAAAAAAAAAAATTTTCTTTCTTCTCTCTTATTACCTTTCAGTCTTACTGTCTTACTATCACTATGGAGACCACTGCCCGCGCAGACCACCATCAGCAAACGAGGTAAGAGGCCATCCGTCATTGGTAAGTATTGAAGAAGGGGAGAGAAAAGGAGAGCCAACCACTAACGCTGCGTTTTTGACAGCCCTACCAGGTCAAGAGCCGCATGTTCCAGGCATGAAGGGAGATCAAGTCATGCGTCAAGCAAGAAGACTCGCAGAAGCCGCTCAAGATCTTCTTCCCGCCACCGAAGACATAGCCGCTCACGTCACAGCCGCTCAAGACGCAGCCGCTCCCGTCATAGTCGGTCACACCGCAGACGGTCACCTTCATCACACCGCCAGAGCCGCCACACCCGTCCTGCAGCAAACGCTTGCTGGGTATGCGGCGCGCCAGCCTTGCCAGATAAGCTAGTCTGCAGATCCTGCTTCAATGAAGCAGCAAAGGACAAAGAGCTAGACGCAGCAGTGGCTACGGAGCTCATAAGAGAATCTGTGCGGGAATCCATAAGGGAGACAACAGCTCCACTAATCGATAGGCCTACGCCCAGCACATTGGTAGCGGATGACCTTCAACCCCAGGCATCAGAACCCTCCTCAGGAGATGAGGATCAGGACATGTCAGCAGGTTTTGATTTCTCCCTTGTACAGCCTTTCGCAAAGTCAGTCAAAGAAGCAATAGGCTGGGAAGAAGATAAAGCGGAGCTGCAGAAAGTCCGGAAATATTTCCCAAATTTCAGGAAAGAACCAGAGAATTTCCCTTTTACAGGTGAACTGGAGGATCTAATTAAAGATGAGTGGGAAAGATCTGATAAGCGGTCCAGTCTCACCAACAGACTGACAAAAATGTATCCTCTGAAGGAGTCAAAAGTCAAATCATTGATGAACGCCCCAGTAGTTGACTCCTCCTTGATGCGTCTTGCACGGCATGTCACTCTGCCTATTGAAGACGCAGTTTCCTTTCGGGATGTTCTGGATCGGAAATTGGATCTGGAATTGAAGAAAGCATACTCCACTGCTGGGGGCGCGTGCAGACCAGCAATTACCACAGCAGCAGTGG
Source organism: Aquarana catesbeiana (assembly GCF_042186555.1). NCBI lineage: Eukaryota > Metazoa > Chordata > Amphibia > Anura > Ranidae > Aquarana > Aquarana catesbeiana. The sequence continues at coordinate 555,443,319 of NC_133326.1, forward strand.
CTAAAGCCATATCAGGTTGGGCAACCAGGGTGGAGAAAGATCTGCAAGACGGTACTGAAGTAGACAAAATAATATCTTCTCTTCAGGAGATCAAGTTGGCAGGTGACTTTGTGGCAGAAGCTTCAGTGGATATTATAAGATCCTCGGCGAGATCAATGCTAGCCTCAGTCACGGCAAGAAGGGCCTTGTGGCTGAAACCATGGATGGCCGATACTGCATCTAAAACAAACTGGTGCAGAATTCCATATGATGGCTCAAACTTGTTCGGGTCTAAATTGGACACCGCTATCTCGAAGGTAACAGGAGGGAAGTCAGGATTAATTCCCTCAGACAGGAGACCCAAGGCCCAAAAGGGTTCCTTCTTCAGGCGCAACCTTCCTGAGAAATATAGGGAAGCTAGATCCTAACGTCCTGGTAGGGAGTTTAGAAGAGACTGGAAAAACACAAGACCTTCCTTCCTATGGATGCAGAAGTCCAAGCCTACCCCGGCAGGGGAGCAGCAGAAGTCTTTTTGAAGGTTCGCCTGCCCACCCAGTACAGGTGGGCGCCAGGCTCAAGGACTTCGTACAGATTTGGTCAAGCCATATAAAGGACCCGTGGACTCTTTCCACGATCAAATTTGGACACAAGTGGAAGTTTATGGGCAAAATTCCAAAAAACCACCTCCAATCAACAAGACTGCCATCTTCACTAATCAAAAGGAAGTTACTATTAAAATATATAGTGGAATTGAAGGAGAAAGGGGCAATCCTGGAGGTTCCGTCAGATCAAAAGGGGAGGGGGTTCTATTCCCCACTATTTTTGGTAGAGAAGAAGACCGGAGACTTACGTCCTGTATTGGATTTAAAAAATCTCAACAGGAACATAAAAATAGAGGCCTTCAAAATGGAGAGTCTGCAGTCCATACTTCTGGCAGTGAACCTGGGCGACTGGATGCTCTCAGTAGATTTATCGGACGCTTACCTACATATTCCAATTCATCCCGCCTTTCAAAAATTCCTCCGATTTGCCATCAACAAAAGCCACTTCCAATTCCAGTGCCTTCCTTTCGGCATCTCGTCGGCTCCCAGGACATTCACCAAGGTCCTCCTACCCTTGGTTGCATTCCTCAGGGAAAAGGGTCTGCGAGTCCACCATTATTTGGACGACATCCTGCTCTTGGCAGAAGATCAAGAAACCTTGCTATGTCATCAGAGAATCTTACTCGCGACTCTCCAGGACTTCGGTTGGCTAGTCAACTGGAAAAAGAGCAGCTTACAACCCACACAAAACATGGTATTCCTGGGAGCGGATCTGAACACCAAATTGAACAGGGTACAACTCCCTCAGGAGAAGATTCAGCCTCTAGTACAGAAGATGTGGAGATTACTATCAGCGAGACATCTTCCAGCCAGAATCTGCTTGAGTGTGCTAGGGTCCATCGCTGCAACCCTGCCCATGGTGCAATGGTCACAATGGCACATGAGAGTCCTCCAAAACTCCTTTCTGAGGCAGTGGGATGGAGTATCGATGCGTCAGACCATTACCATCTCCAGACCAATGAAGCAATCAGTGTGGTGGTGGACACACTTGACCAACCTCAGGAAATACAAGCTGACAGTTCCCCCAGATCCGATAATAGTCACCTCGGATGCCTGTCAGAGCGGCTGGGGAGCTCACTGTCAAGATCAAGCAGCACAGGGCCGATGCCAGTTCCGAGCCCAGGATATAGTATCGAATATACTGGAACTCAGGGCAGCCTTCCAGGCCCTTATGGCATTTGCACCAGTCCTCAGAGGGAAGAACGTGCTTATTCAGATGGACAACAAGGTGGCAGTGTCCTACATTCAGAAGCAAGGGGGTACCAAGAGTCTCACACTGATGGAGGAAGTCCGTCCCATCTTGGAATGGGCACAGGGACACCTAGCAGATTTAAAAGCAATATATGTTCCTGCAGCACAGAACATGTTAGCCGATTACCTGAGTCGAGAGACTCTTTCGAACAACGAATGGTCCCTGAGTCTCCAGGCCTTTTCTCTTCTTACGGAGACATGGGGAGTGCCAGAGATCGACTTAGCAGCCACTCCTGCGAATACAAAGTGTCGGAGGTTTCTGTCCAGAGTATCTTTCCCTTCAGCCGAAGGGATAGATTGTCTAATTCACCCCTTTAACTTCAAGTTGGGGTACATATTCCCGCCAACTCCGTTAATTGCAAGATTCCTGTCCAGGCTTCGGAGATCTTCAGCCACGGTATTCGCGGTAATCCCTCTTTGGCCGAGAAGACCATGGTTCACGACCCTATTGCAGCTCAGCCTTCAACCTCCAATCCTTCTTCCGGTAACTCCGGATTTGCTATTTCAAGGCCAATTTCTACATCCAGCTCCAGAGAAGTTGCATCTGACGGCATGGAAGTTGAAAGGGTTAGGTTAAGGGAACAAGGCTGCTCACAGGAAGTAATATCGACTCTGATGCAAGCCAGGAAAAGTACCACCAACACCACCTATACAAGAATTTGGAACCAATTCTTTACAATGGCGCAGCAGAAGGGATGGGATCCTATTGCTCCAGAACCTTCTCAAATCCTAGAGTTCCTCCAGTCAGGAATCAACAAAGGTCTAAGTTCAAGTACCCTTAAGGTACAAGTATCCGCTTTGTCGGCCAAAACAGGCACCAGATGGGCATTACATCCGCTGGTTATCCAATTCCTGAGAGTCTGCCTAAAAATCAAACCTCCTAAGAAACCAGTTTTTCCATCATGGGATCTCTCAGTAGTTCTCGAAGCCTTCACCAATCCTCCTTTTACTCCATCTGAATCAATATCTCTGTGGGATCTGACTCTAAAACTGTCTTTTCTCATTGCAATTACATCAGCAAAGAGGGTGTCTGAGATCCAAGCACTGATGGCATCAGAACCTTACTTAGTATTCTTTCCTGATAAGGTAGTACTAAGACCTTCAGACCACTTCATCCCGAAGGTAGCAACTTCCTTCCACTACAACCAAGATATTGTCCTACCATCCTTCACTAATGATCAGGTGAACCTCATCCTCTGGATGTTAAAACTACCATCATTAGTTACCTGGCGGCTACAAATTCTTTTAGGAAGACGGATACCCTCATGGTCATTCCACATGGGAACAGACGCGGTCAAGCGGCCACTTCACGTACTATCGCCTCCTGGTTAGTCAAGTCCATCAAGAAGGCATACTCCATGCATCATATGGCAATTCCTGAAGGCATCAGGGCTCACTCGACCAGGGCAGTGGCTACCTCCTGGGCAGCGTATTGCAGGGTTTCACCGGAGACGATTTGCAAAGCAGCAACTTGGTCCTCCAGACATACTTTCATTTCTCACTATAGAGTAGATTCTGCTCACTTGGCTATGGCAGACTTCGGTAGATCTGTTGTTAGAGCCAATTCTTCCGCATTATAAGAGCCCTTGCACACTGGGGCGGGGGGCGGCGTCGGCGGTCAAACGCCGCTCTTATTAGCGGCGTTTTACCGTCGGTATGCGGCCGCTAGCGGGGCGGTTTTACCCCCCGCTAGCGGCCGAGAAAGGGTTAAATACCACCGCAAAGCACCTCTGCAGAGGCGCTTTGCCGGTGGTATAGCCGCGCCGTCCCATTGATTTCAATGGGCAGGAGCGGTAAGGGAGCGGTATACACACCGCTCCTTCACCGCTCCGAAGATGCTGCTGGCAGGACTTTTTTTACCGTCCTGCCAGCGCATCGCTCCAGTGTGCAAGCCCTCGGGGCTTTCACACAGGAATACATGCAGCGGCACTTTCGGGGCGGTTTGCAGGCGCTATTATTAGCACAATAGCGCCTGCAAACCGCCCCAGTGTGCAAGGGCTCTAAGGAATAAATATTATTTTCTTGCACCCACCCGACTGGCGAGTTATTTCCCAGCGTGTGCTGCCATGGAGGCGTCAGGAAAACGGAAAATTGTATACTCACCTTTCCGTAATTTTCCTTTCCTGACGCCTCTCCATGGCAGCACACAGATTCCCAACCCGTTTTTATGGTGATATATTTACAGAGAATGCAGCGGGGTGTCTCCCCTTCAAACTTATAGCTAACCAATCCTGTCAGGTTGTGGGGGCAGAGTCACAACCCAGCGGGTGCTGCCATGGAGAGGCGTCAGGAAAGGAAAATTACGGAAAGGTGAGTATACAATTTTCCGTTTTTCTTCTAACACCCTAGAGAATAAAATGGCCGTTGTTGCAATACTTTTTTTTACACCGTATTTGCGCAGCGGTCTTAAAAGCGCACTTTTTTTGGAAAAAATTTACTTTTTTGAATAAAAAAATAAGACAACAGTAAAGTTAGACCAACTTTTTTTTATATTGTGAAATATAATGTTACGCCAAGTAATTGATACCCAACATGTCATGCTTCAAAATGGCGCCTGCTCGTGGAATGGTATCAAACTTTTACCCTCAAAAATCTCCATAGGCGACGTTTAAAAAATTCTACAGGTTGCATATTTTGTGGTACAGAGGAGGTCTAGGGCTAGAATTATTGCTCTCACTCTACCGGTCGCGGCAATACCTCACATGTGTGGTTTGACCACCGTTTTCATATGCGGGCGCTACTCGCGTATGCGTTCGCTTCTGCGTGCGAGCTCGACAGGACGGAGGGCTTTTAAAAAAAAATTGTGTCACTTTTATTCCTATTACAAGGAATGTAAACATCCCTTGTAATAGAAAAAAGCATGACAGGATCTCTTAAATATGAGATCTGGGGTCAAAAAGACCTCATCTCATATTTACACTAAAATGCAATAAAAAAAAAAAAAAAAAGTCATTTAAAAAAATTACATTTGAAAAAAATGTGCCTTTAAGAAGCGTGGACGGAAGTGACGTTTTGATGTCGCTTCCGCCCAGCAGTGTCATGGAGACGAGTGGGCGCCATCTTAGCCTCACTCGTCTCCAGGCACAGGACGGAGACGGATGCGATCGCCTCCACCGCTACCGACAGCTCCGGTAAGCGGCGGAAGGCATCGGATCGTGGCGGGAGAGGGGGCCCCTCTCCCGCCACTGATAAAAGTGATCTCGCGGCGAATCCGCCGCAGGGACCACTTTTATCTGAAAGCCGGCCGCCGCACGAGAACGGGGATACCGGGGTTTTGGCTGCTGCCATAACAACCTTTTACCCGTTCAAAGTTTGGACGTACATCGCCGTGCGGCGGTCGGCAAGTGGTTACAGGATAAATACACAATTAAGAGCATGTTACACCCATACTTGGCTTGTAACATGCTTCTATTTGCCCGCCTCCCGCCGCCAGAACCCCCCTCTTTGTGACAGTGAGTGTAGGATCCTCTTTCCAGACCCGTTGTCACATTTTGAAATGCCGCAGCTCGCTCAACTGCATCATTCATTCGCAGAGATTTGTGAATGATAGGAAAAGGGGGAAGGCAGTTTCTTGCCACTCCTTTTCCTCATGGGAGAGCGGCGGGAATGGCAGTTTCAAGTTCCCCCTGGGAGCCTGCTGCTCTCAGGGGAAACACAGGTGGCTCACATGGCTCAGAGAGGGGTACAGGTGACCTCTCATGAGTCATAGGTAAAAGCCCGGGAAAATCTGGTTTGAACTGGATGGAGTTAGGCTAGTTAGGGATATAAAAAGGGGTTCCGTAGCTAGCGGGCTCATTCGCCTCAGAAGAGGAGCTGTGGTGTTCTCTCTGGGGGTTATCTCCCTGAACAAACAGCGTCTTCTGAGGCCGGAGGATGAGTCTCCTGCGGCGGCTAATTGAGCGGGCTGGCGAGGACGGCGGAGAAGCCTGGATTCACCAGTGCTTAGACCTACCTCGCTCTTCGAGTCAAGAGGCTCCGGCGGGAGCCGCAACATTCAGCGCTGGATCCGAGTTGGTGTCGGCTGCAGAAGAGCGACTAGACGAAGGAGTAGGGGGGCCCGGACAGCACCAGGAAGAAGTTAGGCAAGAGAACGAAGAGGAAGATCCAGGGCGGCGCCGAAGAGGAGGCACCACCCCCGTGAGTGAGCCCGCAAAGAGACGGCATATCCCTCGCCGTGGATACTCCCCCTCTCCGCCTCGCTCTGCTGCTGCAAAAAGAGCTGGTCCTTCTCAGGATCGTGGCAGAGAAGCGTCGGGCGGAGCTAGGGGAGTGTCGAATAACAGACACGGGCAAGCCCAGCGAAGAGATGAAGCGTCGAGAGGCAATTCGGTGGGCGTGTCAAGAGGCGGATTCAAAGGCGGGACAGTCGGCAGCATCGAATCGAGGGATCATGCTTCTTCACAGCAAGCACAGCCGTCTCCATGGCAACAAACAGCGGTAGCAGCAAGCGAAGCAGGGCCTTCACATAGGCCTGCTTCAGTATCTCCGGCGAATGATTCAACAGATGTTATTCCTTATCAGCAAGGTATGAGTGAGCCATCATTTAACCTTTTGTTATCCAACATAGCTGAAATTTTATTAAGTTAGCAAAGGAATTGCATAATAACAATAACACTCAGACTGAAAGAGCTGGTGTTATAGTAAATAATGATCTGTCAGCTGTGGGTGTTTGGTCGCCATCTAGTGGTACATCTGCTAATGGCGATCAAAATCCTCTAATTAGTACAGATATAGGTTTCTTCTTATCAGTCTGCTAAATCACAGAATTTGCCTGAAACTTGTTTAAAAAGAGTCTATGTCATGCGAGGTTACTCCTTTAGGTTATCATTTATCGAATCTAACTAAAGAAACAATTTGGCGGGGGGGGAATTTATTGACATTTTGTCTTTACTTCCATCCGCTAAAGACTTTATTGGAAAAACGGTTAAAAGAGATGACGATGATAGACGTAGACCTGTACAAAAATCTTTTAATAATTGATTGCAGACCTTTTGTATTTTTTCGGGAGTTTTATGTGAAAAATCTCCCAAAAAAAGTGCTGGTTTATTCCAACACCTGGATATCATTATCGAAGCTTTCAGAAATTTTGGTGGAACTTTATGGTATAATTACGTTGAAGCATTTTGTCAAAAATTATCCGTTCACCCTAATTTTAAAAGGGGAGTTAAGGACGTAGGCCTTTGGCTGAATCTTTTTCTGCCCCAAATACCTTCATATCCTAAGCAGATCACAAATACTCAAATGTCAAGCAATTCCGGTTTTAAAAAAGGAATATGCTTCAACTTTAATGACAGCCAGTGTAGATGGCCAAATTCATGCAAATACAGACATGAGTGTGCTTTCTGCACCAGTACCCATTCAGTATCCAAATGTTTTAAAAAAAAAAAAATGTCAGCAGCAAATCAACAGTCGGGGAGTTTTCCAAAAAGCAGCAACACCAGTGATGCTTCCAAATATGCTCCCATGGCTCAAAATGTATCCAGATCAGTTGAAGGCTCAACTTCTCATTGAAGGCTTTAGGGATGGTTTTTTATTACCTATATTTTCGGTTCAAGGTTGCAGTCTAGTTAATAATTTAAAATCAGTAGATGAATTTTCCAACACATATTATCAAAAATGAATACTGAAACTCTAGAAGGTAGAGTAGAAGGTCCGTTTAGTTCCCCTCCTCTTAAAGATTTTAGAATTTCTCTGTGAGGCATTGTTCCAAAAAAAAAAAAAAATTTCATTTAGATTAATTCACCATCTATCATTCCCCAAAGGTAATTCCCTCAATGATCAAATTGATGATAGTTTATCGGCGGTTTCTTATGCTTTTTTTGAGGATGCCCTTAAGAAGCTTAGATGTTTAGGTAAGGGGGCTATGGTGGCAAAAGCAGATGTTAAATCAGCTTTTCGCCTTCTCCCAATTAACCCATTATGTTTCAATTCTCTAGGTTTTTTCCTTAATAGTAAATTTTATTTTGATAAATGTCTGCCAATGGGTTGCTCTCTGTCTTGTTTTTATTTCAAATCTTTTTCTTCCTTTATAGAATGGGTAGTTTCGTCTATATCTAGTTCAGAGTTTTTTTATTCATTATTTAGACGATTTTTTATTTTTAGGCCCCCCCTAGTTCTCCTGATTGTTGTAATTTATTAAATAATTTTTTTTTTCAAATATGTAGTCATTTTGGTATCCCTTTGGCAAAAGAAAAAACGATTTGGCCTTCAACCTGTTTGGAGTTTTTAGGTATAGTTATTGATACAAATTTAATGGAATTTAGACTTCCTGATTCTAAAGTTGAAAAACTTAGAACGTTACTGTTAATTTTAATTAGAAAAAAGAAAGTATGTTTAACCACTTGACAACTGGGCACTTAAACCCCCTTCCTAACCAGACCAATTTTCAGCTTTTGGTGCTCTCACATTTTGAATGACAATTACTCAGTCATGCAACACTGTACCTATATGAAATTTTCGTCCTTTTTTTCACACAAATAGAGCTTTCCTTTGGTGGTATTTGATCACCTCTGGGTTTTTTATTTTCTGTGCTATAAATGAAAAAAGACCGAAAATTTTGTAAAAAAATGCATTTTTCTTCATTTGTATTATAAAATTTTGCAAATAAGTAATTTTTCTTCATAAATTTGGGCCAAAATTTATACTGCTACATATCTTTGGTAAAAATAACCCAAATTAGTGGATATTATTTAGTCTGTGTGAAAGTTATAGAGTGTACAAACTATGGTGCCAATCACTGAAAATTGATCACATCTGATCACACCTGATGTACTGAGGCCTATCTCATTTCTTGAGACCCTAACAAGCCAGGAAAGTACAAATACCCACAAAATGACCCCTTTTTGGAAAGTAGACATTCCAAGGTATTTAGTAAGAGGCATGGTGAGTTTTTTGAAGTTGTTATTTTTTCCCACAATTCTTTGCAAAATGAAGATTTTTTTTATTTTTATTTTTTTTCACACCAAATTGTCATCACAACAGGTTATTTCCGACACATAGCATGTACATAGCAAAAATGACACCCCAAAATATATTCTGCTACTCCTTCCGAGTATGGCGATACCACATGTGTGAGACTTTTACACAACCTGGCCACATACAGAGGCACAACATTGAAGTAGCACATTCAGGCGTTCTAGGAGCATAAATTACACATCTAATCTCTCAACCACCTATTACACTTTTGAAGGCCCTGGAGCACCAGGACAATGGAAACGCCCACAAAGTGACCCCATTTTGGAAAGCAAACACCCCAATGTATAATCTATGAGGCATAATGAGTCATTTGAATGGTTCATTTTTTTCCAGAAGTTTTTGGAAAATGTGGAAAAAAAATGAAAACGCATTTTTTTTTTACACAAAGTTGTCCATTTCTAAGATATTTCTGACACATAGCATGTACATAGCAAAAATGACACCCCAAAATATATTCTGCTACTCCTTCCGAGTATGGCGATACCACATGTGTGAGACTTTTACACAACCTGGCCACATACAGAGGCACAACATTGAAGTAGCACATTCAGGCGTTCTAGGAGCATAAATTACACATCTAATCTCTCAACCACCTATTACACTTTTGAAGGCCCTGGAGCACCAGGACAATGGAAACGCCCACAAAGTGACCCCATTTTGGAAAGCAAACACCCCAACGTATAATCTATGAGGCATGATGAGTCTTTTGAATGGTTCATTTTTTTCCAGAAGTTTTTGGAAAGTGTGGAAAAAAAATGAAAACGCATTTTTTTTTACACAAAGTTGTCCATTTCTAAGATATTTCCGACACATAGCATGTACATAGCAAAAATGACACCCCAAAATATATTCTGCTACTCCTTCCGAGTATGGCGATACCACATGTGTGAGACTTTTACACAACCTGGCCACATACAGAGGCGCAACATTGAAGTAGCACATTCAGGCGTTCTAGGAGCATAAATTACACATCTAATCTCTCAACCACCTATTACACTTTTGAAGGCCCTGGAGCACCAGGACAATGGAAACGCCCACAAAGTGACCCCATTTTGGAAAGAAAACACCCCAACGTATAATCTATGAGGCATAATGAGTCTTTTGAATGGTTCATTTTTTTCCAGAAGTTTGTGGAAAATGTGGAAAAAAAATGAAAACGCATTTTTTTTACACAAAGTTGTCCATTTCTAAGATATTTCCGACACATAGCATGTACATAGTAAAAATGACACCCCAAAATATATTCTGCTACTCCTTCCGAGTATGGCGATACCACATGTGTGAGACTTTTACACAACCTGGCCACATACAGAGGCGCAACATTGAAGTAGCACATTCAGGCGTTCTAGGAGCATAAATTACACATCTAATTTCCTTACAATCTATCACATTTTTGAAGGCCCTTCATATTTCTAACACATAGCATGAACATACCAAGAATTACACCCTAAAATACATTCTGCTGAGCAAAGGGTAAACAAAAGATTACCTGTAGTTTTAGTAGTGCAGTTGTCCACAGGAGGAGAGCCCTGATCCAGGCAGCAGGCAGGGACGTGGTCATCCACAGTGAATGGAATTGTCCAAGCAGCGGGCAGGAATATTGTCCATAATACAGGCAGGGATAATGTCCTTGTACAGTCCAGGGTCAGTGCACGTAGAGACATTGCCAGCAGTGCCAAAATATTGGTCCTGGTAGTAAGCAGGAACATGGTCCAAGTAGCAGACCAGGAAAGAATGGGGACAGGGGTAGAGGCTTCTCCCACCCAAATCTCTTTGAAGCCTCCGAGTCTCCAGACCCTAAATCTGGGAATGAGAAAACTAAAAAGTTAGATTTCTTCATCCAGAAAAACATTTCTGGAGCCCCTCACATATGTGAGACCCCTGTGTTCCCACTAGCATAGCAGGGTAAATGATCAGTCCAAGAGGCAGGCAAAAAACGTGGTCAAACAGTCCAGGGTCAGTTCCAGAGCAGGCAGAGGTAGGTACAAATCAGCGTTAGGCATAAGCTTGGTCGTATAACAGGCCAGGGTCAGTTCCGGAGAAGGCAGAGGTATGTTTATCGTTAGGCAGAAGCTTGGTTGTATAACAGGCCAGGGTCAGTTCCGGAGAAGGCAGAGGTAGGTACAGTTTTAGTGTTAGGCAGAAGCTTGGTCGTATAACAGGCCAGGGTCGATTCCGGAGAAGGCTGAGGTAAATCAGGTTCAGTGCAGTGGCATAAGGGGTGTGGAGGAAAATTACAGGAAATGAGAATTACGTTTACCATACTTCCCTAATATTGTAGAGAAGTATGGTAACGGCGGAAACATTCACTTATACAGAGGCCTGGTTGGGAAGGACAATCGGGACAATAATACGTGGTGTCTCTTCTAATTCCTCTTCTGGAGCACACCCGGCATTTTTTCTGACGTCTGTGGCCTGTTTCACGGGGGGGGGATTTTGTCAGGAAAGTGGCGTTCGTGGAGTCTGCTCACGGAATCAGAGCGAATATTTTCTGGTGGGCTTTCAGGGTACAAAAGGGAGGAGATTACTTGTTCCTGGTATTGCAGATAGGATACGGGGGTCTCAGTAGATTCTTGGTAAATTACGTAAGTGTTGTACATGGCCAAACTGAAAAAATAAATGGACACTTTTTTATACCAGTGACGGGATTTTCTTGTGGGAAGGTAGGGTTCAATCATCTGATCGTTGAAGTCCACTCCCCCCATAAATAAATTGTAATCATAAATACAAGCAGGTTTCTGGATTGGGCCGTTTCTTCTTGGGACTTCCACGTAGGTGTCATTGTGGATTGTCATCAGCATGTGGACGTTTCGTCTGTCCCTCCACTTGACAGCCAATAGCTCCTGGTTCCGCAAAGCCACCGTATCCCCTCGGCGTAGCCTTTCATTGACCAATTTTTGCGGGAAGCCTTTTCTATTGGTTCTTACAGTACCACATGCTGGGGTGTCCCTCCGGTGAAGATTGCGGAAGAGGGGCAAGCTAGTATAAAAATTATCCACATAAAGGTGGTACCCCTTTCCAAGCAGTGGATAAACAAGCTCCCAGACAACTTTGCCGCTGGTTCCAATATATTCTGGACATTCAGGGGGATGCAGTTGGGTGTCCTTGCCTTCGTACACCCGGAAGGCGTAAATGTACCCCGTGGCTCGGTCGCAAAGTTTATACATTTTAACCCCATATCGGGCCCTTTTGCTGGGGATAAACTGTTTGATGCCAAGCCTGCCTGTAAATTTTACAAGGGACTCATCAACAGAAATATTCTGGTCGGGGGTATATAGCTGGGGAAATTTTTCTGAGAAATAATTTAGGAGTGGCCGAAGTTTGAATAATTTGTCAAATGCTGGGTCATTTCGGGGAGGGCACTGGGTGTTGTCATTATAGTGAAGGAAGCGCAAAATCATAAGGTATCTTGATCTTGGCATTTTTGAAGAGAAGAGTGGCATGTGGTGGACGGGGTTAGTTGACCAATATGAGTACATTTCGTTTTTTTTGTGAGACCAATTGTAAAAGTTAGGCCTAAGAAAATTTTAAATTCTGCTATGGTAAGCTCTCTCCACTCAAAGGGACGGGCATAACTAGAGCCAGGGTTGCTTACGATGTACTGCTGTGCGTAAAGGTTGCACTGGGCCACAATGGATGATAGAAAGTCTTCGGTGAAAATCAAATTAAAAAAATCGAGCATGACAAAATTATCGGTGTTCACCTGGACACCTGGCTGGGCGGTAAAAGGGGGGATATTTGCTGCTCCGGAATTAGGGGGAAGCCACAGGGGGTTTTGAAGGGCATAGGGTAGGCTGGCATGGCCTCTATCCCTTTGGGGCTAAGATGACAACCTACTGGTGCCTGGCCTTTGTTGCAGTGGCTCTTCGCTGGAGGTGGACGGCACTGCGCTGGAGGTGGACGGCACTGCGCTGGAGGTGGACGGCACTGCGCTGGAGGTGGACGGCGCTGCCCTGGAGGTGGACGGCACTGCCCTGGAGGTGGACGGCACTGCTCTCGAGGTGGTAGTAGGCTGCTGCTCCACGCCAGAACGCCTTCTTTTCACGGGCACACGTTCCTCTTCTGATTCTGTATCGGACCCGCTGCTTGTCACGGGTTCATAGGCCGAATCCGTATCGGACAGAGACTCAGAGAGCTCCCCGCTGCTCTCATCGGTCATGCTGAGACGCTGGTAGGCCTCCTCGGCCGTAAATAATTGTTTTGCCATACTGGTAGCTGGTGAGGTTGATGTGGCGCAAATGAGCACTGATGGGCACAGGTGGCACTGGTGTGGCTCTGGCTGCACTGGTGTGGCTCTGGCTGCACTGGTGTGGCTCTGGTGGGCACAGAGGTGGCTCTGGTGGGCACAGAGGTGGCTCTGGTGGGCACAGGTGGCTCTGATGGGCACAGGTGGCTCTGATGGGCACAGGTGGCACTGGTGTGGCTCTGGCTGCACTGGTGTGGCTCTGGCTGCACTGGTGTTGCTCTGGCTGCACTGGTGTGGCTCTGGTGGGCACAGAGGTGGCTCTGGTGGCACTGGTGGGCACAGGTGGCACTGGTGGGCACAGGCGGCACTGGTGGGCACAGGCGGCACTGATGTGGCACTGGCGACACTGATGTGGCACTGGCGGCACTGATGTGGCACAGGCGGCACTGATGGGCACTGGCGGCACTGATGGGCACAGGTGGCACTGATGGGCACAGGTGGCACTGATGGGCACAGGTGGCACTGGTTGGGCACAGGTGGCACTGGTGTGCACTGTAGTGGCACTGGTGTGGCTCTGGTTGCACTGGTGTGCACCGTAGTGGCACAGAGGTGGCACTGGTGGGCTCAGGCAGCACTAGTGGGCACAGGCGGCACTGGTGGGCACAGGCGGCACTGGTGGGCACAGGCGGCACTGGTGGGCACTGGTGACACTGATGTGGTACTGCAGTGGCGCAGATGAGCACAGGTGGCACTGATGGGCACAGGTGGCACTGATGGGCACAGGTGGCACTGATGGGCACTGGTGTGGCACTGGTGGGGCACTGGTGGGCACTGGTGTGCACTGGTGTGGCTCTGGTGGCACAGAGGTGGCACAGAGGTGGCACAGAGGGTACAGATGGCACAGATGTGGCACAGGTGGCACAGATGTGGCACAGATGGCACTTGTGGCACAGATGACACTGTTGGGGCACTGTTGGGGCACTGCTGTGGCACTGCTGGGCACTGGTAATAAAAAAAAACTCACTGTTCGGCACTGTGAAGCTCTCCTCTCCTCTCAAGCTGCATCGGTGTGAGGAGAGGAGAGCGATGAACTTGTGCTGACCCTGCAGCACAGCCTTTGTTGACATTTGTGATCGCTCCGTCATTGGACGGAGAGATCACATGGTAAAGGGCCGCTGTCATTGGCCCTTTACCGCGATCCGTGTTGCGCCGGGTCCCGTGGACCTGGCGAACACGGATGTTCCCGTGTGCGCGCCCGGGGGGGCGCGCGGGACCGTTTCTCCGGGAGGACGTCATAGTACGTCCTCCCAGAGTTATCCAACCGCCCTGCAGCCGTCATTCGGCTATGGGCCGGTTGGTAAGTGGTTAAAGGAGATGCAGTCTATTTTAGGTCTGTTAGCATTTGCTACAAGAATTATGCCGGTGGGGAAAATTTTTTCCAGAAGACTTTATATTTCAATCTCTGGTTTGAAATCACCATTTTCCCATATCCGGTTATCTCATGATATGAAAGAAGACCTAATAGTTTGGCTGCAGTTCCTTTATCACTTCAATGGTAGAGCTATGTGGCAGGAGGAATTCATTTTAGATAAAAATTTCTTGCTATTTACGGATGCCGCAGGATCTGTTGGTTTTGCTGCTATTTGGCGGAACCATTGGTGTGCGGGACATTGGAATCCAACTTGGTAAATAAAAGGATATTTAAAAAACATATTTCTATTGGAATTATTTCCCATTATTGTAGCCATCGAAATTTGGGGATCTTTTTTCAGAAATAAGAGGATTTTGATAAGAACAGATAATAAAGGAGTTATGTATGCCATCAACTGCTTAACATCAAAATCTCCTCCAGTCATCATTCTTTTAAGGCATATGATTTTTAAATGTTTAAGCCTTAACATTTGGATGAAAGCTGTTCACGTACCAGGTAAGGACAATGTTTTGGCAGATGCATTATCTCGCCTACAGATGGATCGTTTCTTCCAGTTATTCCCGGAGGCGGACCGAGTGGGACTGTCATGTCCACCCAATTTATGGGACCTGGTTTGAGGCCCATATCTGATTACATCATTAATTCAGTAGCACCTTCAACTTGGGCTGGGTATCAATCGGCCTGGTTTCTTTATTTAAAATTTTTAAATTTGATTCATGAACCGATGGGTTCTTTTTCCGAAAGTTTAATATTACAATTTCTTAGTTTCCTATTTGCCCAACATTACTCTTGGTCTTATGTGCAAAAGACCTTATCTGGTATTTCTTTTTTCTTGAAAGTTAATAATATGCCATCATGCATGCAATATTTTTTGGTTAAGCAGGCTTTAAAAGGTTATAAGAGAGACAATTTTAGGAGTGATTCACGCAAACCGATTACCCCGAAAGTCTTGAGCGAACTTTGCTCAGTTACGGGAAAAGTTTGTTTTTCAGCATTTGAATCAAAGTTATTTCAAGCTGTTTTTTCAATCATATTTTTTGCCGCGCTTAGAGTGTCTGAGCTGGTCTCTATACAAACTTCAGATATTCTTATTTTTAAAAATTCACTTAGGATATTGATCAATAAATCGAAAACGGACCAATTGGGCAGGGGTTCTTGGATACAGTTAGAGAATTGCGTGAGTTGGCACATTTGTCCAGTTTACTTAGTTAACCAATATGCTTTGGTTAGGCCTGCAGGTGGTAAAAAAAAAAAATTTCATACATGAATCGGGTTTACCCCTTACTAAATATCAGTTCATAGGTGTTTTAAAGAAATGTTTAAAAGTTTTGAATTTAGATCAGGATCAGCTCACGTCTCCTTCATTTAGGATTGGAGCTGCTACTGAAGCTGCAAGATTAGGACTAGATGTTAACTCAATAAAAAAGCTTGGTAGATGGAAATCGGATAGATATTTGTTATATATTCGCCCTAACAAAAAATTGTTGATTCATTTCAGGTAAAATCTGCATTGTTTGGATTTTTGGACATTCATTCATCTACTGGGCACAGCGCAGAGCGCAGAACAGAATTTATAGTGTTAATCTAGGATTGGATTTAAATAAATTTAGGGTTTTTTGGAGTGTAAAAATAGGTATGTTATGGTCTGATTTAAATTTAGTGATGTCGCAACTTCTTCTTCATTTTCCCCCACCAGATGTTTTAATCATACATCTTGGGGGAAATGATATTGGCAAAAGAAAAACGTTGGATATTATATTTCAAATTAGGGACGACTTGCAAACAATTCAATTAACTTTTCCCAACACTAGGGTAATTTTTTCGGAGATTGTGCAAAGATGGGAGTAGCTTTCTCCTCCCTCTGGGCGCCCCTTTAAAAAAATCAGAAAAAGGATTAATAGGGCAGTGTCAAAACTCCTGTCAAACCTAGGCATTTTATCTTTTAGGCACACGGAACTGGAGGGTGGTATCAAAAGTCTTTATAGGTCAGACAGAGTGCATTTATCTGAAATAGGTTTGGACATTGTTAACGCAGACTTGAGCACCTGTGTGGAGATGGCCGCGGGTTGGGGTTTTGTGGTCAGGTGTTCTTAGGTCCACCTGCCTTTTGGGATTTGTGTTTTGCAGCCTGAGCCGTAGTGGCTAGGTTAGCTTAAAGCTTATTTATGATATTTGAAAGTATGAGTTAATTTATTTACAAGAAACGTTTGAAACCAATAATAAACAACCGCGGCCTTTTTTATCCAAAGCTTGTCTGCTGGTTTTTATTTACTTATTAATTAAGTGTTAGACAATATTTCCCGCCTGCTGTCCCATGACAGGAAAAGGGGGAAGGCAGTTTCTTGCCACCCCTTTTCCTCATGGGAGAGCGGCGGGAATGGCAGTTTCAAGTTCCCCCTGGGAGCCTGCTGCTCTCAGGGGAAACACAGGTGGCTCACATGGCTCAGAGAGGGGTACAGGTGACCTCTCATGAGTCATAGGTAAAAGCCCGGGAAAATCTGGTTTGAACTGGATGGAGTTAGGCTAGTTAGGGAATAAAAAGGGGTTCCGTAGCTAGCGGGCTCATTCGCCTCAGAAGAGGAGCTGTGGTGTTCTCTCCCCCCCCTTTTTATTATTTTATTGTCGCGGCTGTTGTTATGTGGTAGGGTCACCTTTGTTTAAAAAAAAAAAAAAAAAACATTTAAACAAAGGGGGACGAGTATTGATATGTTTCTTGTTGAATAAAGTTTTTAGTTTATTAAAAGTTGGGATTTGTGTTTTGCAGCCTGAGCCGTAGTGGCTAGGTTAGCTTAAAGCTTATTTATGATATTTGAAAGTATGAGTTAATTTTATTTACAAGAAACGTCCAAGAAGCAGGCAAAAAACGTGGTCAAACAGTCCAGGGTCAGTTCCAGAGCAGGCAGAGGTAGGTACAAATCAGCGTTAGGCATAAGCTTGGTCGTATAACAGGCCAGGGTCAGTTCCGGAGAAGGCAGAGGTATGTTTATCGTTAGGCAGAAGCTTGGTTGTATAACAGGCCAGGGTCAGTTCCGGAGAAGGCAGAGGTAGGTACAGTTTTAGTGTTAGGCAGAAGCTTGGTCGTATAACAGGCCAGGGTCGATTCCGGAGAAGGCTGAGGTAAATCAGGTTCAGTGCAGTGGCATAAGGGGTGTGGAGGAAAATTACAGGAAATGAGAATTACGTTTACCATACTTCCCTAATATTGTAGAGAAGTATGGTAACGGCGGAAACATTCACTTATACAGAGGCCTGGTTGGGAAGGACAATCGGGACAATAATACGTGGTGTCTCTTCTAATTCCTCTTCTGGAGCACACCCGGCATTTTTTCTGACGTCTGTGGCCTGTTTCACGGGGGGGGATTTTGTCAGGAAAGTGGCGTTCGTGGAGTCTGCTCACGGAATCAGAGCGAATATTTTCTGGTGGGCTTTCAGGGTACAAAAGGGAGGAGATTACTTGTTCCTGGTATTGCAGATAGGATACGGGGGTCTCAGTAGATTCTTGGTAAATTACGTAAGTGTTGTACATGGCCAAACTGAAAAAATAAATGGACACTTTTTTATACCAGTGACGGGATTTTCTTGTGGGAAGGTAGGGTTCAATCATCTGATCGTTGAAGTCCACTCCCCCCATAAATAAATTGTAATCATAAATACAAGCAGGTTTCTGGATTGGGCCGTTTCTTCTTGGGACTTCCACGTAGGTGTCATTGTGGATTGTCGTCAGCATGTGGACGTTTCGTCTGTCCCTCCACTTGACAGCCAATAGCTCCTGGTTCCGCAAAGCCACCGTATCCCCTCGGCGTAGCCTTTCATTGACCAATTTTTGCGGGAAGCCTTTTCTATTGGTTCTTACAGTACCACATGCTGGGGTGTCCCTCCGGTGAAGATTGCGGAAGAGGGGCAAGCTAGTATAAAAATTATCCACATAAAGGTGGTACCCCTTTCCAAGCAGTGGATAAACAAGCTCCCAGACAACTTTGCCGCTGGTTCCAATATATTCTGGACATTCAGGGGGATGCAGTTGGGTGTCCTTGCCTTCGTACACCAGGAAGGCGTAAATGTACCCCGTGGCTCGGTCGCAAAGTTTATACATTTTAACCCCATATCGGGCCCTTTTGCTGGGGATAAACTGTTTGATGCCAAGCCTGCCTGTAAATTTTACAAGGGACTCATCAACAGAAATATTCTGGTCGGGGGTATATAGCTGGGGACATTTTTCTGAGAAATAATTTAGGAGTGGCCGAAGTTTGAATAATTTGTCAAATGCTGGGTCATTTCGGGGAGGGCACTGGGTGTTGTCATTATAGTGAAGGAAGCGCAAAATCATAAGGTATCTTGATCTTGGCATTTTTGAAGAGAAGAGTGGCATGTGGTGGACGGGGTTAGTTGACCAATATGAGTACATTTCGTTTTTTTTTGTGAGACCCATTGTAAAAGTTAGGCCTAAGAAAATTTTAAATTCTGCTATGGTAAGCTCTCTCCACTCAAAGGGACGGGCATAACTAGAGCCAGGGTTGCTTACGATGTACTGCTGTGCGTAAAGGTTGCACTGGGCCACAATGGATGATAGAAAGTCTTCGGTGAAAATCAAATTAAAAAAATCGAGCATGACAAAATTATCGGTGTTCACCTGGACACCTGGCTGGGCGGTAAAAGGGGGGATATTTGCTGCTCCGGAATTAGGGGGAAGCCACAGGGGGTTTTGAAGGGCATAGGGTAGGCTGGCATGGCCTCTATCCCTTTGGGGCTGAGATGACACCCTACTGGTGCCTGGCCTTTGTTGCAGTGGCTCTTCGCTGGAGGTGGACGGCACTGCGCTGGAGGTGGACGGCGCTGCCCTGGAGGTGGACGGCGCTGCCCTGGAGGTGGACGGCATTGCCCTGGAGGTGGACGGCACTGCTCTCGAGGTGGTAGTAGGCTGCTGCTCCACGCCAGAACGCCTTCTTTTCACGGGCACACGTTCCTCTTCTGATTCTGTATCGGACCCGCTGCTTGTCACGGGTTCATAGGCCGAATCCGAATCGGACAGAGACTCCGAGAGCTCCCCGCTGCTCTCATCGGTCATGCTGAGACGCTGGTAGGCCTCCTCGGTCGTAAATAATTGTTTTGCCATACTGGTAGCTGGTGAGGTTGATGTGGCGCAAATGAGCACTGATGGGCTCTGGCTGCACTGGTGTGGCTCTGGCTGCACTGGTGTGGCTCTGGCTGCACTGGTGTGGCTCTGGTGGGCACAGAGGTGGCTCTGGTGGGCACAGAGGTGGCTCTGGTGGGCACAGGTGGCTCTGATGGGCACAGGTGGCTCTGATGGGCACAGGTGGCACTGGTGTGGCTCTGGCTGCACTGGTGTTGCTCTGGCTGCACTGGTGTGGCTCTGGTGGGCACAGAGGTGGCTCTGGTGGCACTGGTGGGCACAGGTGGCACTGGTGGGCACAGGCGGCACTGATGTGGCACTGGCGGCACTGATGTGGCACAGGCGGCACTGATGTGGCACAGGCGGCACTGATGGGCACAGGTGGCACTGATGGGCACAGGTGGCACTGATGGGCACAGGTGGCACTGGTTGGGCACAGGTGGCACTGGTGTGCACTGTAGTGGCACTGGTGTGGCTCTGGTTGCACTGGTGTGCACCGTAGTGGCACAGAGGTGGCACTGGTGGGCTCAGGCGGCACTAGTGGGCACAGGCGGCACTGGTGGGCACAGGCAGCACTGGTGGGCACAGGCGGCACTGGTGGGCACTGGTGACACTGATGTGGTACTGCAGTGGCGCAGATGAGCACAGGTGGCACTGATGGGCACAGGTGGCACTGATGGGCACTGGTGTGGCACTGGTGGGGCACTGGTGGGCACTGGTGTGCACTGGTGTGGCTCTGGTGGCACAGAGGTGGCACAGAGGTGGCACAGAGGGTACAGATGGCACAGATGTGGCACAGGTGGCACAGATGTGGCACAGATGGCACTTGTGGCACAGATGACACTGTTGTGGCACTGTTGGGGCACTGCTGTGGCACTGCTGGGCACTGGTAATAAAAAAAAACTCACTGTTCGGCACTGTGAAGCTCTCCTCTCCTCTCAAGCTGCATCGGTGTGAGGAGAGGAGAGCGATGAACTTGTGCTGACCCTGCAGCACAGCCTTTGTTGACATTTGTGATCGCTCCGTCATTGGACGGAGAGATCACATGGTAAAGGGCCGCTGTCATTGGCCCTTTACCGCGATCCGTGTTGCGCCGGGTCCCGTGGACCCGGCGAACACGGATGTTCCCGTGTGCGCGCGGGACCGTTTCTCCGGGAGGACGTCATAGTACGTCCTCCCAGAGTTATCCAACCGCCCTGCAGCCGTCATTCGGCTATGGGCCGGTTGGTAAGTGGTTAAAGGAGATGCAGTCTATTTTAGGTCTGTTAGCATTTGCTACAAGAATTATGCCGGTGGGGAAAATTTTTTCCAGAAGACTTTATATTTCAATCTCTGGTTTGAAATCACCATTTTCCCATATCCGGTTATCTCATGATATGAAAGAAGACCTAATAGTTTGGCTGCAGTTCCTTTATCACTTCAATGGTAGAGCTATGTGGCAGGAGGAATTCATTTTGGATAAAAATTTCTTGCTATTTACGGATGCCGCAGGATCTGTTGGTTTTGCTGCTATTTGGCGGAACCATTGGTGCGCGGGACATTGGAATCCAACTTGGTAAATAAAAGGATATTTAAAAAACATATTTCTATTGGAATTATTTCCCATTATTGTAGCCATCGAAATTTGGGGATCTTTTTTCAGAAATAAGAGGATTTTGATAAGAACAGATAATAAAGGAGTTATGTATGCCATCAACTGCTTAACATCAAAATCTCCTCCAGTCATCATTCTTTTAAGGCATATGATTTTTAAATGTTTAAGCCTTAACATTTGGATGAAAGCTGTTCACGTACCAGGTAAGGACAATGTTTTGGCAGATGCATTATCTCGCCTACAGATGGATCGTTTCTTCCAGTTATTCCCGGAGGCGGACCGAGTGGGACTGTCATGTCCACCCAATTTATGGGACCTGGTTTGAGGCCCATATCTGATTACATCATTAATTCAGTAGCACCTTCAACTTGGGCTGGGTATCAATCGGCCTGGTTTCTTTATTTAAAATTTTTAAATTTGATTCATGAACCGATGGGTTCTTTTTCCGAAAGTTTAATATTACAATTTCTTAGTTTCCTATTTGCCCAACATTACTCTTGGTCTTATGTGCAAAAGACCTTATCTGGTATTTCTTTTTTCTTGAAAGTTAATAATATGCCATCATGCATGCAATATTTTTTGGTTAAGCAGGCTTTAAAAGGTTATAAGAGAGACAATTTTAGGAGTGATTCACGCAAACCGATTACCCCGAAAGTCTTGAGCGAACTTTGCTCAGTTA
Organism: Aquarana catesbeiana; assembly: GCF_042186555.1. NCBI lineage: Eukaryota > Metazoa > Chordata > Amphibia > Anura > Ranidae > Aquarana > Aquarana catesbeiana. Next base: position 555,465,148 of record NC_133326.1, read on the forward strand.
CGGGAAAAGTTTGTTTTTCAGCATTTGAATCAAAGTTATTTCAAGCTGTTTTTTCAATCATATTTTTTGCCGCGCTTAGAGTGTCTGAGCTGGTCTCTATACAAACTTCAGATATTCTTATTTTTAAAAATTCACTTAGGATATTGATCAATAAATCGAAAACGGACCAATTGGGCAGGGGTTCTTGGATACAGTTAGAGAATTGCGTGAGTTGGCACATTTGTCCAGTTTACTTAGTTAACCAATATGCTTTGGTTAGGCCTGCAGGTGGTAAAAAAAAAAATTTCATACATGAATCGGGTTTACCCCTTACTAAATATCAGTTCATAGGTGTTTTAAAGAAATGTTTAAAAGTTTTGAATTTAGATCAGGATCAGCTCACGTCTCCTTCATTTAGGATTGGAGCTGCTACTGAAGCTGCAAGATTAGGACTAGATGTTAACTCAATAAAAAAGCTTGGTAGATGGAAATCGGATAGATATTTGTTATATATTCGCCCTAACAAAAAATTGTTGATTCATTTCAGGTAAAATCTGCATTGTTTGGATTTTTGGACATTCATTCATCTACTGGGCACAGCGCAGAGCGCAGAACAGAATTTATAGTGTTAATCTAGGATTGGATTTAAATAAATTTAGGGTTTTTTGGAGTGTAAAAAGAGGTATGTTATGGTCTGATTTAAATTTAGTGATGTCGCAACTTCTTCTTCATTTTCCCCCACCAGATGTTTTAATCATACATCTTGGGGGAAATGATATTGGCAAAAGAAAAACGTTGGATATTATATTTCAAATTAGGGACGACTTGCAAACAATTCAATTAACTTTTCCCAACACTAGGGTAATTTTTTCGGAGATTGTGCAAAGATGGGAGTAGCTTTCTCCTCCCTCTGGGCGCCCCTTTAAAAAAATCAGAAAAAGGATTAATAGGGCAGTGTCAAAACTCCTGTCAAACCTAGGCATTTTATCTTTTAGGCACACGGAACTGGAGGGTGGTATCAAAAGTCTTTATAGGTCAGACAGAGTGCATTTATCTGAAATAGGTTTGGACATTGTTAACGCAGACTTGAGCACCTGTGTGGAGATGGCCGCGGGTTGGGGTTTTGTGGTCAGGTGTTCTTAGGTCCACCTGCCTTTTGGGATTTGTGTTTTGCAGCCTGAGCCGTAGTGGCTAGGTTAGCTTAAAGCTTATTTATGATATTTGAAAGTATGAGTTAATTTATTTACAAGAAACGTTTGAAACCAATAATAAACAACCGCGGCCTTTTTTATCCAAAGCTTGTCTGCTGGTTTTTATTTACTTATTAATTAAGTGTTAGACAATATTTCCCGCCTGCTGTCCCATGACAGGAAAAGGGGGAAGGCAGTTTCTTGCCACCCCTTTTCCTCATGGGAGAGTGGCGGGAATGGCAGTTTCAAGTTCCCCCTGGGAGCCTGCTGCTCTCAGGGGAAACACAGGTGGCTCACATGGCTCAGAGAGGGGTACAGGTGACCTCTCATGAGTCATAGGTAAAAGCCCGGGAAAATCTGGTTTGAACTGGATGGAGTTAGGCTAGTTAGGGAATAAAAAGGGGTTCCGTAGCTAGCGGGCTCATTCGCCTCAGAAGAGGAGCTGTGGTGTTCTCTCCCCCCCCCTTTTTATTATTTTATTGTCGCGGCTGTTGTTATGTGGTAGGGTCACCTTTGTTTAAAAAAAAAAAAACATTTAAACAAAGGGGGACGAGTATTGATATGTTTCTTGTTGAATAAAGTTTTTATTTTATTAAAAGTTGGGATTTGTGTTTTGCAGCCTGAGCCGTAGTGGCTAGGTTAGCTTAAAGCTTATTTATGATATTTGAAAGTATGAGTTAATTTTATTTACAAGAAACGTTTGAAACCAATAATAAACAACCGCGGCCTTTTTTATCCAAAGCTTGTCTGCTGGTTGTTATTTACTTATTAATTAAGTGTTAGACAATATTTCCCGCCTGCTGTCCCATGAGAAAACTACAATCTTCCACTGTGGCAGTAGTACTTTACTTTTTTTGTGAAAAATATTTGCATTTATTTTTTTTCACAAAGAGGAACTTAGCCTTTAAAATTGCATATAAAGGTATGGATTTTATCATATAGTTACATTGGTCCAGCTTGGATCAATATCAGTATTCATATGTCATAACTGTGGGAGCCGTTAAGGATGCAGAGAATCACTTCCACTACTACAGTGATTGGTCTTACAGATCCCATGCCAAGTGGCTATCCTGCCACATTGTTAACAAAGGGAGTCAATTGCGCTGCGCAGAGCCATTCACAGAACACCTTGTATCTTTTTCCATGAATGCAAGGCATTTTGTTAATGGACGAGGTGAAGATTGTGACATTACCACCCTGCCTTTATAGTTTCTCTTTTAAACATGAAGTCAGGGCTCACCCTCTTGTATCTCCAAATCTATGTTACTCTTCAGGTCGTTGAACCATCCTGGGATTTCCACACGGCAGCAGTACGTTCCAGCGTCCTCCATGGTCACACCAGAGATGGTCAGTGACACGTCTCCCTTCTCTATGTCACCCATCAGCTGGTATTTATCTGCTTTCCTCCAGGTTTCTTTGTCTCCAGTCTTGAAGATCAAATTGTTACAGGAAAAGCTTGGACAGGACCCCCTGCCCCAGCACACAGAATATTGGTATTGATGAACTGTGTAAGAGCATGGTATGGTCACGGTATCCTCTGCTGATGTAAAAACAAGAACGCATAACCATAATAAACCTGTAGAGACAGAGAAGAGACCTCTAGTCAGAATACATAGGAAGCAGAAGAAAACCATTATGATATCAAAATTAATGTGAGCTTGCACTATATTTTAAAGCTTTGACGTACAAGTGCTGCCTAAGAGCAAACACCTGAAGATTTATTTATTTATTACAGGTATGTATACTATATAGCGCCAACATCAGTCCCCTCCTTCATGTTATTTACAATCTAAGGTTCCTATCTGATACACATACATACATGAACATACATACCAGGGCCCTTTTAGACAGGAGAAAGCTAACCTGCCAGCATGTTATAAAAGCTAATTTCATTCTTAAGACCATGTTACATATTACACCCATATTTAGGTGCCACGAGGACCCCTCAATATCGCTACAATCAGCGCGCTCTCTCTCTCCCTCAGTAAAACCTCAGATCTCAAACCATACAATCCCGTAATTGACCAGTAACATAATCTGACAATTACTTACATCAACATATGAGAAAAAAATATGATAAAAATCCTCAGTATAAAACATAAGATACACTTAGAACATATCAAACCATGCAAGAGGACCCCCCTTTGACAGTGTGCAGAGATTCTTCTGAACCATAGCAGCTGTCAGACTTGAAATCTGTGAGATCTGTTAAAAAAATAAACTACAAGTCTCAACTGCCACTATGGCATAAAACACGTATGGTAATCACTGCATTCATAGTCCATTGACTATCCATTGACAACAGTCTGCTGTAGCCTGGCATTCGCTATTCACTTATGGTTGCAATGCTTTGCAGGTTCATTAAAGAAAACACTTTTTTTTCTGTTAAATACTTGTACTCAGTACTGTGTTTTAGAGAAAATGGTCGGCTTACTTATAATTAACAACCGATGTGGTCTTCCACAGCTCTCCTGGGCACTCCCGTCCCACCGAGAGGCCCGAGCAACCACCCGACACATCCGATCCGGTCTCGGATCTAGTAACCCTGAAGCGATGTCATGATATTACTTCCAGTTTACTAAAGACTTAAAGGCGCCAAATTTAAAAAAGACTACAGTATTCAAACCAGCCAAATTTGGGAGACAAAGGAGGGATTTAAGGTCTTATAAACCAGTGGTGGCCCGTCCATAGGGGGCGCCCGGGCGCCGCCCCCCCCTCCTGTAGTCACAAAAAAATTGAAAAGAAAATTTAAAACGGCCCCTTTAAGAGATTAAAAAAAAAAAATCCTTTAACATAGTGCACTGTGTTCGGGCGCCGAATGCACTGCACTATGGGAAGCGCCACGTCTATGTAATCATGAGATTGCGGACATGGCGCTTCATTTGCGGCCTATTAACCCGCCTTGCGCGCAATACAAAACACAGAGTAGCTTCCGCCCGTAGAATCACAGTGATTGCTGGAGCATTGTTGTTCAAATCTCGAGGTCACTTCCGGGTATCGTGAAACAGACGAAAGCCGGAAGTGACGTCGGCAGCTCGGTTCTTCGGCATGAGCGGATATGCAGGAAGGTGAGAGAGCGCGCCATGTTCCGTACTCTGAGTTTTCTGATAATAATGTTCTAAAACTTTACTAAATCATCTCCCTGTGACCTGACAAAGTGGACACTTAGTGACTGCCCAGGGACACACTCTGCATTTGGACACAGGCTGCATTTGGACACACACTGCATTTAATGGGACACATTCTGCATTTGGACACAGGCTGCATTTAATGGGACACAGGCTGCATTTAACCACTTGAGCCCCGGACCATTATGCTGCCTAAGGACCAGAGGTCTTTTTCCAATTTGGCACTGCGTCGCTTTAACTGCTAATTGCGCGGTCATGCAATGCTGTACCCAAACGAAATTTGCGTCCTTTTCTTCCCACAAATAGAGCTTTCTTTTGATGGTATTTGATCACCTCTGCGGTTTTTATTTTTTGCGCTATAAACGGAAAAAGACCGAAAATTTTGAAAAAAAATGATATTTTCTACTTTTTGTTATAAAAAAAATCCAATAAACTAAATTTTAGTCATACATTTAGGCCAAAATGTATTCGGCCACATGTCTTTGGTAAAAAAAATGTCAATAAGCGTATATTTATTGGTTTGCGCAAAAGTTATAGCGTCTACAAACTAGGGTACATTTTCTGGCATTTACACAGCTTTTAGTTTATGACTGCCTATGTCATTTCTTGAGGTGCTAAAATGGCAGGGCAGTACAAAACCCCCCCAAATGACCCCATTTTGGAAAGTAGACACCCCAAGGAAATTGCTGAGAGGCATGTTGAACCCATTGAATATTTATTTTTTTTGTCCCAAGTGATTGAAAAATGACAAAAAAAAAAAAAAAAAAAAATATTTACAAAAAGTCGTCACTAAATGATATATTGCTCACACAGGCCATGGGCCTATGTGGAATTGCACCCCAAAATACATTTAGCTGCTTCTCCTGAGTATGGGGATACCACATGTGTGGGACTTTTTGGGAGCCTAGCCGCGTACGGGGCCCCGAAAACCAATCACCGCCTTCAGGATTTCTAAGGGTGTAAATTTTTGCTTTCACTCTTCACTGCCTATCACAGTTTCGGAGGCCATGGAATGCCCAGGTGGCACAAAACCCCCCAAAATGACCCCATTTTGGAAAGTAGACACCCCAAGCTATTTGCTGAGAGGCATATTGAGTCCATGGAATATTTTATATTTTGACACAAGTTGCGGGAAAGTGACACTTTTTTTTTTTTTTTTTTTTTTTTCATAAAGTTGTCACTAAATGATATATTGCTCACACAGGCCATGGGCATATGTGGAATTGCACCCCAAAATACATTTAGCTGCTTCTCCTGAGTATGGGGATACCACATGTGTGGGACTTTTTGGGAGCCTAGCCGCGTACGGGGCCCCGAAAACCAATCACTGCCTTCAGGATTTCTAAGGGTGAAAATTTTTGATTTCACTCTTTACTGCCTATCACAGTTTCGGAGGCCATGGAATGCCCAGGTGGCACAAAACCCCCCCAAATGACCCCATTTTGGAAAGTAGACACCCCAAGCTATTTGCTGAAAGGCATGGTGAATATTTTGCAGCTCTCATTTGTTTTTGAAAATGAAGAAAGACAAGAAAAAACATTTTTTTTTTTTCTTTTTTCAATTTTCAAAACTTTGTGACAAAAAGTGAGGTCTGCAAAATACTCACTATACCTCTCAGCAAATAGCTTGGGGTGTCTACTTTCCAAAATGGGGTCATTTGGGGGGGTTTTGTGCCACCTGGGCATTCCATGGCCTCCGAAACTGTGATAGGCAGTGAAGAGTGAAATCAAAAATTCACGCCCTTAGAAAGCCTGAAGGCGGTGCTTGGTTTTCGGGGTCCCGTACGCGGCTAGGCTCCCAAAAAGTCTCACACATGTGGTATCCCCGTACTCAGGAGAAGCAGCAGAATGTATTTTGGGGTGTAATTTCACATATTTCCATGGCATGTTTGAGCAATATATCATTTAGTGACAACTTTGTGCAAAAAAAAAAAAAAAAAAAAAAAAAATTTGTCTCTTTCCCGCAACTTGTGTCGCAATATAAAATATTCCATGGACTCGACATGCCTCTCAGCAAATAGCTTGGGGTGTCTACTTTCCAAAATGGGGTCATTTGGGGGGGTTTTGAACTGTCCTGGCATTTTATGCACAACATTTAGAAGCTTATGTCACACATCACCCACTCTTCTAACCACTTGAAGACAAAGCCCTTTCTGACACTTATTGTTTACATGAAAAAGTTTTTTTTTTTTGCAAAAAAATTACTTTGAACCCCCAAACATTATATTTTTTTTTAAAGCAAATGCCCTACAGATTAAAATGGTGGGTGTTTCATTTTTTTTTTTCACACAGTAATTGCGCAGCGATTTTTCAAACGCATTTTTTGGGGAAAAAACACACTTTTTTTAATTTTAATGCACTAAAACACGCTATATTGCCCAAATGTTTGATGAAATAAAAAAGATGATCTTAGGCCGAGTACATGGATACCAAACATGACATGCTTTAAAATTGCGCACAAACGTGCAGTGGCAACAAAATAAATACATGTTTAAAAGCCTTCAAAAGCCTTTACAGGTTACCACTTTAGATTTACAGAGGAGGTCTACTGGAAAAATTACTGCACTCGATCTGGCCTTCGCGGTGATACCTCACATGCATGGTGCAATTGCTGTTTATGTTTGACGACAGACCGCCGCTTGCGTTCGCCTTAGCGCGAGAGCAGGGGGCGACAGGGGTGTTTTTTTTTTTTTTTTTTTTTTTCTTTATTATTTTTTTGCTTTTTTAATCTTACTTTTAAACTGTTCCTTTCATATTTTTTTTTTTAATCATTTTTATTGTTATCTCGGGGAATGTAAATATCCCCTATGATAGCAATAGGTAGTGACAGGTACTCTTTTTTGAAAAAATTGTGGTCTATTAGACCCTAGATCTCTCCTCTGCCCTCAAAGCATCTGACCACACCAAGATCGGTGTGATAAAATGCTTCCCCAATTTCCCAATGGCGCTATTTACATCCGGCGAAATCTAAGTCATGAAATACTCGTAGCTTCCGGTTTCTTAGGCCATAGAGATGTTTGGAGCCACTCTGGTCTCTGATCAGCTCTATGGTCAGCTGGCTGAATCACCGGCTGCATTCTCAGGTTCCCTGTTGAGACAGGAGAGCCAGAGAAAAACACGGAAGACGGTGGGGGGGGGGGGGCATTCCCTCCCACGGCTTGTAAAAGCAGTCTAGAGGCTAATTAGCCGCTAGGATTGCTTTTACATGAAAGCCGACCGCTGGCTGAAAAGAATGATACCAAGATGATACCTAAACCTGCAGGCATCATTCTGGTATAACCACTCAAAGTCGTGAATGGCGTACCTGAAGACAAAAAAATGGTTAACAATGGTTAACAATAAAGCACAGTAAAGTGTAAATAATTACACACCTGAAAAACAAACATGATAAAACATAATAACAATAACAATAACAATAAAACATTGCAGAATAGAATACAGTAAAAAAGAGCAGAACAATAGAGAGAGAGAATAGAGAGAGAGAGAACAATAAAACAACAACTATTTTTTTTTATTTCATATTTTTTTTTTTTTTTACACTTTTTTTGTAACTAACTTTTATAACGGTAACCGGTTCCAGGTTCGGGTCTCTCAAAATGCGATGGCATCTTGGGAGACCCTGTGAAAGTGTGCCTAGTCTGTGCAATGCTGTACCCTATGCTAATACTCAACTAGTGCATGGTAGCGTTCAAAACATTCACCAATGCAAAGACCAGGATTGTCAGGACAGGAGGGACAATAATAGCGGGTGTCACGCCTATATCCGCGCTTGCTGCAGACACGACATCTTTTTTGGGGGGGTTCGTTGGGTAGGGGTACTCGGGAGGACATAAAAATGCCTCTCATGCAGCCGACTGCATTTGGTTGGGGATGTGAATGGGGGAAGTACGGGCGCTGCAGAAGCGGTGGGTTCCCAATTAGGATTGGCGAATGCAGCAGGAAGGGCACTATGGGCAGGACGGGCCTGTGTTTGTCTTTTTGGTGGCAGCGGGACACTACTTGTGCTTGCCACCTCACCAGCTTCAACTGCACTTATGGGACTCGCCACGTCACCACGTGTTACTGCAGTGCTGGTTTGACTACGACCGGGGTGTACTAGGCCGCTGGCGCTTGCCAGTTCACCAAAACGCTACCAAAAAACGTTAGCGATCGCAGGGATCAGGCCTGACTCTGCGAACGCTGCAGTTATGCGTTTAGTGTTTTGTAAGTGTCAGTGATCGATCGATACTGCACTTGGGTGGGCTGGGCTGGGCCGGGCGGAGGGGCAAAACGCAGGTGCTAGCAGGTATCTGGGCTGATCCCGCTAACACTGCGTTTTTGGGAACCCTAAACTGCTGGTGACGCTAGTATAGATCTGATCGGATCAGATATTGATGCGATCAGATACTATACCACTAAGGGAGGTGTACGGTGCGTGCGTGGGTGTTAGCGGTACTGGCGCTAATCTGACGCTGCCTGGGGCTGGTGCTTGCCAGTTCACCAAAACGCTACAAAAAAAACTGTTAGCGATCGCAGGGATCAGGCCTGACTCTGCGAACGCTGCAGTTATGCGTTTAGTGTTTTGTAAGTGTCAGTGATCGATCGATACTGCACTTGGGTGGGCTGGGCTGGGCCGGGCGGAGGGGCAAAACGCAGGTGCTAGCAGGTATCTGGGCTGATTCCGCTAACACTGCGTTTTTGGGAACCCTAAACTGCTGGGGACGCTAGTATAGATCTGATCGGATCAGATATTGATCCGTTCAGATACTATACCACTAAGGGAGGCGTATGCTGCGTGCGTGGGTGTTAGCGGTACTGGCGCTAACCTGACGCCTGGGGCTGGTGCTTGCCAGTTCACCAAAATGCTACCAAAAAAACTGTTAGCGATCGCAGGGATCAGGCCTGACTCTGCGAACGCTGCAGTTATGCGTTTAGTGTTTTGTAAGTGACAGTGATCGATCGATACTGCACTTGGGTGGGCTGGGCGGAGGGGCAAAACGCAGGTGCTAGCAGGTATCTGGGCTGATCCCGCTAACACTGCGTTTTTGGGAACCCTAAACTGCTGGGGACGCTAGTATAGATCTGATCGGATCAGATATTGATCCGTTCAGATACTATACCACTAAGGGAGGCGTATGCTGCGTGCGTGGGTGTTAGCGGTACTGGCGCTAATCTGACGCTGCCTGGGGCGACGCATATCACCGCCGGGCGATCGGGGGGCTAAACCTTTATTTGGTAATAAACGGCGGGTGCCCTGACACTATAAAAAATAAACGAACTAACCAGCGTCATCCGTAACGGTTATACGGTGATCAGTGGTGAAAGGGTTAACTAGGGGGCAATCAAGGGGTTAAAACATTTATTAGGTAGTATATGGGGGTCCCTGTCACTATAAAACGCTGACGGCGAACCTAAATATTTACCTCACTAACTAGCGTCACCAGCGACACTAATACAGCGATCAGAAAAATGATCGCTTAGTGACACTGGTGACAGGGGGTGATCAAGGGGTTAAAACTTTATTAGGGGGGTACCCTAGACCTAAAGGGGGGTAATACTAACTGTCCCAACACTGTAACTGTCACAAACTGACACTATGCAGTAATCAGAAAAAAAAAAAAAAAAAAAAAAAAAAAAAACTGCTGGTGTCAGTTTGTGACAGGGGGGGGGGTGATTGGGGGGGGATCGGGGGGCGATCGGGGGGGGGATCGGGGTGTTTTGTGTGCCTGGCATGTTCTACTGTGTGTGTAGTGTTGGTGCACTCACATAGATGTCTTCTCTCCTCGGGCCGGAACGGAAAATACCGACCCGAGGGGAGATGACATCATTTCCTTTGCTGCTGTTTAGCATACAGCAGCAAAGGAGTGTTTTCATTGGCCGGCGGCGATCGCGAGGGGGGGGCCACGAACGGATGGTCTCCCCCTCATCACCGATCGCCGCTGGACAAAAGACGACCGCCTCGGGCACCGGGGGGGGGTCCGATCGGACCCCCCACCCGCGGAAGGCAAATCACGTACCCTGTACGTGATTTTGCCTGTCCGTGCCACTTTGCCGACGTACATCGGCGTGAGGCGGTCGTCAAGTGGTTAATGGGACACACTCTGCATTTGGACACAGGATGCATTTAATGGGACACACTCTGCATTTGGACACAGGATGCATTTAATGGGACACACGCTGCATTTGGACACACACTGCATTTAATGGAACACACACTGCATTTGGACACAGGATGCATTTAATGGGATACACGCTGCATTTGGACACAGGCTGCATTTAATGGGACACACGCTGCATTTGGACATGCTCAGGGCTCCCACTGATTCTGCATTATGGTGAGTTGAATGATTGAATTTTATATTACAATTTAATAATAGAAATAATGCGGTTCAATCATCCTGACACCATAACAACCATGGTCCCGGGTCGATTGAAGTGCTAACACCAGGTGTTTGTAGTATCTTTATCTGCTGATTGTTAAACTTTCTAGAATACACATTTCTATTGCGTAGGATCTGGGCCTGCTATCCCTCCATCCCTCTCTCCCTCTCCTTTCATTCCTCGTTCATCTCAGACGCTAACCACTCCACCTTAGAGCCACGCCCACGCTTTCGCTGAAACCACGCCCATTTCACCAAGTGGGAGGGGTCAAAAAGGAAGGGCGGGGTCTGGCACCCCCATCCTAAAACTTCACCAGCCACCACTGTTATAAACCCAAGATTCCTCCATAGGAGTACCTGTCACTGCCTATTACTGTCATAAGGGATGTTTACATTGCTTGTGATAGCAATAAAAATACTCAGAAAAAAAAATGTAAAGAGACAGTGTAAAACTAAAATAAATAATAAAAAAAATTAAACTGCCCCGTCCCGCCGTGCTCGCGCACAGAAGCGAATGCATATGTAATTCGCACCCGCAAAAGTAAACGGTGTTCAAACCACACATGTGAGGTATCGCGGCGATCAGTAGAGTGATAGCAATAATTGTAGCACAAGACCTCCTATATAACTCTAAACTGGTAACCTGTAGAAATTTTTAAAGCATCGCTTATAGAGATTTTTAAGTACCGTAGTTTGTCACCATTTCACAAGTGTGCGCAATTTCAAAGCATGGCATGTTGGGTATCTATTTACCAAAAAATTGGGCTAACTATATATATAATTATATATATATAATGTATATAATGTTTGGGGGTTCTAAGTAATTTTCTAGCAAAAAATATGGATTTTAACCTCTTGCTTACTGGGCACTTAAACCCCCCTCCTGCCCAGACCAATTTTCAGCTTTCAGCGCTGTCACACTTTGAATGACAATTGCGCCGTCATACTATACTGTACTCAAATAAAATTTTTATCATTTTTTTCACACAAATAGAGCTTTCTTTTGATGGTATTTAATCACCATTTGGGTTTTTATTTTTTGCTAAACCATTAAAAAAATTTTAAAAAGATTAAAAAAATTTTTGAAAAAAAACCCCATGTTTCATAGTTTGTTATAAAATTTTGCAAACGGGTAATTTTTCTCCTTCATTGATATTCGCTGATGAGGCTGCACTCATGGGCATTGATGGGCTGCACTCATGGGCTGCACTGATGGGGACAGATAAGACGACACTGATAGGCACAGATAAGGTGACACTGATAGGCACAGATAAAACGACACTGATGGGCACTGATAAGATGGCACTGATGGGCCCTGATGGGTGGCATTGATGGGTGGCACTGACAGATGTCACTGATGGGCACTGGTGGCACTGATGGGCACTGGTAGGTGGCACTGATGGGCACTGGTAAGTGGTATTGATAGGCAGCACTGGTAATGAGGCACTGATTAATTTATAGATGGCACTGTGGGCACTGATAGGTGGCACTGTGGGAAATGATGGGTGGTACTGTGGGCACTGGTAGGTGGTGCTGGTGGGCACTGGTAGGTGGTGCTGGTGGGCACTGGTAGATACCTCCACGATCGGGACCGATGTCCCTCTCGCAGCCGCCGGTGATCGGCTTTTTTTTCCTCCTCACGCTATCAGCGTGAAGAGGAAAAATAGCTGATTACCGGCTCTGTTTACATCACATGATCAGCTGTCATTGGCTGACAGCTGATCACGTGGTAAGGGGTCGGGATCGACCCCTTACTACAATCTGTGATCAGGCGAGTCTCATAGACTCGCTGATCACAGAGTGCGCCGCGCACGCCCTGCAGGTGGTGCGCAGGCCGCTCAAGCACGGGAGGATGTCTAGGGACGCCCTCCCGGCAAATTAAGTCCGAGCTGTAGCCGTCTTTCGGCTATAGCGCAGACGGCAAGTGGTTAACTTGTAAGCAACAAATGTCAGAAAAAGGCTTAGGCATGAAAGGGTTAATAATGTTTAGTCAGCTCAAATCAGTCATAATTACTCTCTTCTTACCCCCTTAGGCCCCTTTCACACGGGTGGCTGTTCTGCCGCTGTTAAAAGCATGTGTTGTTATTTTGAAATGAGAAGACACTTGCAGTACATTGCAATTAGCTACGTTTACGTGCGTTTACATGCGGCTGCTTTTAGCTGCGATGGAACATTCTTGTCATTTCTGATGTGTCTCCTGTTGTTTTTCTTTCCTTGTTGCCGCATCTATCAGCAGGTGAAATAATACACTGCGATTACCTGCAGTTATGTACAGATAGCTGCGCTAAATCGGTCCTGGACGCAGTCAGATTTATTTTTTTCTAACCGCACAAAACCCCATGTAACGAAACCGTCGCTAAACGCAGTGTGTGATTGGGGCCATAGGAAAATTGGCCATTGTGTGAGTTCATGTGCAGTAGATAACTTCATCTATCTGCAGCTAAAAGCTGAATTCTATCTTCTTGTGTGAAAGGGGCCTTAGCTATTATTTTTCTTCTGATTTCTTTGTTTATATTTTTCCAACCAGTAACAATTTAACTTTTTTTATTATGTTTATTTTTTTCCCCATTAAAAAAAAATGCAAAAAATACAAAAAAGTCTTTATTTCATTTGTAAAATAACTTTGAAATGCTTTGTACCAGAATCATAATTTTAGTGTCATTAAAAGTGGGACAAATAATAGAACTTTTTTATATAAAGTAACACTATTGTTTTAGAAATAAGAATGATCATAATAGAAAAAAAAAACACTTTTTTTTTTTTTTTTACAGGTAGCACAAAATTGCCATAAATTGTGTTGCTGGTCCCAAATTAAAATACATGTATTATTTTGCTGTCTAAAGTAATGACGAAGTTTCTACAACTACAAAATTTTTATTCTACAGGGACTTTGCCTTCAAAAATAAATATTATTTTGAGGGTTCTAAATACATTTATAGCCAAAAATGCAGATTTTACTATGTGTAAAATTCAAAAATTACTCCAAAGGCAGAGTGCTTGGGATAAACATGCTTCTATCCTCAAGCAAAAATGTAAAGAAAAGGGCAGACTCAATGTACCAGTTGATCTTTTCTGCCATCAGTCTTCTATGGTTCTAAAAGCAGAAGTTTCAGCTGCGTGCATTTGCAAGTATACAGGTATGCGGAAGCCACATGTTTTATACTGCCTCTGTTTCCTGTGCCCTTGAATCTATCCATGGGAGTACAGACACTGGCATATACATAACAGTAATACAAATTACCTGTGAGTAGCAGGGTCAGTGGGCTGAACAGTCCCATATTTGCACAGAATGATGGCAATAATGATATTCTGAGGTATTGTCTTGTCTAACCAGTAAAGGAAGTTTGACTTTGTGGTCGCCTATTTTGGCTGCCCTTTTATGTCATCAAATGCAGAGGAAACACAATGACCCCAATGAGTCATTTTCTCTTCAGATAATGGCCGGAAACCTTCTCTGAGACAAACACTGCAGACCTTTGTTCAAGTGCCCTCCAAAAAACTATCTGCATGGAGTTTGTATGTTCTCCCTGAACTTGCATGGGTTTCCTCTGGGTATTTCAGTTTCCATCCACACTTCAACGACACACTGATAGGTTAGCTGGCTCCTGTCTAAACTGGCCCTAGTATATGTATTGTATATGAGAGAGGGACTTTTTTTTATTTCTAAGCTCCTTGAAGGCCATTGAATATTTCCTTGTGAAAAATGCTAATCACCTGTCTGTGCATGGACTCAGTCACCTTCCTAGAATGAGCATGTGACGGAATTCAGAGGTGCAAGCTTGTACCTGGTCAGTAATTTGAAAAGTGAGTGAAAAATGTGTAGCGCTAATAAAGCATATAATAAAGCATATAAGCCCTAGATTTAAAACCTAGGGAAAGGTATACATACATCCCTAGGATTGTGTAAACATTATCAGGGTGATAAAACCAAAATAATCAAAATTATATGTGAAAAAGGGAATTCAAACAAATTCAAAGGATGAGTTCAAATCAAAACAAAACAACATAGATAGATAAGCTATTACTATAACAGCCGGCTCAACTGAATACAGGCACGTGTATACCTCAATGTTAAGCAAAATGTGACAAAGTGATAAGTCCAAACAAATGGGATTTCAGGGAATAATCCACAAAGGGAATCTTTAGTAGAGTGAAAGATATTAATATATCCCAAAAGGTTGCAGATGATGATTTTCAAATATTCAAAATCAGACGGCACTCAGGACTGTGCTTCCACCACCCAGGGGAGGAGTAGGTACTCTTACCATGAGTTGTGGACTCACACACCAGAGGTGGTGAGTCATACAGGCAAGGATGCAAACATGGATTGCAGATTACGATCTCCTTAAATGGCTGTGATGAAGGCACACTCCAGCGCTCTTGCAGCAGTCAATGGGTACAGGAACCAGGAATTTAACCGAGATCTCCTAGTATTATGCAATGTTCACAAATCGCTCACCAATCAATGGTGGGAGCAGTGATCATAAAAGAAAAAAAGAGAGAAGGCTTCCACATAGCATAGATCAAAAATATAGGGTTTAATGTAAAAAAGGTACAAACATTGTGGCAGATGCGTACAATAAAAAGGTGATCACATAAAATATATAAAACATGCACAGTGTGTAGAGCTTTAGTAAGCATTAACTTACAGGACTTCCACTGGGGCATTTATTCACATAATAATTTGAAAAGGACTGAAGTTCCCACATGATAGCTAATCAACTAGAATTTTGATGCAGAAATTTGCCAATAGAGCCGCCTTTTTATTTCCTCACTGCAGATTTCCTAAAAAGCATGTCTGTATATAAGAGGTCACAGAGCATTAGGTGCCCCAGATGTATTTCCCTAATTTGAGTGATGATAAATGCCCTGGCTGCTGCTTCATACCAACAGGTGTATGTTATGATCCGCATTATGCGGGCATGCTGATGTGCATTGTGTAAGGCCCCTTTCACATGGGGCGGATCCACTCGGCGGACTCCGCTAGCTCAGTAGGCGATCAATCCGCTGATCTGCTCACTGTGCACTGTGCAGGGATGGACCTGTCAGAGCCCCGCTGTCCTCTATGGGAAGATCGGATAAAAATGGACAGCATGTCCATTTTCATCCGATCCGCTGGACGGATGGTGAACATATCGCTATGTTTTGAGTGGATCTTGTCGGATTGGACACTGACATCTGCCTGCCCATACGAGTCGATGGGTGGCCCGCTCGGAACCCACCTGAAAAATGGACAGGTGGATCCAAGCAGGCCTATCGTGTGAAAGGGGTCTTAAAGCAGGAATATACAATAAGAAAATTGGCCGATCGATCAACTAACAAAGCAGCGTTAGTTGGTCAAAATTGTTGCCAACATTAACCCATCGAAAAAAATTGTTAAAAGAGCAATCGATTTAATACGTAGTGTTGCAGTCTCATGCACAAGTGGAAGTGATGTAGTGTGCGTGTGACCTTGTAGCGTTTCATATTCCCATCGCACATGTTCCTGGTATAAGCTCTAAAGGTTGGGTGCTGCAGCAACAACCAGCTGGATACTGGTTCAAGTCACAATGTAGATACTTGCCAGCACACCAAGGATCAGCACAAGGTGGCGTCCAAACGGTTTAGTTTATTGCATGATCACAACACAAAGAGGTGCAACGTTTCGGAGTCACGCAGGACCCTTTAGTCAGGCATGTGATAAATGTGTAATAACAGTGGAGAGAATTTAAATAACTATCAACCAATCAAAAAATCAGAAAAAAATCAAGAAAAAACAAGAAAAACAAAACTCCTCCCCCCCAGAGAGATATGATGTCACAAATCCCGGCAAAAAAAACTCAAAAATGAGCATAAAAAAGGGTAGCATAATTGAAACGTCAAGGTCAACAAACATATGTAAATTAAGGGTTAAAAAGCCACTGACATTACCTGTATTTGCACGAACGTTCCTATGCAATCTGTTGAAGTGACCGCCATTGGAAAAGAAATATCCGCAGATTCCGTAGTGGAAGCATCTACGTGCGTTCATAGTGTATGTTCGGTGTGTGTGTTCACGAACGTACGGTTTAGATTCAATATGAATGAGGCCCAGGGGACAAAAATTTGCATCATTGCATTTGCTGTTTTGGCCATCCATAAATAGACAAAAGACAACTAGAAAGCAAAGAATGTGGACTAAACAGTGGCTGCAGAACCAGAATCAATATTCAATATTCACAATATTCACATATGCAACTAATCCGAGAGTTGAAAGAAAACAATCCAGATGATTACAGGAACTACCTGAGGATGTCTGATGCCTGTTTCCAACAACTATTGTCTGTGGTTGGTCCACATATTTGAAAGCAAGACATAGTTATGAGGGACTCCATTACTACTGAGCAAAGACTTATTGCCACCCTGAGGTTCCTAGCAACTGAAAGAAGCCTGCAGGACCTGAAATACAGTACCGGAATATCCTCTAGAAAGGATTATTCCTGAGACTTGCTGTGCAATTATCAAGGTTCTTCAGAAGGAGTCCATTAAGGTAATGTAATCAACAATTTTGTTGACTAATGTTCTTATGTGTAAGCAGCAATTTTTTGTAGATGAAAAAGACCATTATATTTTTAAAGTTATAATAATTTGAATTGTTTTTAATGTATCCATAGATTCCTTGTCAAAATATTTTATTGTAAAGTTCAAAAAAGACAAAACATTCTACAAGTAACACATTGCAAAAATGATACAGTCATGAAGAAGAAGCTCAATTGCACTTATATATATAATAATAATAATAATAATAATAACAATCTAATAGTATATCCTAATGGATAATAAATAATGTCAAGAACAGAATAACAATGCTGTTAATGGTAAGTTTTATAGAACTCAAGGGACAATGTATTAATATAGAGTAATAGTGATTAAGCTTGACTATATAAACGACTATTAAGTGAGTAAAAGTAAAAGCTTCAAAATCATAATGAAAATCATAAAGAAAATACAGAAGAGAAGAAAGGAGAGAAAAGAAATAGAGAAAGGAGAGTGGAAAAGTCCGCGAGGTCAGGCCATGAGCCAATACTGCAATTAGAGAATAGTTGTTATACATTTATTTATTTCAGTTACCATGGCAGTAGTACTTGGTTGTTAAAAGTTGGTGGCATGGTATATGCAATCCAGGGCTGCCATGTTTTTTTCAAATTTAGGGATCATGTCCATTTCAATAGCTAACATTTTGACATGTGTCATAGTATTATTCATCTTGATTAATGCTTCCTTTACAACTAGGTTAGAAGATTTCTAAGCCATTGCTAATGTTTGTTTAGCTGCTGTAAAGAGTTGTACTAGCAGTTTAAATTGAGTATGTGTTATATTTCCTGGTTTCAAGTTGATTAATGCTGTTGCAGGATCTAGAGTCATTTTCCTATCAAATAGTTTAGATGCAATATTAAATATTCCCTTCCAAAATATTTGAGCTTTTGGACATGACCACCAAATATGAAATTGCGTTTCCAATTCAGAGCATCCCCGAAAACATTGTGCAGAATAGTTTTTGTACATATTTAGCTACTGGCTCTATAGCCAATATATTAGGGGATGTTGCTTTTGTTGTAGACCATATTTGATTCCATTCTGAACTATCTAATTTCCGCTCCAAGTCTTTCTCCCATTTCTGGACATAATGTGGTTCATCTATATTTGCTTGAATCAGCGACTGTGAATATAAAATGGATATTGTACCTCTAGTATGCGGGTTGTTCTTACAGATAGCTTCAAAACTGGTTAATTGAGTTGGTGGGGTTGCAATATTTAATAATGGTGTGAAAAAAAATTTATTTGGAGGTATCTAAACAACTCTGATTGTGATATGTTGTATGTTTCGCTTAAAGTCGGGAAAGGGATAAATGATGATGATTTTACAAATTTATACATCTGTATGATATCTCGATATGTTCATTCTCTGAAGGATTTAGGGGATACCCAAGCAGGATAGAATGCAGGATTTTTATAAAATGAAAGTAAAGGCTTATTTTCAGCTGACTTGTAATTTTAAATCTATCCCAAAGGGAAAATATGTGGTTGGTAATTGGATTTTGTATCCCTTTACGGTCTTTTGAGGAGATCCAGAGTAAATTGGAGATTGAAATACGATCACATTCAGTCGCTTCAATTGATACCCAAAGTGGGCTGTTGAGCATGATATTTAGTAAGAGTTGCTAAATGAGCTGCCCTGTAATAATATGCAACATTAGGACATCCTAAACCCCCATTTATTTTAGGAAGATAAAGTGTATGTTGCTGTATTCGCAGTTTGGTAGAGCCCCATACAAATGACATAATTTTTCTCTGAAGTATTCTCAAGTAATATGCTGGAATCGGAATTGGTAAAACTCTAAACAAGTATAATGTTTTAGGTAATATTGTCATTTTAATGGCATTAATTCTTCTGAACCATGATAATGGGAGGGGAGACCATGAATTCATCATATTTGATAGGGATTTCAAAAACGGAGGGTAATTGATTGAAAATAAATCTGGGAGAGATGTAAGTTGTATCCCAAGGTATGGGAGTGATCGTTCAGGCCATGTAAAAGGGAGACCAATTTTTGCAGAAGATAGTTTCAAATGTGAAAGAGATATATTTAGTGCTAAACATTTTTTAGGGTTAATGTAAGTAAATGCAGCAAAATTATTAAGAATTGGAACAAGATGGGGCGTGGCCTGACGCAGCATGGAGTAGGACGCTTTTCTGGAGAGCTCCGTCCATTACTCCTGAATCCGATTAATCCTGGACTCTCTGTGCTGCCAAACCGGCTGGGACGCATCCCTGAGCCTCTGACACTACCCTGGGCACCTTCCTGTACAGATTGGACGCACGGCGGCCCAAACGGAGCGGCGATCTCCCGCACAGAGGCCGAATTTAGGCAAGACCGCGGCTTCGGCCTACACCTGGAGGCCGCGGCCATCTTGGTCCTCCGATCCTCCGGCCCTGATTCAAGTTACCGGCCTAATTAAGGTACCCAGCTTCTGGACAATCCTCTCGGGGAGGGGGACTATACAGATATCAATTACTTGGCCACTTGGGGACCCCGAGAAAGCCGTAGATTGCACCCGGTCCGGCTTGCGGCCTAGGAGTGTATGAGGTGAACGGCGGCCATCTTGGCACACCTGTCTCTCCTACCTGTGTTCATAAGATACAGTCCCGGAGTCTCCCCTCTGACAACCCCCACCGAGATCCCCTATATCCTGTGAGACATAACTTCTGATTGCCACCAGCTATAGAGGTGGGAAGGAATTGCATACACCCCCTCTGTAAAACAACTTACAGTATATCCTTAAACCCTGTGAGCTGCTGGACCTGGGACAGTACCTGTCTTTAATTAACCAGCAAGTCAGGCGTATACAAACAAGTTTAGAGGCTCTCTTGGTCCATTTGGGACCTTCGCAAAATGTCACCATCTAAGGCACAAAAAGCAGCGGCAGCAAAACTAGACCAGTACCGCCGACTTGAAAAAGAAGACATGGAGGAGGAGGGAACAACTGAAAAAATTGGAACGGGAGAACGAACTGCGAGTGATACTGACAAACTCCTTGAAGCAATCACCTTATGCAGAACATCTCTCACAGCACAAATCGAAGAGGTCAAGATGGATATTTCCCTTATCAGACAGGATTTTCAAAAGCTCAGGGAAAGAGTGAAAGAAACTGAGACCAGACTGGGCGAGGTGGAGGACGCTATCCCACCCTTACAAACATCCACAGACCGCGTGCAAAGGCAAATACAGCAACTCCTTTTAAAGCAAGATGATATGGAGAATAGGCTGAGAAGATGTAATATATGCCTGATAGGCCTACCGGAGGGATCGGAGGGTAAGGACACTTCCACTTTTTTGGAACAATACTTATCAACACTTATGGAAGAGAAGTCTTTTCCCCTATGTTTGCGGTAGAGCAGGCACATCGCATGCCAGCAAGACCTCCTCCACAAGGTGCTCCTCCCCGCACGTTTATTGCTAAACTCCTTAACTATAAGGATCGGGACACTGCTTTGAGAATGGCAAGAGAGAAGGGCAATATCCCAGTTGGGAATGTTAAGGTCGCCATATTTCCAGATTTCTCGGCAGAGGTACGTCGCCGTCAGAGTTTTACGGAGGCCAAACGCAGCCTAAGAGGTCTCCAATACAAGTACTCCATTCTTTTCTCAGCCCGTCTTAGGGTGAAGCATGAAGGGCGTGCGGTTTTCTTCGAGGACCCAGAGGAGGTAATCTCTTGGCTGGAACGACGAGTCAACCCTCAACAAGCTGATTGATTTAGTCCTATCGAAATCGTGTCTGAGACCGGAAGGTGTCCACAGCCAGCACAAGTTTAAAGCACAAATCCTGATGACCAACAGCACAAGAGTCACATTACCCTCAGGGGCTCCGGAGTGAGACAGAGTCCTACAGTCAACATGCACAGTGCAGCGAGACTTTACCCCACACAGTTCTGGGAAGCAGCACCATGTTCATTGGAACTTTATCCGGAACTCAATAGTTGCAGCTAAAAGGAATCAAGAAGAGCGAGAGATCACACTGCATGTTTTACATGTGATATGGGTGATATTTTTTATTTTATTGAGTGTCCGGAGATTGACCCAATTGTTTTACATTTTATTGCTCATTAAAAAGTTAGAATGCTTCCCAAATATCGACCAGTTCAGGGATTATGCCCACACAAGTTTGGGTCAGTGTAGGGCAGGGAGGGGGGAGGGGGTTCAAATGTTTTTGGGTCGGTTAAACTTTAAAGTGCATACTTATAATAGAAAACGGGTAACGTTATATGTGCCAGATCTAAGGGAAAGTACATATGTACCATATCACGGGTATTTGAGTCAGATATATCTGCAAGTTAAGATTTTGTTTGCCTTATACAAAATATGCAAATTGTTTTATATAAATGCTATATTAATGGTTAAAAAGTCTAGCCTATGGCATCCTTAAAATTTCTAACATGGAATGTGAGGGGCCTGCGCGAGAAATTTAAGCGCGCGGTAGTCTTCACATTCCTGAAAAAGCAACATGCGGATATAATAGCACTAGTGGAAACACATGTCGAGGGAAGTGTTCAGATGGCGCTCCGCAGGCCATGGGTTGGTTGGGCATACCACTCTACCTACACTTCACACTCTAGGGGAGTCTCTGTATTAATAGCTAAATCAGTACATTTTGAACTATGCGAGTTAATTACCGACCCGAATGGCCGCTATGTATTTATTTATGCCAAAGTATATGGAGAGCCCATGCTTATAATGGCTTTTTATATACCACCTCCATTTAATGCATCCATGGTCAAGGAAGGTATATCATATATGACCCGCCATCCAAACATAGCAGCGGTCTGGCTAGGGGATTTTAATGCTACTATGAACCCGGCTCTAGACAGACTACAGTTGACATCAACTGCTCCTGATGCTTCCACCGAGACTAAATTCAATAAGCTTATCTCCACCTTCCATCTGATAGATACATGGAGATATAAATTCCCACTGGTTAGGTCATATTCATGCTTCTCGTCATCTCGGGGTTCTATGTCCCGTATAGACTTTATACTTATTTCCCATAGATTGACCCCAAGATTATCAGAGGTAAAGTTTTGTCCTAGAGTACTCTCGGATCATAGTCCATATTGGATTACATTAAGTATCCCAGTGGCAAAACCACCACGAGCATGGCGCCTGAATCCATTCTGGCTATCTCTTCTACCAGAAGATGACGAGCTCATAGACAAATGGAAATTGTATTTTACTGAAAATGACGAGTCAGCATCACCACCCGCAGTCTGGGACTCATTTAAAATTTTTGCTAGGCATACATTGATAACGGCGATTAATAAAATCAAGATGGACTCCTCTGGTGCCCTCGGTAAGGCGCTGGAGGACTTGTCCTCTGCAGAAAGAGAGTATGCCAACACCCCGACAGCAGTAACTGTAGACCAACTCAAACTACAGACTAGAATGGTTAACCAGCTACAGTACCAGAAAGCCAAACAAAAAATGTTTTTTTCTAAGCAGAAAATGTTTGAACATGGGGAAAAGGCAGGCAAATTACTTGCATACCTGGTCCATAGCGAGGATAGGCCCCCAGTGGTTATCACACTGCATGGCCCCGGAGGACAAAAAGTCACAGACCCACCTACAGTAACCTCAATGTTTAAGGACTTCTTCGCAGACTTGTACACAACGACAGCCCCCACTGAGACCCATCATATGTCTCTTTTTCTTGAACAAGTGTCCTTCCCACAACTAACAGAAGAACAAGTGGAACTGTAGGAGGCACCACTGACGTTAGATGAAATATCAACTGCCATGGCTAGCTTCGCTAGATCCAAATCCCCTGGTTCAGACGGACTTCCAATAGAGTTCTACTCCCATTTCAGCAAAATACTAACCCCTAAACTATTAAAATTGTATAATTATCTATTTGAAACTGGGACCTTACCTCCATCTATGACAGAGGCTACAATAGTCCTCATCCCTAAACCCGGTAAGGATCCGGGGCTCCCGGAATCCTATCGGCCGATATCACTTCTACAGGTGGACGTCAAAATACTTGCCAAAGTTCTATCGATTAGGCTCAATCAGGTAATATTAACATTAATACATGCAGACCAGGCTGGTTTTATGCCTGGACGCAATACCTCGTTTAATCTCAGGAAACTTTACATTAACTTACAAGCTACACACGAGGAAGTTGGTACACGGGTTGTTGTGACCCTGGACACAGCAAAAGCCTTCAACTCGATAGATTGGAGGTATCTCTGGAGATACTTGGAGGGCTATGGATTTGGTCCAAAATTTATTAAATGGGTCCAACTTTTATACCAGGCACCCAAGGCCAAAGTAGTGGCCAACGGATGGTCGTCTCAGTTATTTGACCTCAGTAGAGGCATGAGACAGGGCTGCCCCTATCCCCACTACTATATGCCTTGGCGGCAGAACCACTGGCCATGTCCATCCGAGCAAATCCAGAGATCAGGGGACTTAGGATGGGCTCTCTGACTGAAAAGATTAGCATGTATGCAGATGACACGCTACTATACCTGGCAGACTCGGGCCCATCATTGTGCACTGCACTCCACACGATAGAACAATTTGGAATATTTTCAGGTCTAAAAATGAATTGGGACAAATCCAAGATTCTGCCAATTGATAGTTTCCCACCCTCAGAATCCCAAAACAGGCTCCCACTGCAGAGAGTAGATGTCATTAAATACTTGGGAATCTATATAACCAGATCCCTTACAGACTATATACCTCTGAATATAACCCCTCTTATTTCCCTAGTTAAAAATAAAATTTGGGTTTGGTCCAAATTACCATTAGGAGTCTGGGGACGAATAAATTTAATTAAAATGGTTCTACTACCCAAAATACTTTATGTTCTATGGCACACCCCCATTTATTTACCCTTAAAACATTTTAAATATCTAGAGTCCCTTTTAAAGACATTTGTGTGGGGTAACAATAGGCACAAATTGGCATGACAAGTCCTCAAAAATCCGACCGATCTAGGTGGCACTGCTCTACCTGATTTTAATCTGTACTACATTGCAGCACAGCTATCACAGCTTTTTCACCTAGACAAAACCAACAGTGAGAGATTTCTTACGCTCATATGTCCTAAATGGGCGCAGTGCACCAAAGACCCGATATATGCAATAGCGGCAGACATGGGAGGAATGGAAATAGAAGACAAAAGACACACCATACTATTCCACTACAGGAAAATATGGAACTTAGCGACCTCTAGACTTGACATCTCACAGCTCAACGACTTTACGCCGTTATGGCATAACAAAAACCTTCAGGAGTTTAATAAAATACAGGACACATCTATATGGTCCACACGAGGAATATTTTATCTACATCATATATTAAAAGATGGACAACTTAAAACCTTTGACTTACATAAAGAAGAATTCACAATACAGGACCAGATGTTCTATAGATTCTTACAAATCCGTCACGCAACGCAATCACAATTCCCTGACTCCTGTCCTAGTCCTGCACCTAATGTACTCATTGCCATAATTAAGGGCACAGATTCTCAAAAATTGATCTCTGCATTTTATAACTTGCTCTTAACCCCTGTAGCTGCTAAAATAGCATATGGCCTTAAACCACGATGGGAGAGGGAGGTGGGACCGGTGGAGGACGTGGAGTGGGGGGAAGCATTGGAAGCCTGTAAAACTGTATCCCCTAAACTCACAGATCTATTCTCTCTGGAGAAGAGACGCTTGAGAGGGGATATGATTTCAATTTACAAATACTGTACTGGTGACCCCACAATAGGGATAAAACTTTTTCGCAGAAGAGAGTTTAATAAGACTCGGGGCCACTCATTACAATTAGAAGAAAAGAGGTTTAACCTTAAACTACGTAGAGGGTTCTTTACTGTAAGAGCGGTAAGGATGTGGAATTCCCTTCCACAGGCGGTGGTCTCAGCGGGGAGCATTGATAGCTTCAAGAAACTATTAGATAATCACCTGAATGACCGCAACATACAGGGATATGTAAGGTAATACTGACACATAATCACACACATAGGTTGGACTTGATGAACGTGTGTCTTTTTTCAACCTCACCTACTATGTAACTATGTAACTATGTTTGACGCAGCTTTACATTCTCCATAGAGCATACCTTACACCCCTCAGAGTGGCGAGATATAAGCGCACACAAACCACCACATGTCAGATGTGTGGGAGAGAGACAGGTACCTTTTTTCATCTTATATGGGCATGCCCTAAGATAAAAGGCTTTTGGGAACAAATTGTAGCATTTTTACACGACATGATGGGCTCACGTCTAGCCCTAGACCCCAAACAGTGTCTCTGGGGTATAGTTCCAGATACAACCGATAAATACACTAAAACCTTTTTACACGAAACACTCTTTGCAGCAAGAAAGGTTATAGCTAAAAAGTGGATGAGACAAGAGACCCCCAAAATAGTGAAATGGAAAGTGGAGATAAATAATACCCTACCATACAAGAAATGTATATATATTAATAGAGGTTGTCCAGCAAAGTACAACAAGATCTGGGATAGATGGCTCCAGGAATCTTCTACCTGTGTCTAGTATAATTATATGACCATAAAGAGATAAAATAGGTATAAGTATGGAAGGACAGAATTAACAACCAAATATGTACACCCTGAATGACAAGATAAGCTAAATATGCTTGAATTTAATGGTACCTGTTTTTTATTTCAATGATAATAATTGTAATACTGTTATAGTGTAAACATGACATTGTAACCGTTTACTGTTTTTCTTTCTTTCTGTATGCACTAAATATTCAATAAAACCTTGTTTGATAAAAAAAGAATTGGAACAAGATTAGGGCCCGACACTTGTGGGGATGAAAGGAATAGGAGGATATCGTCCACAAATAGACAAAGTTTGTGTTGATAACCTCTTATTTCAATTCCAGTAATGGTAGGGTCAGATCTCATTTTTTGTTCAAGTGGTTCTATAAGAAGGGCAAATAGTAAAGGAGAAAGCGGACATCCTTGTCGTGTGCCTCTTTCGATATTGAAAGAATTTATACCCTGCGTATTTGACATATGCTTTTGGTTTGTTATAAAGTGCCAAGATCCAATTTGTAAAGTTTGGGCCAAAACCCCATTTCTGTAAGGTATAATTCAGGTAGGGCCAGGAAATAGAATCAAAGGCTCAAGAGAGAGAAAACAAGCAGGGATATTGCGCTTTTTAGCAATATGTGCCAACAGAACTGCTTTACGCACATTGCACCTGCCTGACGCAAAGGCATAAAGCCTACCTGATTACAATGTATAATGCCCTGTACACACGGTCGGACATTGATTGGACATTCCACCAACAAAATCCATGGATTTTTTCCAACGGATGTTGGCTCAAACTTGTCTTGCATACACACGGTCACACAAAGTTGTCGTAAAATCCGATCGTTCTAAACGCGGTGACCTAAAACACGTCCGTCGGGACTATAAACCAGGCAGTAGCCAATAGCTTTCGTCTCCTTAATTTATTCTGAGTATGCGTGGCACTTTGTGCATCGGATTTGTGTACATACGATCGGAATTTCCGACAACGGATTTTGTTGTCTTGAAAATTTTATAGCAAGCTCTCAAACTTTGTGTGTCGGAAATTCTGATGGAAAATGTGTGATGGAGCCCACACACAGTCGGAATTTCCGACAACTAGGTCCTATCACACATTTTCCGTCAGAAAATCCAACCGTGTGTACAGGGCATTAGAGTGCCAATGATCTTTTTTAGACGGGCAGCTAGGATTTTCGTTAATATCTTGATATCAATGTTTATCATGGATATATGGCGATAGTTAGTGCTGAGGTATCATCCGATTGTGGCTTCGGAATAGCCATTAATGATTCTTGCCTGAATGATTTATTTTTTTAATAGACCATTAAATGCTTCTGCAAGCATAGGGGAGATAATGTCTCTAAAGGTTCGATAATACAAAGTTGAATATCTGATCCCGGTCTCTTATTTATTTTCAACTCTTTGATAGCTTCCGAAAAATCATTGTTAGTAATGGGTTTTTATAGTAGCGTTTTTTGAGCTTCAGTCATCTGGGGAATATTGATTTGTGAGAAAAAGGAATCTGCCTTATTGGTATTAAATGTGTGTTGTTTCCGTATATAAATCTTTTAAATGAGATTTAAATTTCTGTACAATTTTTTGCGGGTTGCTAGTATATATGTTATTGGCCAATTTGAGTTTAATGGGTTTAAAAGATTTGTTAATGGATTTTAAGGCCCTGGCCAAAAATGTACCCTGTTTATTAGATTTCATGCAGAATGCATGTCTAGCTCTACGAATTGATTTATTTGCTGAATTAGTGAGAAAAAGGTCATACTCTAGATGTGCTTTCTCTAGACGAGTTTTTGCAGAGGAGGTAGGGTTATTTTGGAAAGACAGAAATGCTGCATTAAATTCTGTCTTTAGTTGTTTTGCTAGAGTTCTACTTTCTCATTTGAGAATTCCTGATTGTTGATGGAATATGCCTCTTAGGACCGGTTTGTGCGCTTCCCATAGTGTGAGTGAGGAGATGTCTGTATTAGTGTTGTTTTTTAAATAATCTTTTAAAGCTTGCTAAATTAATAGACAGTGATAAGGATGTTTAAGTAATGTGTCTGGGGGGGTACCAGGTTGGGTCATGTGCTTTAGGTATGATAGAAGCAATGGTGGTATAGACCACATTGTGATCAGACCAAGGGATGGGGATAATGGTAGATGCAAGTATTTCTGGTACCATACCTATTGTACGAGATATATGATTTATGTGGCCAAATGTTTGATGTGGATTCGATAAATAGGTATAATTTCTTTTTGTTGGGTTAGAGTCTCTCCAAGAATCAACCAAATTATGTCTGGAAAGAAGCTGAGAGAGAGACCATTTGGATTGATATCTTGGTGAGGTATATGGAGTTTTGTCCAGAAATGTGAGGAGAACCTGATTGGAATCACCGCTCACAAAGACTGATCCCATTTTATGTGTGTTTAGGACTTGAAAAAGATGTGATAAGAATGGTAAGGGTTGATGATTAGGGGCATAATAAGCGGCCAATGTTATAGCTGTGTCCATAACATATCTTGTTAGTAATAGGTAACGGCCTTCTGGATCTTTGATTTCTGAATGTAACGTGAATGGTGTGGAACGATGAAATGCTATAAGAGTGCCACGCTTTTTAATGTTAGCCAAAGCTGTATAAACTTGTGGGTAGGAGGTACTAAAAAATTTGGGAGTTGTAGTTGGAGTAAAGTGCATTTCTTGAAGACAGACAATGTGTGCCTTTTTAGCTTGAAATGACTGAAATGCTTTCATGCGTTTGTGTGGCACATTAAGACCCTGAACATTTAATGATAAAATGTTTAAAGGAGCCATATCAAATATATCCTCATGCTAAAGAAATTCTTTGTCTTAGTGCGGTGATTTCTCGGTCTGACCTGCGTAGACAAGAGAAAGCGAAAAGGAAAGGGAGATCCAGTACAATCAATTTTAGAGAAGAAGAAAGGAAAATAAAAATTTATAAAGCATATAAATATAGTGAAAAAATAAAAGGATTCAAAATTTACCCATGGTGAGGGGCAAAACCCCCCAACACGGGTCAAGGGGCCCTTGTCGAGTCTCCACATAATATTGTGGAGATCCGAGGAAAGCTGGGTGAGGCACATGGAGTTTCCGTGCGCTGCGGAGCCGCCTAAAAAATGAATAATGTACATCACAAGGATGTAATATTAGTAGCCCTATCAATGTATATTAGTGTCAAACATATATTAAAGCTTAGAGAATAAGAAAGAAGAGGAGTGGGAGGAGAAATTCCCAAGAATTGTATCCAGAGAAACAAGTTTAGGAAAACAAATCAACCCTTTATGGTATAATAACCAGAGTGAGAACTAAATAATGGATACAAAATGTCCAACAACTGTGCTATTTAGTTTCATATCTCGAGATAGATACATGTTTGCAAGATTAACTCTCAACACTGTTGGCTAAATAGCAAAAACCTGTGGATGATCTCTAAGTATAGAGCCCTTAGGTAATGAAGGACCCTATACTGAAAAAAGGGGGAAAAAGATATAAAAAATTTTTTTTATAAGATTTGAATAAACTATAGAAATATAAATCTTAACAGTAATATCAATATGTTTCTATATTGAATATAAAGTAAAATCAGAGAACATAGAATAATAAAACATTTCTGTGAAACTAGAAACATATCATTAAGTAATGTTATTTTATAGTGGTTATTTCATTGCCTCCCAAGGTATGAACCATGTAACAGGGAGCAATAAGAGATAGTAAGTAATTAATAAGGGAAATTAGAGCAATATTTAAAATGTTACTGTTTTCCCAGAAGGTGCTGCTTTAGGAAAAACAATAAGATATATGTCAAATGGAAATCCATCAGTCCATAGAGTCATCTTGGCCTTAGGGAGAGGGAACGAATCGACCTCTTTAGTGCGAATGGTGATTTCCATTTCTCGCCTCAGATTGTGGTATGTTTTGCAGAGAAGAGGCCAAGGCTGTTCTTCTCCATGTAGTAGTACTTGCTGAATTCCCATCCACCAAATTGAGATCTTGGAGGTCTTGTTGAAGCTCTTCGGGTGATCTGCAAGAAAATTCAAGTTCCTTGGTGGATGAAGCGTAAATAAAATGGGAAGCCCCATTGATATTTTATGTTGTGGTGTTGTAATTCCATTAATTGGGGTTTCATTGCCCTCCTTTTAGAAATTGTTAGTTGAGAGAGATCCGCAAAGAGCTGGTAAGTTCAACCCTGGAACATTAGGTTATTCTTTTCTCTGGCTGTATTTAAGAGCTGCTCTTTTGTTCGGTAAAAATTGAATTTTGCTATAACGTCTCTCGGGGAGCCATCCATTTTTTTTGGCATAAGAGCCCTATGCACTCTGTCCATCTCCAGTCTTTCCAATGGTATGCCTGGCTGCAGCTCTTGGCAAAGTGCTGTAATAGTTGCTTGTAG
Organism: Aquarana catesbeiana; assembly: GCF_042186555.1. NCBI lineage: Eukaryota > Metazoa > Chordata > Amphibia > Anura > Ranidae > Aquarana > Aquarana catesbeiana. The sequence goes on from NC_133326.1 coordinate 555,495,293, forward strand.
ATCTATAACCGATTCAGGTATGCCTTTGAAATGCAGATTAGACCTTCTGGCGCAATTTTCATAATCCTCCAGTCTATTCTGCAAAGTGAAATTTTCTTCTTTCAGTTTTTCCATTTCAGATAAGAAATCTTGGGTATTGTTTTCAATTTCGTCCACTTTAAGTTCCAGTGAAGCTGTGCGGTGCAGTTCTCCTATTTCCTTAGGTTATTAGTGATTTGCTCAGATGTTTGCTTTAACCACTAGCCGCCCGCCCACTGTCATATGACAGTGGGATGAGGCAGCTCTCATTCTGGGCAGACGTCATATGATGTGATCGCCTTCCCAAGCCACTAGGGGGCGCACGCGCGCCACGTCACTGGGGACCCGATGCGCATGCCCGGCGGCCGCAATGTCTGACGGGCACCTGCGATTGCCCAGTAACTGAGCAGGACCGTGGATCTGTGTGTGTAAACGTCCACGTCCTGTCAGAGGAGAGTAGGGATGAGCCGAACACCCCCCGGTTCGGTTCGCACCAGAACCTGCGAACGGACCGAAAGTTCGCACGAACGTTAGAACCCCATTGACGTCTATGGGACTCGAACGTTCGAAATCAAAAGTGCTCATTTTAAAGGCTAATTTGCATGGTATTGTCCTAAAAAGGGTTTGGGGACCCGGGTCCTACCCCAGGGGACATGTATCAATGCAAAAAAAACTTTTAAAAACGGCCGTTTTTTCGGGAGCAGTGATTTTAATGATGCTTAAAGTAAAAAAAAAAAAAGTGAAATATTCCTTTAAATATCGTACCTGAGGGGTGTCTATAGTATGCCTGTAAAGTGACGCGTGTTTCCCGTGTTTAGAACAGTCCCTGCACCAAATGTCATTTTTAAAGGAAAAAATCTCATTTAAAACTGCTTGCGGGTTTAATGTAATGTCGGGTCCTGGCAATATGGATGAAAATCAGTGAGACAAACGGCATGGGTACCCCCCAGTCCATTACCAGGCCCTTGGGGTCTTGTATGGATATTAAGGGGAACCCCGCACCCAAATTAAAATAAGGAAAGGTGTGGGGCCACCAGGCCCTATATACTCTGAACAGCAGTATACAGGCTGTAGGTTTGTTGTTAAGTAGAATCTCTTTGTAATTTTGAACGGGTACATTTTTAACGTGTTTAGCTCCAGCCAAAAAATCTTTTTTAAGCTTTTTGGAAAACATAGGGAAGGGTTATCACCCCTGTGACATTTGTTTTGCTGTCTTTCCTCCTCTTCAGAAGATTTCACCTCACTTTTTGTCCCAATGGATTGGAAAGCATCAGTGGAAAGGAGAAATGTTTTTCCCATATTAACTCTTACAGGAGAGAATTTCCCTTCCTAGGGGTAGATTTATTCTCACTTCCTGTTGTCTCCTTCCATTTGCAAGTAGGAGTCGTTTGTAAGTTAGTTGTTTGAAAGTAGGGTCCTGCCCTATATACTCAGCAGAAATTTGGGCCTTAGGTGTTGCTGTGGCCACAACACTGTAAGCCCTCACAGGGCTCTGCTGTGAAATATTAGATCAAGAATTGTAATTACATGCCCCTGTTGAACAGGAGCTGAAAAATTAGGCCTTAGGCACTGGTGCTGGTGCCACAACACTGCAACCCCTCACAGACACTCTAGTTGGAATGCAGGAACGAACCCTGCTGCAAAGTATTGCATCAAAAATTGTAATTACACGCCCCTGTTAAACAAGGGCTGAAAAATTGGGCCTTAGGCACTGGTGCTGGTGCCACAACACTGCAACCCCTCACAGACACTCTAGTTGGAATGCAGGAACGAGCCCTGCTGCAAAGTATTACATCAAAAATCGTAATTACACGCCCCTGTTAAACAGGGGCTGAAAAATTGTGCCTTAGGCACTGGTGGTGGCGCCCAGAACCAAAAATGCTCTTACAAGCTATCAGCGTGATGATTGAGGAGGAAGAGGATAATTACTCAGGAATAGTCACTCAGCATAGGCAGTCTTTGAAGGGATCTGAGATTTCAAAAAAAATTATTCAGTTACATCAGCATCAGGTGCTTGGTAGCTGGTGGTGATCAAAGACTCATTCATTTTTATGAAGGTCAGTCGATCGACCGAGTCAGTGGACAGACGCACCCTGTGATCGGTTACCACGCCTCCAGCAGCACTGAATGTGCGTTCCGAAAGAACGCTGGATGCAGGACAGGCCAGTAGCTCAATTGCATACTGTGCAAGCTCTGGCCAGTGATCCATCCTCAAGACCCAGTAACCCAGAGGATTTTCGGTGGGAAAGGTGTCCAAGTCTGATCTTGCCCCTAGGTATTCCTGCACCATGTAAAACAGACGCTGGCGATGGTTGCTGGAACCGATCATACCTTGGGGCTGCGGACCAAAAAATTGTCTGAACGCATCGGTCAGACGGCCACCTTCTCCACCGCTCCTTCTTTGACTGACCGAAGCCTCAGCAACACGTTGTCCAGAAACAGGAGTTTGTAACCTCCCAGTCTCTGGGAACGCGTTGCACAGACCTTTCTGCAAGGCCTCCCGAAGATGTTTCATCCTCTGCTCCCTCTGCGATGGCAAGATAAGGTCCGCAACCTTACCCTTGTAACGTGGATCAAGGAGGGTTGCCAGCCAGTATTGGTCCTTCTCCTTGATACCACGAATACGAGGATCCTTACGCAGGCTTTGCAGGATCAGGGAGGCCATGCAGCGTAGGTTTGCTGAGGCATTCGGTCCGGAGTCCTCTGGGTCACTAAGGATGACATGGTCCGCAGCCACCTCCTCCCAGCCACGTACAAGTCCATGTGTTTCTTGGGACTGATCCCTTAAAGACTGCTGCTGATGCTGAGTGCCAGGCTCCACCTCCATACTGACACAATCTTCCTCCTCCTCCTCTTCCTCCTCGTCCTCTTCCTGTGTGATCGGCGGGCACGCAGGAACACTGTCTGGATAAAGGGGGCCTTGAGAGCTAAGGAAGTCCTCCTCTTCCTGCCTCTGTTCTGCCTCAAGTGCCCTGTCCATTATTCCACGCAGCGTGTGCTCCAACAGGTGGACAAGGGGGACAGTGTCACTGATGCATGCACTGTCACTGCTCACCATCCTCGTGGCCTCCTCAAATGGTGACAGGACAGTGCATGCATCCTTGATCATGGCCCACTGGCATGGGGAAAAAAACCAAGCTCCCCTGACCCTGTCCTGGTGCCATAGTCGCACAGGTACTCATTGATGGCCCTCTGCTGCGTGTGCAGCCGCTGCAGCATGGCCAACGTTGAGTTCCACCTGGTGGGCATGTCACAGATTAGGCGGTTCTTGGGCAGGTTAAACTCCTTTTGGAGGTCCGTCAGCCGAGCACTGGCATTATATGACCGGCGGAAATGCACACAGACTTTCCTGGCCTGCCTCAGGACATCCTGTAAGCCCGGGTACCTGCCCAAGAACCGCTGCACCACCAAGTTAAGGACGTGAGCCAAACAGGGCACATGGGTCATTTGTCCCTGTCGGAGGGCAGAGAGGAGGTTGGTGCCATTGTCGCAAACCACCATTCCTGCCTTAAGTTGGCGTGGCGTCAACCACCTCTGAACCTGCCCCTGCAGAGCTGACAGAACCTCTGCCCCAGTGTGGCTCCTGTCCCCCAAGCACACCAGCTCAAGCACCGCATGGCATCTTTTGGCCTGCGTACTTGCGTAGCCCCTTGAACGACTACGGAGCACCGCTGGTTCCGAGGAAGAGGCCATGGAGGAAGAAGAAGAGGAGGGGGTGGAGGAGAGAGGTGTGTCACACCTCCAACACTACTGCACCTTGTCCTGCATCCTTCCCAGCTGCCAGCAGAGTCACCCAATGCGCCGTGAAACTTAGGTAACGTCCCTGTCCATGCCTGCTGGACCATGAGTCAGCGGTAATATGCACCTTACCGCTGACCGCCCTGTCCAGCGAGGCATGGACATTGCCTTCCACATGCTGGTAGAGAGCCGGAATCGCCTTCCGTGAGAAAAAGTGGCGTTTGGGTACCTGCCACTGAGGAACTGCACATTCCACAAACTCACGGAAGGGGGCAGAGTCTACCAACTGAAAAGGCAGCAGTTGAAGTGCTAGCAATTTTGCCAAGCTAGCATTCAACCGCTGGGCATGTGGATGGCTGGGAGCAAACTTCTTTCGGCGGTGCAGCAGCTGGGGCAGGGAAATTTGCCTGGTACAATCTGACGTCGGTGTACCAAAATCAGATTGCCCACAAGTACGTGGCTGTGGCACACCTAATTCTACACCTTCATTCCTCTCAGTGCAGGTCTCAGAGAGGACTGAAGGTCTAGTGGGGTTGGAAATCTCAGCTGATGAGGAGCAAGCGGAGGTCCTCTTTGTTCTTTGGTGTGGGTCTTTTAGATACGCTTGCCAACGAACTGCATGGCAGGTCAACATATGTCTGGTCAAGCATGTGGTACTCAAGCGGGAGATGTTTTGGCCACGCGAGATACGCTTGAGACATATGTTGCAAATAGCAGCGGTGCGATCTGATGCACTCGTCTCAAAAAAGGCCCACACCAAAGAACTTTTTGAATAACGCGCAGAGACTGCAGCGCCCTGCACATGTGGAGCTTTGGGGTGTGATGCAGTCAATGTGCTGCCCTTAGGCTGGCCCCTGGAGGGCATCCTGCCTCGTTGGTGATGTGCCGCCTCCTCCTCCTCCTCCTCCTCCTCTCTCCTATCAGGCACCCACGTTGAGTCAGTGATCTCATCATCCCCTCCCTCCTCATCACTGGAGCAAACCTGGCAGTATGCTGCAGCAGGGGGAGCATGACTGCCAGATTGCTGTCCTTCTTGGGCACCCCCTCTGTCCGTGCTCGTGTTACTGCCTTCATCGAGCTCAGTATCATCATCAGAGCCTTCCAAACGCTGGGCATCCTCCTGGAGCATGTACCCAACACTGTGGTCAAACAGTTCGAGGGACTCCTCAGGAGGACATGGTGGGGCTAGGGAAGGAGTCACTGATGACATTGAGCCGAGGGAAGAGGCCGCTGCTTTGCCAGACAAAGTACCCTGGGCATGGGTGAGAGAGGATGAGGAGGATGAGGACGGCTTGGTCATCCACTCGACCAAGTCTTCCGCATGTTGCGGCTCAACATGGCCAGCTGCCGAAAAAAAGGCCAAGCGTGTCCCATGGCCACGTGCTGATGAGGATGCACCGTCTCCACGACCAGCACTAGACACAGAGCCTGCTTGCCCTCTCTTATTGGCTTGTGACTGTCTGCCTCTCCTTCTTGGCCTTCCAGACATACTAATGGCCTGTAGCTGCACTAAGCTGGGATATATATATATATATATATATATATATATATATATATATATATATATATGTACTGATACTGCAGCTAGCAAAATCAACTGCCTGCCTGTAGTATGAGAACACCACCAACCTTCTACAGGTAGCTTTAGCTGAACACTGTGAGGTGGACGCACCCCACTAACTTGTAGGTTTAGCAGAACACTGTGAGCAAGACGCACTGCACTAACTGTAAATAGTCTAGCTGCCTGACTGTGGTACTAATAGGATCAAAAGAACACCAGCAATTTTCTTTAAAATACTGTAACAAGACAAGCCTGCCTGTCAGTAAGAAGATAACAGGAACGGATCTAGCTGAACACTGTGAGCAGGACGCACCCCACTAGCTTGTAGGTTTAGCTGAACACTGTGAGGTGGACGCACCCCACTAACTTGTAGGTTTAGCTGAACACTGTGAGCAGGACGCACCCCACTAACTTGTAGGTTTAGCAGAACACTGTGAGCAGGACGCACTGCACTAACTGTAAATAGTCTAGCTGCCTGACTGTGGTACTAATAGGATCAAAAGAACACCAGCAATTTTCTTTAAAATATTGTAACAAGACAAGCCTGCCTGTCAGTAAGAAGATAACAGGAACGGATCTAGCTGAACACTGTGAGCAGGACGCACCCCACTAGCTTGTAGGTTTAGCTGAACACTGTGAGGTGGACGCACCCCACTAACTTGTAGGTTTTGCTGAACACTGTGAGCAGGACGCACTGCACTAACTGTAAATAGTCTAGCTGCCTGACTGTGGTACTAATAGGATCAAAAGAACACCAGCAATTTTCTTCAGGTAGCTGTATTTACTGTAACAAGACAAGCCTGCCTGTCAGTAAGAAGATAACAGGAACGGATCTAGCTGAACACTGTGAGCAGGACGCACCCCACTAGCTTGTAGGTTTAGCTGAACACTGTGAGGTGGACGCACCCCACTAACTTGTAGGTTTAGCTGAACACTGTGAGCAGGACGCACCCCACTTACTTGTAGGTTTAGCAGAACACTGTGGGCAGGAAGCACTGCACTAACTGTAAATAGTCTAGCTGCCTGACTGTGGTACTAATAGGATCAAAAGAACACCAGTAATTTTCTTTAAAATACTGTAACAAGACAAGCCTGCCTGTCAGTAAGAAGATAACAGGAACGGATCTAGCTGAACACTGTGAGCAGGACGCACCCCACTAGCTTGTAGGTTTAGCTGAACACTGTGAGGTGGACGCACCCCACTAACTTGTAGGTTTAGCTGAACACTGTGAGCAGGACGCACCCCACTAACTTGTAGGTTTAGCAGAACACTGTGAGCAGGACGCACTGCACTAACTGTAAATAGTCTAGCTGCCTGACTGTGGTACTAATAGGATCAAAAGAACACCAGCAATTTTCTTTAAAATACTGTAACAAGACAAGCCTGCCTGTCAGTAAGAAGATAACAGGAACGGATCTAGCTGAACACTGTTAGCAGGACGCACCCCACTAGCTTGTAGGTTTAGCTGAACACTGTGAGGTGGACGCACCCCACTAACTTGTAGGTTTTGCTATACACTGTGAGCAGCACGCACCCCACTAACTTGTAGGTTTAGCAGAACACTGTGAGCAGGACGCACTGCACTAACTGTAAATAGTCTAGCTGCCTGACTGTGGTACTAATAGGATCAAAAGAACACCAGCAATTTTCTTCAGGTAGCTGTATTTACTGTAACAAGACAAGCCTGCCTGTCAGTAAGAAGATAACAGAAATGGATCTAGCTGAACACTGTGAGCAGGACGCACCCCACTAGCTTGTAGGTTTAGCTGAACACTGTGAGGTGGACGCACCCCACTAACTTGTAGGTTTAGCTGAACACTGTGAGCAGGACGCACCCCACTTACTTGTAGGTTTAGCAGAACACTGTGGGCAGGACGCACTGCACTAACTGTAAATAGTCTAGCTGCCTGACTGTGGTACTAATAGGATCAAAAGAACACCAGTAATTTTCTTTAAAATACTGTAACAAGACAAGCCTGCCTGTCAGTAAGAAGATAACAGGAACGGATCTAGCTGAACACTGTGAGCAGGACGCACTGCACTAAATGTAAATAGTCTAGCTGCCTGACTGTGGCACTAATAGGATCACAAGAACACCAGTAATTTTCTTCAAAATACTGTAACAAGACAAGCCTGCCTGTCAGTAGGAATATAACAGGAACGGATCTAGCTGAACACTGTGAGCAGGACGCACTGCACTAAATGTAAATAGTCTAGAAGATAACAGGAACGGATCTAGCTAAACTGAATACAGTGTATATATATATATATATGCAACACCTGGGATGCATATATATACACAATACACTTTAAGTGCAGCTAACTGACTGACTGTCCTGCCTAATCTAGCTAACTCAAATGAAATGACACTGTCTCTCTCTCTCTCTCAGCACACCGGAACACACTGCACAGGGCCGCCGTGCAGGCGGCCTTATATAGTGTGGGGCGTGTACTAAATCCCCTGAGCCATAATTGGCCAAAGCCTCCTTGGCTTTGGCCAATTATGGCTCTCTGTTAAGGCGGCGCTGTGATTGGCCAAGCATGCGGGTCATAGTGCATGCTTGGCCAATCATCAGCAGGCAATGCACTGCGATGCCGCAGTGAATTATGGGCCGTGACGCGCCACACGAATTTGGCGCAAACGGCCCATATCGTTCGCAATTCGACGAACGATCGAACAGCCGATGTTCGAGTCGAACATGGGTTCGACTCGAACACGAAGCTCATCCCTAGAGGAGAGGAGACCGATGGTGTGTCCCTTGTACATAGGGACACCGATCGGTTACTTCCCCCAGTCAGTCCCCTCCCCCCCACAGTTAGAATCACCTCCCTAGGACACACATTTAACCCCTCGGTCATCCCCTAGTGTTAACCCCTTCCCTGCCAGTCACATTTACACAGTAATCAATGCATTTTTATAGCACGTATCGCTGCATAAATGTGAATGGTCCCAAAAATGTGTCAAAAGTGTCCGATATGTCCACCTCAATATCGCAGTCACAATAAAAATCGCTGATCGCCGCCATGACTAGTAAAAAGAAAAAAATAATAATAAAAATGCTATAAATCTATCCTCTATTTTGTAGACACTATAACTTTTGCGCAAACCAATCAATATATACTTATTGCAATTTTTTTACCAAAAATATGTGGAAGAATACATATTGCCTAAACTGAGGAAAAAATTTGTTTTAAAAAAAAACATTGGATATTTATTATAGCAAAAAGTAAAAAATAATGCGTTTTTCAAACTTGTCCCTCTTCTTTTGTTTATAGCTCAATTAATAAAAACCGCAGAGGTGATCAAATACCACCAAAAGAAAGCTCTATTTGTGGGGAAAAAATTATAAAAATGTCATTAGGGTGCAGTGTTGCATGACCGTGCAATTGTCATTCAAATTGCGACAGCGCTGAAAGCTGAAAAATGGCCTGGGCAGGAAGGGGGGTGAAAGTGCCCTGTACTGAGGTGGTTAAAGCTTTGTGAAGCATTTTTTTCAAACTGTTTTAAAATGCTTGAGGGAACTACAGGCTCTTGAAGTGATGTATGTGGCATTGTTAGTTCAGTCTCTGAGTCAGAGTCCCCAAGGGAGATATACTGTGGCAATTTAGGCTTATTCCTCTTTTCTGAGGTAAATGTGACTGAAGAGACAGGTGCTTTTTTTGTGGCATTCCGCGCCTGAGTGCCGCTATTAGGGATCGATTTATTTTTATTTCGGGCACCTCCCAACACCATTTTAGCTTCAAAATGTTCCCCTCACCTCTCTGGTACAAGTGACCGGGGTTCTTGTCGTTTCTATGCCGTCGGGCTGTCTCGTTATTGCGGCTTTCTCCCCCTCACGGAGCTGAGCTCTAGCCTGACATGTCTGTCCAGCTAGCCTCCGCGCATGCGCCCTCCTATCCATAGATTCCAACAACTGAAGAGGATTGGATGGAAACGGCAAAGCAATTTAATGAAAAGTGGAACTTTCCAAATTGTGGCAGAGCGATAGATGGGAAACATATTTGAATTTCACCCCCAGCACATTCTGGATCCTTCTATTACAACTGTAAAGGATTTTTTTTAGCATAATCCTTCTTGCAGTTATTAATGCTAATTATGAATTCATACTTGTTGATTTTTGGCAAAAATGGTAGGAACTTGAATGGAGGGGTTATAGAAGAAACCGAGTTCTACCAATGTCTTAAAATGGATCACTGAACTTGCCCAAATCCCAGGAAACGGTTGAAAACTTAAAGCAGAACTCCGGGCACATTTTTTTTCCATGTTCTTGTAGCTGATTTCCTACCTTCATCAACTGTCATCCATGTTCTTCTGAGCTCTGTAGTTCCTCTGTAATAGGCTTCTGAACTTGCACAAAAACTGTTATTGTCTGGTGACTTGCAAGACCGCTGGCTGCTATCCCTCCAGTAACCTCAGCCAGCAGTCTGACACGCCCCCTTGTAATCCTTTAAAAATTAGCAGGGAGGAAGCAGAGATGTAGTGGGTGGAGGGGGTCTCACAGCCCCGGTCTGTGCCACCCATGGAGGAGGTGTCCTCCTTCTCCTCTCTCCTCTGCTCCCTGACAGTCACCGCCCCTACACTCCGTCTCCGCTGCACCGCCCCCCCGCCGCCGCCCCTCACCTGCTATCTCCGTGCAGAGCAGGAATATTATCAGAAATCACTTGTATGACACAGCAGGGATCTCCTGCTGTGTCAGTCATTGTATATGAGAACACCGGTCGCTGATGTCCCGCCTCCCGCCTGTATAGCAACAGTGCGCTGTCAATCACTGTTCAGGTGGGAGGCAGGACATCAGCGATCGGTGTTCTCATATACAATACCTGACACAGTGGGAAATCCCTGCTTTGTCATACAAGTGATTTCTGATAATAATCTCTGCTCTACACTGGTGGTCCCTGACTGGTGGTCCCTGACATGCAGCACTGGTGGTCCCTGACACGGTGATCCCTGACAAGTGGCACTGGTGGTCCCTGACATGGTGGTCCCTGACAAGCGGCACTGGTGGTCCCTGACATGGTGGTCCCTGACATGCAGCACTGGTGGTCCCTGACATTCAGGACTGGTGGTCCCTGACATGGTGGTCCCTGACGAGCGGCACTGGTGGTCCCTGACATGGTGGTCCCTGACATGGTGGTCCCTGATAAGCGGCACTGGTGGTCCCTGACATTCTGGTCCCTGACATGGTGGTCCCTGACATTTGGCACTGTGGTCCCTGACATGGTGGTCCCTGACTGGTGGTTCCTGACATGGTGGTCCCTGACATTTGGCACTGGTGATCCCTGACTGGTAGGCCCTGACAAGCGGCACTGGTAGTCCCTGACATGGTGGTCCCTGACATGCGGCACTAGTGGACACTGATAAGCTGCATTGGTTTGCATTTATATTAAATGCAGTAAACTTATAAATGTAATTTAAATGTATTTATTAAATGCATTAAATTAATATTATATTAATACGCATTTATATTAAAATGCTTTGCATTTATAAGGCTGTAACCTAGCATACAGTGTGTTATGTATGGCTTGCTGGCTGCAGAATGAGGGGTGTGATTTATGTTGAAGTGGGAGAGTTCACGTGTACAAGCCTAGTGTACTTCCCACATTCACTCCAATCCCAAGGATTCATGGGAAATGTAATCTGATTACAGTTAGAGAGAGAAGAGGATATGATGCAATCACTGTTCTAACACTTCCTCCTTGCCAGAAAAGATGATGCATTTTTTTGAATCACAGAGCTGACATCCTGAAAATTAAATCAGACATATCTCTTAAACAGTAAGAAATTTCACAAATGTAATAACTGTTTAGTGTTTTGTGTGGGGGTGTACTAATGGGGGGATTTTTTGAAAATCCCAGAGTTCTGCTTTAAACTTTGTTTTCCTCGCTGATAACTCATTTCCTCTGGGAGAGCATCTTCTGAAGCCTTTTCCTTTTCGAAACTTTACAAGAGAACAAAGAATTTAAAATGACCGACTCTCAAGGGCTCGCAGAGTAGCTGAAATGCCTTTGGAATCCTGGCTAACAGATTCCACATCTTCCTTACCACAATCAATTTGTATGTGCATAAAATTGATCAAGTAGTGCTTTGTTGTTGCATCCATCACAATTTCCTTTGACGCAATGCTGCAAAATATGTATAGGAGCACATACAGGAGTAAATACAGAAAGATTGGAATCTCCTCCAAGTTCTTCTGCCCGAACAGATTTGCATGATACGCCAGATATCCTGACACCAATCGGAAAGTCTCTCCCAAGATTAGCAACACAAGAAGCAAGGCAAAACAGAATAAATTACATGAATTACTTTGTTGGTAGTGGTGCTGTGGACTGGCAGGATGATATAGTTGTATGCAGACAAGTTTAACCGGATAAACTTGTGTTATTTGTCAAATAATGGTACTCATCAGCTGACTATGCTACACTCTATTTGAATATTTTCAGTAAAAGTTTATGTCATTTATTTCATCCCCATTAACAACTTCAGCCCAGGAAGAATTTACCCCCTTCCTGACCAATGCACATTTTACAATTTGGCACTATGTCAATTTAACTGACAATTGCGCGGTCATGCAATGCTGTAACCAAACCAAACGTGTGTCCTTTTTTTCCCACAAATAGAGATTTCTTTTGGTGGTATTTGATCACCTCTGCGGTTTTTATTTTTTGCGCTATAAACAAAAAAAGAGTGACAATTTTGAAAAAAAAAAATGTTTAAACTTTTTGCTATAATAAATAATATCCCCAAAATGTAAAAAAAAGTAAGTAATGGCGGTGATCTGCGATTTTTAGTGGTATTGCGACATTGCGACAGACAGATCAGACACTTTTGACACATTTTTGGGACCATTGACTTTATACAGCTATCTGTGCTATAAAAATGCACTGATTGCTGTGTAAATGTCACTGGCAGGGAAGGGGTTAACACTAGGGAGAGATCAAGGGGTTAAATGTGTGTGTTCGCTCTGTGTGTTCTAACTGTATGGGGATAGAACTGAGTAGGAGAGGAGGCATATCGCTGTTCCTACTTACTAGGAACAAACAACATGTTTCCTCTCCTCTGACAGCTGACCACGCGCATTGGGTCCTCTGGTGGCCGAAGAGGGGAGGGACATACCCATATGGGATTTCGCCCAGAAGAGTATATCTGCGTGAGGCAGTCGGAAACCAGTTAAATGTTACATATTGCTGCTCATTATGTTGACTCTGATTATCTAATTTATGCTAATGACATGCACTGTCACTTCCCTGTACATATACGTATTACTTCTTCTCCCAAATGTTCTCTATTTGATATATATATATATATATATATAAATAAATATAACAAACCACTCACTACCCACTTTATTACATTCACCTCTTCAATTGCTTGGGAACATTGGTAACTACAACAAAAAAGGACCTCAAGGCATTTAGCCATCTAGACGTGGTGAAGACAACTTGCTAAAGTGCAACCGAGCATTAGAATGGGGAAGAAAGGGAATTAACGTGACACAGTTTTTGATGCCAGACAGGCTTCTTTGAGTATTTCATAAAATGCAACTCTACTGGGATTTGCACACACAACCATCTCAATGGTTTTCCTGAAAAAGGTCTGAAAAAATAACGACTGAGAGGGAGGGATGAGCCGAACACCCCCCCGGTTCGGTACGCATTAGAACTTGCGAATAGGCAAAAAATTTATACGGACACCATCAAAGTCTAGGGGACAGAAACATGAAAAATCAAAAGTGCTCATTTTAAAAGCTTGTATGCAAGTTATGGCCATAAAAAGTGTTTGGGGGACCCGGGTCCTGCCCCAGGGGACATGTATCAATGCAAAAAAGTTTGTAAAACGGACGTTTTTTCAGGAGCAGTGATTTTAATAATGCTTAAAGTGAAACAATAAAAATGAAATATTCCTTTAAATATGGTGCCTGGGGGGTGTCCTTAGTATGCCTGTAAAGTAGCGCATTTTTCCCGTGTTTAGAACGCATGTCATCATTCCCCACTACCTGATCCGTATGCGGGTATCATTTTATATTCTGATCTATCACAAGCGATGCTCTTGGCCCGCAAAAACCTAAATTCAATTACTAAGATCCTACGGAATCACAGCATAATCTATAAATGAGGATTTCCAACAAAAATACTCGTAGATCATAAAGGCACCTTGTACTCGATCAACAATCTGGAGCAAGGTTTGAAGACTGGCAAAAAAGCCACAGATGAATCCACTTGACATCACAAGATAATAATACGCCTTCTACAAAACAACATGTTGCTGTTTTATGGAATCGATAATTCCTCAAATATCAATCATCCAGGGTCTTTGAAGCTCAGGGATCCAGATAAATGGTCTATTCCGTGTTTTCCCCTGTAACCCCTGGAAATTAGTACAAGTTTAATGTATATTGGAGTTGCCCGGCAACTCTTTAATTTTTTCCATTTTCTTATGCTTGAGGTAAATGACTGTTTTTTTTTCTTTTCTTTTCTCCAATGACACTTATAACTGTCATATGGTCCAACACCTCCACCTACTGGAAGAAGATCATAACTACATCAAGTCCAACTCTCAAAACTCATCTATATATAAGGCTAATGACACTCTTGAGCAAATGTACACAAACTTACAATGAATCTTAAACTTTTTTCACTAAATGTAAAGGGACTAAACCAGGGGTCGGGAACCTATGGCTCGCTAGCCAGATGTGGCTCTTTTGATGGCTGCATCTGGCTCTTACCTCTCAATCCGCTGATCGCGTAGTGTGCCGATCCGCGGATTGAGCCCATAGGAAAGGCCGCGGCTTCGGCCCAGCTCTGGAGCGGCAGCCATCTTGGTACACCCGGCGGCGGCCTAGGTGAGCGGCGCACTGACGTCATCATCACCTGCCTCAACTGCTCGTGGATCTGCCCGCTTCTGTAGTGGTAAGCAAGCAGACAATCGTAGGGGAGATGTGGATTTTACAGTGGGGGGGATTGGGGCAGATGTGGATATTACAGTGTGGGGAGATGTGGATATTACAGTGGGGGGAGATGTGGATATTACAGTGGGGGAGATGTGGATATTACAGTGTGGGGAGATGTGGATATTACAGTGGGGGGAGATGTGGATATTACAGTGGGGGAGATGTGGATATTACAGTGGGGGAGATGTGGATATTACAGTGGGGGAGATGTGGATATTACAGTGGGGGAGATGTGGTTATTACAGTGGGGGGAGATGTGGATATTACAGTGGGGGGAGATGTGGATATTACAGCAGTGGGGGAGATTGTGGATATTACAGTGGGGGGAGATGTGGATATTACAGTGGGGTGATGTGGATATTACAGTGGGGGGAGATGTGGATATTACAGTGGGGAGATGTGGATATCACAGTGGAGGAGATGTGGATATTACAGTGGGGAGATGTGAATATTGCAGTGGGGGAGATGTGGATATTACAGTGGGGAGATGTGGATATTACAGTGGGGAGATGTGGATATTACAGTGGGGAGATGTGAATATTGCAGTGGGGGAGATGTGGATATTACAGTGGGGGAGATGTGGATATCACAGTGGAGGAGATGTGGATATTACAGTGGGGGGAGATGTGGATATTACAGTGGGGTAGATGTGGGGAGATGTGGATATTACAGTGGGGGGAGATGTGGATATTACAGTGGGGGGAGATGTGGATATTACAGTGGGGGAGATGTGGATATTACAGTGGGGGAGATGTGGATATTGCAGTGGAGTGATGTGGATATTACAGTGGGGGAGGTGTGGATATTACAGTGGGGAGATGTGGATATTACAGTGGGGGAGATGTGGATATTGCAGTGGAGTGATGTGGATATTACAGTGGGGGAGATGTGGATATTACAGTGGGGGAGATGTGGATATTGCAGTGGGGTGATGTGGATATTGCAGTGGGGGAGATGTGGATATTGCAGTGGGGGAGATGTGGATATTACAGTGGGGAGATGTGAATATTGCAGTGGGGGGAGATGTGGATATTGCAGTGGGGAGATGTGGATATTACAATGGGGGAGATGTGGATATTACAGTGCGGGAGATGTGGATATTGCAGTGGGGAGATGTGGATATTACAGTGGGGGAGATGTGGATATTACAGTGGGGGAGATGTGGATATTGCAGTGGGGAGATGTGGATATTACAGTGGGGGAGATGTGGATATTACAATGGGGGAGATGTGGGGAGATGTGGATATTACAGTGGGGGGAAATGTGGATATTGCAGTGGGGGAGATGTGGGGAGATGTGGATATTACAGTGGGGAGATATGGATATTACAGTGGGGGAGATGTGGGGAGATGTGGATATTACAGTGGGGGAGATGTGGATATTACAGTGGGGGGAGATGTGGATATTACAGTGGGGGAGGTGTGGATATTACAGTGGGGAGATTGTGGATATTACAGTGGGGGAGATGTGGATATTACAGTGGGGGAGATGTGGATATTGCAGTGGGGGAGATGTGGATATTGCAGTGGGGGGAGATGTGGATATTACAGTGGGGGAGATGTGGATATTACAGTGGGGGAGATGTGAATATTGCAGTGGGGGGAGATGTGGATATTACAGTGGGGGAGATGTGGATATTACAGTGGGGAGATTGTGGATATTGCAGTGGGGGAGATGTGGATATTACAGTGGGGGAGATTGTGGATATTACAGTGGGGAGATTGCGGATATTACAGTGGGGGAGATGTGGATATTACAGTGGGGGAGATGTGGATATTGCAGTGGAGTGATGTGGATATTACAGTGGGGGAGATGTGGATATTGCAGTGGGGTGATGTGGATATTGCAGTGTGGGGAGATGTGGATATTACAGTGGGGAGATGTGAATATTGCAGTGGGGGAGATGTGGATATTACAGTGTGGGGAGATGTGGATATTACAGTGGGGAGATGTGGATATTACAGTGGGGGAGATGTGGATATTACAGTGGGGGAGATGTGGATATTGCAGTGGGGGAGATGTGGATATTACAGTGGGGGAGATGTGGATATTACAGTGGGGGAGATGTGGATATTACAGTGGGGGAGATGTGGATATTACAGTGGGGGGGGTGTGGAAATTACAGTGGGGAGATGTGGATATTACAGTGGGGGGAGATGTGGATATTACAGTGGGGGGGGGGATGTGGATATTACAGTGGGGAGATGTGGATATTACAGTGGGGGGAGATGTGGATATTACAGTGGGGTGATGTGGATATTACAGTGGGGGGAGATGTGGATATTACAGTGGGGGAGATGTGGATATTACAGTGGGGGGAGATGTGGATATTACAGTGGGGGAGATGTGGATATTACAGTGGGGGGAGATGTGGATATTACAGTGTGGGGAGATTGTGGATATTACAGTGGGGGAGATGTGGATATTGCAGTGGGGGAGATGTGGATATTACAGTGGGGAGATGTGGATATTACAGTGGGGGGAGATGTGGATATTACAGTGTGGGGAGATTGTGGATATTACAGTGGGGGAGATGTGGATATTACAGTGGGGGAGATGTGGATATTACAGTGGGGAGATGTGGATATTACAGTGGGGAGATGTGGATATTACAGTGGGGAGATGTGGATATTACAGTGGGGGAGGTGTGGATATTACAGTGGGGGAGATGTGGATATTACAGTGGGGAGATGTGGATATTACAGTGGGGGAGGTGTGGATATTACAGTGGGGGAGATGTGGATATTGCAGTGGGGTGATGTGGATATTGCAGTGGGGTGATGTGGATATTACAGTGGGGAGATTGTGGATATTACAGTGGGGGAGATGTGGATATTACAGTGGGGGAGATGTGGATATTACAATAGAAGTACTTATTCATCATTGGTCAGCAACAGCAGAAGAGAAGAGAGAAGAGACAGATCGTGTGTTCATACAAAGTATGAACACCGATTTATCTCTTCCCCTAGCAAGTCCTACCCCCTCTTCAGTTAGAACACGTAGCAGGGAACACAATTAACCCCTTGATAACCCCCTAGTGTTAACCTCTTCACTGCCAGTGACATTTTTTCAGTAATCAATGCATTTTTATAGCACTGATCACTGTATAAATGCCAATGGTCCCAAAAATGTGTCAAAATTGTGCAATGTGTCCGCCATAATGTCGCAGTCACGATAAAAATCGCAGATCGCCGCCATTATTAGTAAAAAAAAAATAATAAAAATGCTATAAATCTATCCCCTATTTTGTAGACGCTATAACTTTTGCGCAAACCAATCAATATATGCTTATTGCGATTTTTATTACCAAAAATATGTAGAAGAATACAACACCTTTGTGAATGACATAGAATAACAGTGAGTCTACTGTCTACAGGCAGTGTGTAACTATTGGCAGAAAGACCTACCTGGCCAGCGGGCTCACCTCCCGCTCTCAGAGGTCCGGAGATGGGGCTTTCCACGGTAGGGGGCAGGGCTGTAGGGGGGGCTTTCTGCTGTAGGGGCGGGGCTTTCAGCGGTCCGGGGGTGGGGTTCTAAGTGGTCCATGGCGGTGCTCTCAGATGTACAGGGGAGACACTCTCAGCTCCTCTCTGCTCTGAGCCTCCAAGCACATACAGGCTACATGGGGTGGGGCAGGGCAGCGTCAGAGCGTCAACTGCCCTGCCCCTCCCTGCTGACAGAGCCCCCCTCAGCCCAACAGCCCGGGCCGGCGCACCCCGGTGATCGGACGGTGTAACAGCAGGCTCAGCCAGCACACAACAACAGCGTGTGTGAGTCAGTGCTACTACTTCTGCACTGATGCTCTGGGGGAGGGTTTCAGCCCCCAAAAGCCCTCCCCTTAGCTACATCCCTGGCAGTAGAGATGGGGTAACAATTTATTTTTTTTCAACATGTATATTACATAATATACCACCACAAATTTCTTCCTTTTTTTATTAGGTCATTTGCTGGATAGTGCTACTGCAGCCAAGATCACTGTTGAGCTGCTAAAATGTTGTGCATTAATGGAAGACATGCAAGATTCACTCACAGCAATGCAACAAAGACCGAAGGACTGCGCTGATATCTTAAACAAGGTCTAGTTAGAATTTCATGGTTGTGATGTTTTATATTGTGCATTTTGCAATGTGTAGTATTAAAAAGAAACTATTCTAATGTTTTTATAACTTATAAATAACAATTATTATTATGGAAGTATTTTTGGACAGCTGTTTTATGGATAATGATTCTACATTATGTGTTTGTCTCCATTACATATAGCAAGAACCTCTTGATTAGGATTTATATAATAGTTATTGTGTAAAGAAATGTGCACATGTTCTAGAAACTGTCCTCTAATTTTACTTAAAAGAGAAGTATGTTTTTTTTGTTTTTTTTTTTTTATTTTCATACTTACGTAGGTGGATGCAGCATTAGACCGATGCTGCAGCTGTCCCCTGGCTTCTCTGCACTGAGAACCGAGCCACCGAACATCGCCGATGGCTCGGTTCTCTCTCTTCCCCGAGTAGAGAGATGCTGCCTGTCAGTCAGCATCTCTCCTGCTCTGATCCGCCACGCTCATTGTAGAGATGAGCTGTGGACGGGGAGGAGAAGGCCGTCTCAACCTCTCAGAGGCTCGCTGAGAGGCTGAGACTGCCATCAGTCAGGGTACCTGGCGGATCCAGACTTGGAAATCGGGATGACGCACTGCCTTGACTGATGGCAGTGACTTCAGCGGAGAGCAGACTTCAGAACGCTCTCTGTTGAAAATGGGTCACAGGAGTGCAAAACGAATTGCACTCCTGTGATCCGTAGGAGAAGCCCAGTCTAAAAAGCTCAGGCTAGACTTCTCCTTTAATGTTCAGGGAGCTGATGTGGATGATATATGTAATGTTAGGTTGATCATGTATCCCTATCATTACATAAATTTCATTGCATCAGTATAATTGTGTACAAATTGATGTTTGGTTTTACACTCATGTTCATACATTGATACATATGACATATAGTGCTATTTCTTAACAACTTCAGGACCGCCGCTGTCATTATACGGCTGCTGTTTGAAGAGGGATATCATTGTTATGGCAGCAGCTAACTGCCAAAAACCCCGGTATCCTCTTCTTCAGCGGGCGGTCCGCTTTCATATAAAAGTGGTCTCTGCCGCGGATTCACCGCAAGAACACTTTTATTGGTGGCGGTAGAGGGGCCCCCCTCCCGCCGCTCTCCGGTAGCCCTCCACCGCTTACCGGAGATGATCGCATCCTTCTCCCTGTTCGGTATGGAGATGAGTGAGGGGAAGATGGCCCCCACCCGTCACTTCCGCCCAATGCTCTTAAAGCAACATTTTGTTTTCAAATTACATTTAATTTTATTTTTATTGCATTTTAATGTAAATATGAGATCTGAGGTCTTTTTCACCCCAGATCTCATTACTTAATACTTAAGAGGTCCTGTCATGCTTTTTTTTCTATTACAAGGGATATTTACATTCCTTGTAATAGGAATAAAAGTGACACAATTTTTGAATTTTTAAATTGAAAAAAATTAAAATAAAAGGTAAAATAAATAAGAAAAAATTATTTTTAAAACGTGCCCCGTCCCGCCAAGCTCGCGTGCAGAAGCGAACGCATACGTGAGTAGTGCCCACATATGAAAACGGTGCTCAAACCACACATGTGAGGTATCACCGCAATCGTTAGATCGAGAGCAATAATTCTAGCCCTAGACCTCCTCTGTAACTCAAAACATGCAACCTGTAGAATTATTTAGATGTTGCATATAGAGATTTTTAAGGGTAAAAGTTTGTTGCCATTCCACAAGTGAACGCAACTTTGAAGCGTGACATGTTGGATATCAGTTTACGCGGCGTAACATCATCCTTCACAATATAAAAAGAAAAGAAAATTGGGCTAACTTTACTGTTGTCTTATTTTTTAATTAAAAAAAGTGAATTTTTTCCAAAAAAAAGTGCGCTTCTAAGACCGCTGCACAAATATGGTGTGACAAAAAGTATTGCAACAACCGCCATTTTATTCTCTAGGGTGTTAGACAAAAATATATATAATGTTTGGGGGTTTTAAGTAATTTTATAGCAACAAAAAAATTATTTTAACTTGTAAACAACAATTTTGAAAAATAGGCCCGGTCTTAAAGTGGTTAACCGCTTCAGCCCCGGAAGACTTTACCCCCTTCCTGACCAGAGCACTTTTTGCAATTCGGCACTGCGTCGGTTTAACTGACAATTGCGCGGTCGTGCGACGTTGTATCCAAAAAAAATTGACGTCCTTTTTTTTCCCACAAGTAGAGCTTTTTTTTTGGTGGTATTCGATCGCCTCTACGGTTTTTATTTTTTGCGCTATAAACAAAAAGATCGACAATTTTGAAAAAACACAATATTTTTTACTTTTTGCTATAATAAATATCCCCCAAAAATATATAGAAAACTATTTTTTTCCTCAATTTAGGCCGATATGTATTCTACATATTTTTGGTTAAATAAACACAATAAGCATATATTGATTTGTTTGCGGAAAAGTTATAGCGTCTACAAAATAGGGGATAGTTTTATGGCATTTTTATTATTATTTTTGTTTTTTCTTTTATTAGTAATGGCGGCGATCTGCAATTTTTATCAGGACTGCGACATTATGGCGGACAATCGGACATTTTTTACACTATTTTGGAACCATTGTCATTTATACAGCGATCAGTGCTATAAAAATGCATTGATTACTGTGTAAATGACATTGGCAGTGAAGGGGTTAACCACTAGGGGGCGGTGAAGGGGTTAAGTGTGTCCTAGGGAGTAATTCTAACTGTGGGAGGAGGGGCTTCAACACACAGGACAGTGATCACTGCTCTCGATGACAGAGCAGTGATCTCTGTCCTGTCACTTTGTTTACAAAAGTATATCCCTGTTCTATTCTACCTCTCCGTGACACGATCGCGGGCACCCGGTGGACATCATATCCGCGGAACCCACGGTCACGGAGACAGCGGTGGGCGCCCGCAACACCGCTTCTTAAAGGGGATGTACCTGTACGCCCTTTTGCCCACCAGTGCCATTCTGCCGACGTACATGGGTGTGCACTGGTCGGCAAGTGGTTAATCACTTCAAAATATGGCTTTATTTGCACCTTTTGTTAATTATTAGTGATTGTAGCCTTATGTCTCTGTTATGCGTATCTTCGCACAATGCAAAGATTTAAAAAAATATTTTTTTGGATATGCTTTAACTTCCCCTTTGCATTGCTGGATTATATGAGTTGCTAAGAGAAGTTAGGTTGCCACCATGGCATACAGATGTCCCAAAATTAACCTGCAAGGACTTGTAGATAGAAATACGACAGTATGTCTGTATTTCATCCATCCGTTTTCAAATGAAATACGGACATACATGCATCCCCATGGGATAGCGGGTGTCAGCAGATGAACATCCGCTGACACCCGATATCATCCGTCCCCACTATCGTTCGATTCCGCAGACGGAGGAAAATAATACTTTTCTATCCGTCTGCAGAGCGGATCGGATGAACACGGACAGACGGTCCGTGTTCCTCCGATCCCCCATAGGGGAGAGCGGAGATCTGACAGGGCGATCCTGCTGAGCAAGCGGATGTTCACGGGCGGATCATCACGGATCTGTCCCGTGTGAAAGGGGCCTTACGTCTCCATTACAATGCATACTGTTTGTAATATATATATATATATATGATATGTGTCTCTTTATTTTGTTTATTTTTTATACAAAACCTACATGTTTCTGTAATTTGGGGCTACATTTATGGCCCTTTAAAAAAAAAAAAAAAAAGCCACACAATAAATACTTGTTTTCAGGATTTATGGTGCCTTCTTTCTGTGTGATTATTTATATTAAAAAAATGTATACATATGTATATAGATGGGGTGTTCCAGTTGCAGACCAAACATACTGAAATGTGGACTCTGAGGGCAACGACAATGAATCAAGGCTCATATGCAATTATAATAATTTAAGAAGATAATACACAATACAAGAATTGTTAATTTTTTTTTTATATTCTATACTTTTGCTCACATTTATTTTTTCGTGTATATTTGGCACTTTTCATTCGTGTTTACGAAACATCGTCCTTAAACACTGCTCCTGGGTCGTCGACTATTTCCGCTCATGTGTGATAATGTCCAAGAGATTTTTTACTGACAACCGTCACATCAAGGAATAGAATATCGTTCCTTGTCAAACGATACAACACAATTTTTCCATTTTTTCAATCGATCTTTTTCGTTCACAATATCGATATTACTTGATGGGAATCAACGAGTAGAAAATCGGCCGATCATTCGCAGAATGGAAATTTTCATCGGATTTTCTTATCTGTATTCCTGCCATTAGGGTGGTGCAATTTTTTGTTTAAATGTTTCACAGAGTTTACTTTTTAGTTTATTGAAATGTCATAAAATTACACTTTTTCAACTCTATGCAGCAGCAATGTGATGCGCTGACACCCATTTTTGAGAAATGCATTACAAAAAAATGCAGGCATGCTGCATTTTTTACGCAATGCATGTGTATAATGTAGACAGGACACATAAAGAACAAATGTTTTCTATGTGATCTTTTGTTGATTATTGCCAATCAACACAGCTCAACACATTTGGTGTGAATGAGTTGAACTCTGGGCAAATAAAAAAATGACATACTGTATATGATTCAGTCTGTCAATAATATTAACACAGCAGTCTTTTTTTATAGTTCCTACTTTGTAATATGCTCTTTTTACGTGTTGATCCTCCCAGTAAGTCTGTTATTTTTCAAATGAACACAAAAGTGAGTACACCCCTCACATTTTTGTAAATATTTTAATATATCTTTTCATGTGACAACACTGAAGAAATTACACTTTGCTACAATGTAAAGTAGTGAGTGTACAACTTGTATAACAGTGTAAATTTGCTGTCCCCTCTAAATAACTCAACACACAGCCATTAATGTCTAAACCGCTGGCAACAAAAGTGAGTACACCCCTAAGTGAAAATGTCCAAATTGGGCCCAAAGTGTCAATATTTTGTGTGGCCACCATTATTTTCCAGCACTGCCTTAACCCTCTTGGGCACGGAGTTCACCAGAGCTTCACAGGTTGCCACTGGAGTCCTCTTCCACTCCTCCATGATGACATCACGGAGCTGGTAGATGTTAGAGACCTTGCGCTCTTCCACCTTCCATTTGAATGAATGCCCCACAGATGCTCAATAGGGTTTGGGTCTGGAGACATGCTTGGCAATGGCCAGTCCATCACCTTTACCCTCAGCTTCTTTAGCAAGGCAGTGGTCGTCTTGGAGGTGGGGTCATTATCATGTTGGAATACTGCCTGCGGCCCAGTCTCCCAAGGGAGGGGGGATCATGCCCTGCTTCAGTATGTCACAGTACATGTTGGCATTCATGGTTCCCTCAATGAACTGTAGCTCCCCAGTGCAGGCAGCACTCATGCAGCCCAAGACCATGACACTCCCACCACCATGCTTGACTGTAGGCAAGACACACTTGTCTTTGTACTCCTGAACTGGTTACCGCCACACAAGCTTGACACCATCTGAACCAAATAAGTTTATCTTGGTCTCATCAGCCCACAGGACATGGTTCCAGTAATTCATGTCCTTAGTCTACTTGTCTTCAGCAAACTGCGGGCTTTCTTGTGCATCATCTTTAGAAGAGGCTTCCTTCTGGGATGACAGCCATGCAGACCAGTTTGGTGCAGTGTGCAGCGTATGGTCTGAGCACTGACAGGCTGACCCCCCCCCCCCACCCCTTCAACCTCTGCAGCAATGCTGGCAGCACTGATACATCTATTTCCCTGCATATGACGCTGAGCATGTGCACTCAACTTCTTTGGTCGACCATGGCGAGGCCTGTTCTGAGCGGAACTTGTCCTGTTAAACCGCTGTATGGTCTTGGTCTTTCACATGACACCGGGGAGGGAAAATGGCTAATTGAGCCCATTTGGACATTTTTACTTAGGAGTGTACTCAATTTTGTTGCCAGCGGTTTAGACATTAATGGCTGTGTGTTGAGTTATTTTGAGGGGACAGCAAATTTACATTGTTATTCAAGCTGTACACTCACTACTTTACACCCAAGGGAATAAAATGGTGGTTGTTGCAAATTTTTATGTTACACGGTATTTGCGCAGCAATTTTTCAAACTTTTTTTTTTTTTGGAAAATACTTTCATGAATATAAAAAAAAAGCACTAAATATAACCCGTTATTTTGTATAATGTAAAAGATGATGTTACACAAAGTAAATAGATACCTAACATGTCACGCTTTAAAATTGCGCACACTTGTGGAATGGCGCAAAATTTCAGTACTTAAAAATCTCCATAGGTGACGCTTTAAAAATGTTTACAGATTACTAGTTATGCCCCGTACACACGGTTGGACTTTGTTCGAACATTCCGACAACAAAATCCTGGGATTTTTTCCGACGGATGTTGGCTCAAACTTGTTTTGCTTACACACGGTCGCACAAAGTTGTCGGAATTTCCGACCACCAACAACACGGTGACGTCAAGCACGTACGACGAGACTAGAAAAGGCCAGTTCAGAACCAAGCGCGGCACCCTTTGGGCTCCTTTTGCTAATCTCGTGTTAGTAAAAGTTTGGTGAGAGACGATTCGTGATTTTTCAGACTCGTGGCTTTCAGATCGTTTTCTGCGGTTCAGTTTGTGCTTGTGGGTTTGTATCTGCTCTTCAGTGCGTGCAAGCAAGTTCCGCGTGACTTTAAGTAGTCATTGTATTCTTGTTCGTTCGTTACTGTTTTTCAGGTCGCTCTTCACAGGCCTTGCTGTTCTTCAGTGCGTTCTGTTACTTCGTTCTGAGCAGCCGACCGTTTTCTAGCCATGTTGCGTATACGTACTCCTCGTAGAGTTCGTGCTGTGCGGGGGCTTGGTGTTGGGGTCCTGACCTTGACACAAGTCCAGTCCATGGACCAAGAATTGGTTGCTTCAGCGTGACCAGTTGTCCCATATGCCTTTGCTCCGTGAGAATAATCCTGATGATTTCAGGAACTTTCTCAGGATGACGGACCCCGTATTTCACCGTTTGTTGGCTTTGCTGACCCCTTATATTAGCAGGCAGGATACCTGCATGAGGCAAGCCATCACTCCGGAGCAGAGGCTGGTCGCTACCCTGCGGTACTTGGCGACAAAGAGAAGCCTGCAGGACCTCAAGTTCTCGACAGGCATCTCCCCCCAGGCTCTGGGGATCATTATCCCAGAGACCTGTTCTGCCATCATCCAGGTCCTGCAGAAGGAGTATATGAAGGTAAGATTTTTATCCTTTAATATCACATTTTATTGTATTGAATGTTTGCTAAGATATTGTATATCTTTCCTCATTCCCTAATTACCATGATTGGAATATGCTGTGAATGTCCCCTTTGTCCTCATTCATGCAGGATTTTTACGCAATTATTTTTTTACTCCTTCATACATATTTGCCTTCACTTACCTCCCCAACATGTCCTCCTGGCCTATATTCACCTCATGTAGTCACTTAACAATGTATTTAGTCAGCTCCACAGTAGTGCTTTACCCCAAACACCCCCTAAAATGTTTAGAAATGTGATTTTTGCTTTAAATTTAGGTTTAAATTTGCTATGGAACCGTTCTAAGGGGAGCGACGCAAGTCGCTCTGACTTAGAAAAAGGTTCCTGTACGACTTCGGGGGCGACTTGGGGCGACTTGCATAGACTTCTATACAGAAGTCGTTTTGCAAGTCGCCCGGGCAGTCGTTTGCAGGTCGCCTCGCTGAGGCGACCTGCAAGTCGTGTTGCCCCTGTGTGAATGGGGTCTTACTGGTCAGATGTATGGCTGAATTCCCCAAAGCATGTAGTGCAAGGGCCTGCCTGTATACTTTCCAATGGTAGTGTTTAAAGTTTTTGTATTCTATTATTATCTTGATAGGTAATATCATAATGTCCAAATGTCCTCAAATGTGTACAGTGTGTATTTATATCTTTGTATTATGACACTTCTTACCTGTCCAGTGGGCTGCCAATAGTGTAACTAAGGAGGGGCTGTTCCAAGTAATACCCTGTATTTAGGCATTCATCTCTAAATGAAGTGAAGAGGGTTACCTGTCCAAGATTCCACCCCCCCCTATAATGTTATAAATGGCCCATGAGAGGGGGAGGATATGATAGGTGTACCTTATACTTTGGTGTTAATTTTCCCTTAATAAATGCTATCTGGAGGTTGGCCAAGAATGTTTGTGCCTAATCTGCTTGCCATGGTTATGTGCAAAAATAGTAATTTATTTTTGTTTTCCTCAACAGTTTCCTTCCACGCCACAGGAATGGCAGACTGTGGCCTCCCACTTTGCCCAGCGGTGGGACTTTCCTAACTGCGGAGGGGCAATTGATGGGAAACACGTCCACATCGTCCCACCACCCAACTCGGGGTCGTACTATTTCAACTATAAGGGGTTCAATAGTATTGTGATGTTGGCAGTGGTGTCGGCTAATTACGACTTCTTGTATGTGGACGTGGGGAAGAATGGCCGGATGTCCGATGGTGGAGTCATCGCCCAGACGGAGTTCTACAGGCGTCTCCAGAATGGCAGCTTGGACTTGCCACCTCCAGAGGACAATGTGGAAGGACTCCCATTCGTCTTCCTTGCGGATGAAGCGTTTGCGCAGGGGGACCATCTTATGCGGCCATTCCCGATGAGGACCCTCACCCCGGAACAGAGGGTTTTTAATTACCGGCTGGCCAGAGCCAGAAGAGTGGTGGAGAACACATTTGGAATCATGGCCAGCCGGTTCCGCCTATTTCTGACACCCATCCATATGGCGGAGTATAAACTTAATCATCTAATCCTGGCGTGCTGTGTTCTCCATAACTTTTTACGCCAACATTCTGCCAACTATGCTGGCTCAGTTGGGCCTGAGGGCGGAAATCTACATGATACAACCCTGACGGCGCTTGAAAGTGGCCGTCCTGGCTTGCCCTCCCTGAGTGCCCATGATGTCCGGTTAAGATACCTTGAGTTCTTTGTGGGTAGGGGGGCCATCAATATGCCAGACAATTTGTGAAGCATTTATCAAATAAAAAAAAAATTGAATCTTTGGTGACATTTACTGCTTGTGTTTGTTTTAGCTGACAGCAATGTGTGGAGTCGTGAAAATGGCGTGATTGTGTAACCTTATACAAAGCACTGTTGGCTGTTATTTACTAAAGGCGTAGACACTTTTTATACTACAAGTGCACTTGAAAATGCACTGAAACTGCACTTGTAGTGCAAAGAGGATTTGCCCTTAGGAAATAACCACCATTTTCTCAGAAAACAGCAATTACATCACCACAAAAGTGTTGTAGCGTTGAGACAATAATGCACACATTCTTGATTAACAAACTTTTTAATACCTGCACAATCACATGTGCATTTAGAAACCGTTTTTAAAACAAGCCAACATGTTTGTTGTATAACAAATTTTGGGGTGGCATTATAAAAAATGGAAATGTCCATTTACGATAAAACAGGCCTGTGTAAAACCAACAAGAAACACAAAAAAACTTGAACTTACAAAGTTCACATATGGTAAAACTTGAAGGCAATATCAGACATGAGTATTTAGGAACTGTGTTTGATATTGCGTTCAGATGGGGTGAAGTCACCCCTTGAAAAGCCAAATTTGGAAGATGCACACCAATTTACGAATGTCAACATGTGCTAGCTGCCATCACGGGGGATCAAGGGACGTGTTTTGGGGGAGCAACCCCTTCCTCTCAGCTACTTTATTATTGAGGAAGGGGTTGCACCCCCAAAACGCATCCATTGATCTCCCGTGATGGCAGATAGCACATGTTGGCACACTGTGTGCATCCTCCAAATTTGGCTTTTCGAAACATCGCTCAAAAATTTAAAAGATTGTAGCACACAAAAAAAGATATTGATTTTGTGGGGTTTTAAATTCGCCTCAAAACATCAATGATGTTATTATTTTTTTGAATCACATCATTGATTTTTTTCTTGAGGTTTTCCAATTCTAAATTACACCCCATGATCTCCCCGATCAGGATCTGGGCACTTTCTGATGTGAAAGGATCTCGAACCACAACATCACGATCACCTAAAAAGAGAGAAACCAAACAAAAACAGGTATCAACAAACTGCCAGCATCCATCTCTTACCTGAGTCTCTGGTCGCAGACACTCACCTGTTGTGGTGCCAATTTCCACCACATCTTCTTCCTCCTCCTGCTCAGCTTGGGTTGGGGGTATTTCACCTTCTTCCAGAGGTGGGGGGTCTGTGGTCTCCTCGGATGAGGGGTGTCCTCCGAGTCTTTTCTCCCCTATGTAAAACAAAAATGGTATAATTAGCACACAGATATTTGATGGCAGAACTATAAATAAGAAACATTGCTTGGAAGTGGGGTACAATTGTCAATTTTAGCAGAGTTCCAAGATGTAGCTTTTTTAGTGTCCTTTGTCAACCTGCAATACTTTACCTGTTTTGTACAAGCTTCACAGATGGAGCCCCCCCTATAGTATACACTGGAGCACCTGTGTGCCCCCCCTAATAAAAAGGGTGTTTTTGTGTCCCACACTAGTGCTCCAGTGTCCAGATGTGAAAACAGCTGCTGAGTGTCCTCTCCTTACACAGAATCTAGTTTGCATTTCATTCTAGTAACAAAGCCATCTACACAACCAAATATTTTGCATCCAAGTAGGCCCTAAAAAATGTAGGAAAATGCATATGGCCTAAACAAGGGTGTTTTAGAGGCCGAAAAAAAAAATGTTTGATACGAACGAATAATGGGCCCATGAACATTAAAATTGACATTTTAAACTGTACAACACTTAAGAAAAGCATATGGAGCAGCACGAACGTAATAAAGACAAAAAGAATAGGAACACAGCACAACTACTTACTTTTTTGCAGCACTCTCCGGATCTTTCTGTACTGCTCGGGCTCTCTTAATTTCAGGTCCGACCACCGCTTCCTGAGCTGATCTTTCGATCGTCGTACCCCAAAATTCCTGTGCAGACTTTTGACCACTTTCGCAATGATCTTGGCCTTTCTGATATTGGGGTTGGGGTAAGGTCCATACTTTC
The DNA here is from genome assembly GCF_042186555.1 of Aquarana catesbeiana. Classification (NCBI taxonomy): domain Eukaryota; kingdom Metazoa; phylum Chordata; class Amphibia; order Anura; family Ranidae; genus Aquarana; species Aquarana catesbeiana. The sequence continues at coordinate 555,524,635 of NC_133326.1, forward strand.
CATCATAGTTGGCCTTCTTCAGGATGTCGACCATCTCCAACATCTCCCCAAAGGACATATTTGTGGCCTTAAATCTTCTCCTTCTGGATCGGGACGTGTCCGGATCCGGGCTTCCCTCCTCCTCCTCCTCGTTCCTGTAATTAGCACGCACCTGCTGTGTATCCGCCATGTGCTCTTCACCCACTGTGCCGAACGAAAAGGGGCGGGGAATAGACTAGAAAGAACGTCAGGGGCGGGCGGAGTTACACGCATGCGCAGTGTGTATAAAGCGTACCACACGTGTGTATTACGTACGATCTGTGAGCGGAGGAAGGAGCATTGGAGGCGCCGATCGTAAGAACGAAGGTAAGAGACATACTTGTGCCTATACTGCTTCTACATTGAGGCCTATATTGTAACAAGATTAGTAGAGTTTGGCCTGACATTAGGCTTAGTCTTGTGTTGTGTCTTGCAGTGAAAATGGATATCTTACAAGATAGTGACTTCATGGCAATATTCATTGACATGTTCAGGGAGCTGCCTTGTCTGTGGGAGATAAACCACCCACATTATAGGAACCAAACAAAGAGGAAGGCAGCACTGGATCAATTGTTGGAAATTGTGAAGCAGGTGATCCCCACGGCAGACATCACATATTTGAAGATCTTAATTGGTGGCCTGAGGAGCACATATGTAAGGGAGTGCCAGAAAGTCCAGGATTCGCAGAGATCCGGAGCAGCAGATGACATCTATGTCCCCAGGATGTGGTACTATGATAGGCTGCATTTTCTGGCAGGCCAGACTGAACCCAGGCCAGCACTCTCCAGTCTTCCTTCCACGCTTCCTTCCCCTCCAGCTGAGGCTTCTGACGCCCAACCTGGGCCTTCCAGACAGCAACATGTGGAGGAGCCCAGATTGAGCCCGGTATAGCATTCCTCTAAATATTGCTGGTTGTCCAATCAATGATGTTAACTAGATGTTAGTTTGGAGTACTAATTTATGATTGTGATTGATGATGCAAAAACTAAAACCATGTCCCTTTTTCATACACAGGAAAGTCTCAGCCAGGAGGTAGCCGGGCCGAGCCGGCTGCCTGATCTGCAGGTCCCTCCCCTACACCTGGAAAGAGAAAGTGGCAGGAGGAGGAGTGCCCTAGAGGAGGCTGCCATAGGCCTCTTTTGGAGGGCTACAGAGGCCCTGGGAGCACCACAGACCGTGGAGGACGACTTCGCTGCCATCATTGCCTCTAAAATGCAGAGGATGGAGGAGGGACAACAACTCATGTGTGAGTCGTTAATATTGGAGGCTCTTAATAAGGGGATGAGGGCCCAAATTACATCTGATACACACCTTTGTGAACTCACACATGGTCCTCCTCCTCCTCCTGCAGGTCCTCCTCCTAGTCCTCCTCCTCCTCCAGGTCCTACTCCTCCTCCTGCCACATCTCCAACAGCAGAGCCGCAGCGTGGAAGGAAGCGTGGAAGGAAGACCAGAAAGTGAGGACCCTGGATCCAGTCTGGTCAGCCAAAAGATGCAGCCTCTTGTGGTACCACAGCCTGGGGACACAGATGTCATCTGCTGCTATCCGGATCTCTGGGACTTCTGGACCAGACTGCCCTCCCTTACATATGGACTCCTCAGGCCACCAATTTTGATGTTCAAGAATTGATGTCTGCCCTGGGGGTCCCAGGCTTTGCTAATTTCTCCTGTTGATCCAGCATTGCCTCCCTCTTTGTTTGGTTCTGAGCCCTTAATAAAGAATTTTTGGTTTGAATTATACTTGCCTATGTGTGTTTTACTTCAAAAAGAACATTTTGTTTGTGAGGATTCAGGTACATTTCAAAAATACAATGTGAAATTAACAAGGGACACCAACAACAAACAATCTCCTTGAGATTAAATAATAAAAGATAATAATGGTGTTGTGGTAACTTGACACACAAAACACACACAAAAATAGTCTGGAGTAAAACTAAAAATAACATTAAACAAAGATCAGCCTTTGAAAAAATACAAACATAAAATCGAAAAGAAAAATGGCTTTAAATCAAAAAAAAAAAAAAAAAAAAAATTTTTTGTACGATGTGGCAAATAACAATATATTCAGGGAATCCCAAGGAAAAAAAAAAAAAGTTTGTGAGAAGTGTGTGTGAATATGAGCAGCAAAACTACTTAATTCTTGTCACATTATAAAGAAGAAGAGAGTGCGCTGTATTAAACCATTTTTAACATTGCAGCGTGACGAAAGTGCTGTATCCATTGCGAACGCTAATTTTACCAGACCGAGCTGTTCCGTGTCTTTGTGCGTCGGAACAGGCCACACACACACGGTCGGAATTGACGCGATCGGATTTTGTTGTCGGAAAATTTTATATCCTGCTCTCAAACTTTGTGTGTCGGAAAATCCGATGGAAAATGTCCGATGGAGCCCACACACGGTCGGAATTTCCGACAACACGCTCCGATCGGACATTTTCCATCTGAAAATCCGACCGTGTGTACGGGGCATTAGAGTTACAGAGGAGGTCTAGTGCTAGAATTATTGCTCTCGCTCTAATGATCGCGGCATATGTAACCTGTGTGTATCTGGCTCTGATACTAGCCAGTGCCTCAGCAGCCACTGACCTCACAGCAAGTCCCTGCTTTATGGGTGTTGTCCCATAATACAGTTCTATGTGGGATTGAAGGATTCTTGTATAAGCATGTCCGGACAATGGTTAAAACCTATTGAGGGAAGACATTTCTCTGCACAGCTCATGATTGATTCTACCCCTCTGAGAAGGGCTAGGCTGTGGGTCTCCCCTTGTTTCTGTAGGTATGATACGGCTGATTTGTTGCCTATCCAATAACAAATACTGGCTTCCCTTAAATATAGGGCACCATTGTAACCAGAGCCAATAAAGCTGCTCAGATTTCCAGGATGTTTGACACCTTCCCTGTATCCTGAATTCGCCACACAAGGCTCCCCATCCTTCTGAGCTGCCGTCTGTGGTAACAGTGATCCAGGATAATAGGCCTAAGGGACGAGAGTGGAACAGAGCTTAGAGTTGTACCCACCACCAAAAACTTTTTGACATTAGACGAGAAATCCTTACAATTTTTTGAGAAGCTGTCTTTTCCATTGTGTGAGGAAACTACATGCGGTGCCAGATTGCCCAGAATATCATTGGACTACAGGCTGACATGGTCCCTAGGGAGCTCATGCATTGTGAAGCTGTCATTGAAGAAGACACCAGCACCATTTGGGTCTTCTTCCTGATTGACTGAACTTTCTTTGAAGTAAGCGATATGGAACAATCTGAGGTATGAAAGAGAGGGCTTAAATATATCAACTACTGCAAGGGATTGATGTGGCTCTTTTTGAAATTGATCGACCAGCCATATGCCTTTAGGGTAGATAGGAGACCCTATCAATGTTTCAACAGCTTGATGTTGTCCAGATAGTGGTGGCCATCTAAGGGAGGCCAGAATGGAGAGGAAGAGAGGTCAAACGGTAGGTTTGCTTGGTCCTTGGCATTGGTGAATGCGTACACGAGGAGAGGTACCCCCACATGTGGTGAGGAGGCCTTGCTCACAAGAAGCCATGAACATGATCCAGAAACGCCTCTGAGCCAAAGCTCATTAAAAATGATCTGTTGTAAAGTGAAAAAATTGTTCTTTGGTCAGAGGAATGGAAATTTGACATTCTTTTTGGCAACCATGGGGCACCTTCTGGCTTGTTATCAGCATTCAGTTTAAAAGCATGGCGAGATGGCAGCAAACATCCCAGTTGTAGTAACAGAACTGTATCAAAGGTAAAGTAGAGTAAAGCTCAACTACCCAGGGGGAAGACCAGTAGTGTATTTGGGTTATGTGCTGCCCTAGGCCTGACTAAACTCATGCACCCCCTAATTTAAATATGACCCACCCCTTCCTGTCAAAGCCACACTCCTTGCTATTTAGGACCTGCCCTGAAATTTTCGAGTGGGGACACTAGTTCTGAGGGCCTGGGGGGGTGGGATGGATTCCCTTAATTTGCATAGATTTCCTCTCACTTCCTGTTTGGCTATGGTGCAGGAAGTGAAGGGTGATCTCTGCAATGGGACAGGGATAGTAAAAAATAAACTGACAGGGGCTATAACCCTCCCTTATTCTATCCAAAATGAAAAAAAAAAAGTGTTGCCTATAGTTCTACTTTACGCACAAATTTCTGATAATTTTATGGAGAGGACTAAGAAGATATAACCATGCCAATGATGCAGCAGAAAATATATAGCACAGTGAGGAAGGTTTATGGTCCAGGATGAGAGGACAGTCATAATTAGAAGCGGCGCCCATGCCCCCCCCCCCCCCCACAGTTGCGGAATGCCAGCCGCCCGCATACCGAAAGCAGCGCGGCCAATTTATGGGGGCACTAGACTAATTTGCCTCTTAGCCCAGTCCATCCGATAAGATTGGCACTAAACTAACAGTGTAGCACAAGCCAGTGGAGACTCTTTCTGTGCTGCCCCCCTGCAAAGTGCTGGCCTAGGCCAGGATACAGCGTTGGGGAAGACAACCCGATTGGGCACACTCACAGAATATTGCAGCGAAGAATATCACAACAGGTCTCGAGTCCAAGGAGAGCGTCTGTCTTGAGGTATGGAATGCAGCCTGGCCAGTCTGTGTCCAAACCGGGAGGCTTCCAGGAATGATGGCATGCCCCTGCACTTTCCCTACTTATCTGGAACCTCTACCTGTCGCTAATTACTGACCTTAACAGACAGGTGACCTGTCCCTACACTACCCACACTCAAAATGCATTCCAAACCTTAAATAGACCCAGCTTGACCTAAGATGGCTACCAGAGTCACATGGCATCAGCATCTAATCGGATAGCCTCCACTGACCCAGGAAACCATAGAGGAACCATTTTAGGCCCCTTTCACACGATCGGACCGTTCAGGTCCGCCTGTCAGTTTTGACTGCGGACCTGAACGGGCGCTCCATGTTAGTTTATGGAGCATCGGATGTCAGCGGAGACATGTCCGCTGACATCCGGCCCCGTCCGATCCGCTAAAAGCAGACGGATGTCCCTATGTCCAGGTCTGGCGGATCGGATCGGGTGAGATCTGATGAAAACGGACATGCTGTCCATTTTCATCCGATCCCTCCATAGGCGGCACTCAGTGAGCAGAGAGGGACCTGTCATCCGCCGGCTCAGCGGAGATCAATGGACAGATCTCCCGCTGAGCCGGCGGACTGAGGCGGGCTCTGTAGAAACGGAGTCAACCTCGTGTGAAAAGGGGCCTTACTCTTGACTTCCTCTCTCTCTTCAATGCCGCTGTGATTGCCTACAGGTGCATTAGTGTGTAAACAGGTGCTTCCAAGGGATTTTCCGTGTTGTGTGTTTATTAAGTGTTCTTGCATAGCAAGACCACTTACTGTTATCTCACATATATATTATTATTATAGCCAAATTTACCACCCTAACTCCTCCCACAACTTTTACACTACATAGACAAGTAATATACCGAAACGTGCAGATTGTTCCCGATTGGTGTGCTTTTACTTTGTGGAACATTTCACCGAATGGTTCACGAAATATCGTCATTTTTGCAGTGAAATTGGTCCCATAGGAATGAATGGCGAAATGTTCAAAACTAGAGTGGGAGGTGACAAAAGCTGACAACCCTATGATCAGCCAAAACATTATGACCCCCCCCCCCCATAATCAGCCAAAACATTATGACCACCCCATGATCAGACAAAACATTATGTCCACCCCATGATCAGCCAAAACATTATGACCACAACATGATCAGCCAAAACATTACGATCACCCCATGATCAGCCAAAACATTATGACCGCCCCATGATCAGCCAAAACATTATGACCGCCCCATGATCAGCAAAAACATTATGACCACCCCATGATCAGCCAAATAATTTATGACCACCCCATTATCAGCCAAAACATTATGAACACAACATGATCAGCCAAAATATTATGACCACCCTATGATCAACCAAAACATTATGACCATTTTTGAAAAAAAAAAAAAAATTTGAAAAAAAAATTTTTTTTTGAAAAAAAACATTTTTTTTGAAAAAAAAATCATTTTTGAAAAAAATGTTGAGCTCTCCTTTAGCTAATGATGGGACTTCATCAACTTTTTTACTACTATTTATACTTTTTAAAATATTAAGCTTTTTAACACTTTTCACGGTTACTCCAGCCACTCCAACCACACAACAGTTATTCAAACCACTCCACCCAGTTACTCCGCCCACTCCAGTTGTAGAGGCAAGAACACTTCACACAAATTGGTTTTTTGGGGCCCCTTACGCGGCTAGGCTCCCAGAAAGTCCCACACATGTGGTATCCCCATACTCAGGAGAGGCAGCTAAATGTATTTTGGGGTGCAATTCCACATATGCCCATGGCCTGTGTGAGCAATATATCATTTAGTGACAACTTTGTTCAAAAAAAAAAAAAATGTGTTACTTTCCCGCAACTTGTGTCAAAATATAAAATATTCCATGGACTCAACATGCCTCTCAGCAAATAGCTTGGGGTGTCTACTTTCCAAAATGGGGTCATTTGGGGGGGGGGGGTTGTGCCATCTGGGCATTTTATGGCCTTCAAAACTGTGATAGGTAGTGAGGAGTGAAATCAAAAATTTACGCCCTTAGAAATCCTGAAGGCAGTGATTGGTTTTTGGGGCCCCGTACGCGGCTAGACTCCCAAAAAGTCCCACACATGTGGTATCCCCATACTCAGGAGAAGCAGCTGAATGTATTTTGGGGTGCAATTCCACATATGCCCATGGCCTGTGTGAGCAATATATCATTTAGTGACAACTTTTTGTAATTTTTTTTTTTTTTTCTTGTCATTATTCAATCACTTGGGACAAAAAAAATAAATATTCAATGGGCTCAACATGCCTCTCAGTAATTTCCTTGGGGTGTCTACTTTCCAAAATGGGGTAATTTTGGGGGGGTTTGTACTGCCCTGCCATTTTAGCACCTCAAGAAATGACATAGGCAGTCATAAACTAAAAGCTGTGTAAATTCCAGAAATTGTACCCTAGTTTGTAGACGCTATAACTTTTGTGCAAACCAATAAATATACACTTATTGACATTTTTTTTACCAAAGACATGTGGCCGAATACATTTTGGCCTAAATGTATGACTAAAATTGAGTTTATTTGATTTTTTTTATAACAAAAATTAGAAAATATCATTTTTTTCAAAATTTTCGGTCTTTTTCCGTTTATAGCGCAAAAAATAAAAATGGCAGAGGTGATCAAATACCATCAAAAGAAAGCTCTATTTGTGGGAAGAAAAGGACGCAAATTTCGTTTGGGTACAGCATTGCTTGACCACGCAATTACAAGTTAAAGCGACCCAGTGCCAAATTGTAAAAAGTGCTCTGGTCAGGAAGGGGGTAAATCCTTCCGGGGCTGAAGTGGTTAAAGTGCCCCCATCCCCGCGAGCTCGCGCAGCGAAGAAAACACATACGGAAGTCGCTCCCGCATATGTAAACGGTGTTCAAATCACACATGTGAGGTATTACCGCGATCGTCAGAGTGAGAGCAATAATTCTAGCCCTAGACCTCCTCTGTAACTCTAACCTGGTAACTGTAAAAAAAATTCAAAGAGTCGCCTATGGAAATTCATAGCTACCATAGTTTGTCGCCATTCCACGAGTGCGTGCAATTATAAAGCGTGACATGTTTGGTATCTATTAACTCGGCGTAACATCATGTTTCACTTTATACAAAAAAATTGGGGTAACTTTACTGTTTGGATTTTTTAAAATTCATGAAAGTGTCCCTTTTCCAAAAATTTGCATTTAAAACAGCTGCAAAAATACCGTGTGATATAAAATATTGCAACAATCTCCATTTTATTCTCTAGATTCTCTGCTAAAAAAATATATATAATGTTTGGGGGTTTTAAGTAATTTTCTAGCAAAAAATATGGATTTTAACTTGTAAACACCAAATTTCAAAAATAGGCTTAGTCATGAAAGGGTTAAAATAATATACTCCACAAGGTAAATCAACCACAGGTTAAAGGGGTTGTAAAGGTAAAAATTTTTTCACCTTAATGCATTCTATGCATTAAGGTGAAAAAACTTCTGACAGAACCGCCGCCCCCAGCCCCCCCGTTTTACTTACCTGACGCCTCGAAAGTCAGCTTCGCGTTCCCGACATCTGTTCCTCCGCTCACCCTGGCCGCTGATTGGCTGCAGTGGATGGATTGAAAGCAGCGCAGCCATTGGCTCGCGCTGCTGTCAATCACATCCGATGACGCGGCGCGCCGGGGGGCGGGGCCGAGTGATACAGCGAGCGGCTATAGCCGCCGGCTGTATCACGGGAGCGCGCCCGCAAGCACTCACCACCGTGCGAGGGAGCTCGCATTAAGGTGGTGAATGCTTGCGGGGAGGAGCTGAAACAGCCGCCGAGGGACCCCAGAAGACGAGGTTCGGGGCCACTCTGTGCAGAACGAGCTGCACAGTGAAGGTAAGTATAACATGTTTGTTATTTTAAAAAAAAAAAAAAAACACCTTTACAAACGCTTTAACCCCTATATTTATGGGTGAATGTAATTGCTGTATGTGTTGTCCAATGTTTATACTAATACGGCGATTGATAGTTTGTCTACAGATGCTCTTTGGCACGTATGGGACTCTGTTTTAGATTATACCCCGTTACATATTTCCCACAAGTGAGAACGGCTATCAACACGCAGCTCTAAGTGAGAATCCTATATAAGGAGGAATTAGTATAAACATTGGACAACACATACAGCAATTACATTCACCCATTAATATAGGGGTTAACCTGTGGTTGATTTACCTTGTGGAGTATATTATTATAACTTAGTGGCTATAGGTTTTGCTGACCTGTTCACGTTCATATTTTTATTCTGCATTTGATATTTATTTATGTTTTTTTTTATTTATGAACCACGGATTGATTTATTACACAGTGCACTGGTTTATAGTTTGACTGGAAGGTTAATATTAGCGCAACATATCATTTAATTTATTTGTCAAAAAATGTGAACTGTTACACTACTGACTAGACTATAGACATGTGCGATTAGTCTTGTACGAATTGAAAATTCGTACAAATTTATGTTCGGGAGGATCCTATACTATGCTTCCGAATTTTATACGAAATACGAAATTTCGTTTACGAATTTCGGATCCAAATTCCTGACGAACATTCGTAATTGTTGGGAAAAGTTAACGATCCTAAAAGTTAAAAACCCAGGAAGTCAGCACAGCACATGGATGGTGGGAGCCCCTCATAATGATAAATTCATCAAAACCAACATTTGTAATTGTTAAGAAAAGTTAACGAACCTAACGAAAATTCGCATTTCGTACGAAATTTCGGACACGAATTACGAATCAATTGTAATACGAAACGGAACAAAACAAATTTATTGACAGTGCACATGTCTACTAGACTATAACCTTCTGGAAGTGCAGGTCAAGGTCTGAAGACACAAATGAGGACACTGCGGGGTTATCCTCTTCTATAGATCTGGTCCTGTAGGTGGGGAAAGGGGCGGAGCTCTATCATCAGTAAGTTGCCCCCTGTAGGCTCCAGGAGAAAATTTTTGGGACTTTCACCCCTCAGCTGTCCCATGTAATACTTTCTGTTCTGACACTAGATGTCCTCCCCCTTTCTGACTCCAGGATGAGAAGTCAGTAGGGGCGGGACTCAGGGCGGTGAGTCACACAACTTATAGTCCAAGCGGTGACGAAGCAGTCTGCAGGAGGCGGGGCTCAGAGCGATGGAGAGGCGGCCTTATTGTGTAGTCAGTATTGGGGCGGGGTAAAGGCAAATTTTCAAGTCAAGCTGAGGGCTGAGTTCCTGGCGGTGATGTAGTGGGCGGAGCTCGGTGCGGTGAGTCCGATAGAGGGCGGGTCTCGGAGCGGTGAGGTAGTGGGCGTGTCTCGGAGCGGTGAGATAGTGGGCGTGTCTCGGAGCGGTGACGCAGCCGGTGGTTGTTGACGTGGCCGTAGCAGTTGTCGGTGTGTCGGTGAGGCGGAAGGATGAGTGAGCCCCATAAGCAGGATATTGTGGCCATCTTCAAGCGGCTCCGGTCAGTCCCCACTAATAAGGTGAGCGGTCCGTGGGGATGGTCCTGCAGGGCTGTCCGCTCCCTGGGCTGTGCCGGTCCTCATTGGAGGAGTACAGGGCCAGGAGGTGGCGGTGACATGGGGGGGGGGTGGGGAAGTCAGCTGGTTAGTAACTTTAGTAGTGTGGACACAAGTAGACAGGTTATGGGGGGTGTATAAAGGGAGCTTTGTGACCTCAGACAGAGCAATGGGGGAAACAGCTAGGTGACACAGTGAGGTGGGTCACAGATGGGTGAGCTGGCATGGGGGAGGGGGGGACAGGACATCTGGGGGGGGGGGAATGAGCTGGCTGACCTGGCATGGGGGAGGGGGGTACACAGCTTGGTGACCCTGGCAGAGGGAGGATGGGGGGGACAGGAAATGTGGGGGGGGGGGTGACCTGAGCAGGGATGGGGGGGGGGGGGGTGTGAACAACTTGGGTAGAGTTAGGTGAGGGTGACATCTGGGTCATCCAGGCATAGTGTGGGGAAAGGGGGGTGTCTGGGTGACCTGGGCATGGGGGGGGTCTGGGTGTTGTGGGCATGATGATAGCTGGGTAACCTAGGCAGAATTTGGATGAGGAATCAACTGGGTGGCTTGGGTAGAGTTAGGTGGGGGTGACAGCTGGGAGACCAAGGCAGAGTGTCAAAGGGGCCAATGTGGAAAGCTGGGTGACCCGGGCACAACAGACAGGGTAATGGACAGACTTGGTCTCCTGGGCAGAGTATGGTGGTAAGTGGCCAGCAGTGTGATTCGGAGTAGATGTAATCTGGGCTGTATGATGTGCAGCATATATAGGCAGGTAAGTGGCTGTGTAGGATGGAGAGGTCTGGCTCAGCTCTGATGACGTGTTCTCATTCTTTCTACAAATAATATTCTCTGGCTGACACTGAAAGTAGAGAAGTGTCTGCTGGTATATGTGATCATGTGAAGGGTGCTGAACACTGCGCCTCATTATCTGTACCTGGTGGAGGATGAGGTCCTCCGTCTCTGGGCTGTGCTCAGTCTGTACATCTCATGCAGTGACACATGGACCTTCTGACTGTGTGCTGGATATTCATACAGGTGTGATTAGAATTCCTCATAAAAAATAAAGTGGACTGACAATCCAGCCAAACTCCGACATGTGGTGTACTTCGTTGTGAGTGTGTAAGCGTTGTGCGTGTTTTTAGTTATTTCTTTTTAGTGGTGTGTGTGTGTGTGTGATAGTATGACCTGATGATTATTTTTAAAATCCTTTTAAGGATATATTTATATAAATAAAACTTGTGTGTAACATAATCTTAAAGGGATAAACAAGCACCGAGTACATGACCATTCCATCATCTTGGAAAACAGTTCTAATGCTTTGTTTTAGTACTTTCTAGTTGAAGTTGGTCTGTAGATTGTAGTTGGATCAAGCAGTGCAGTGATTCCTTGTCAGTTGCTTTGTGTTCTCCAGTGCACATCTACCATCTGTTCTTTACAATCAGGGTAATGCCGCGTACACACAAGCAGACTTTACGGCATACTTTGTCCGGCGGATTTTTCGACTGACTTTACGTCGGACTTTCCGAATGGACGGACTTGCCTATGTGTTTCATTTCTAGGTCCGTTGAATTTTGGAGGAAAAAAAGTCAGCTGGAGCCCACACACGATCGAATTGTCTGACGGACTCCGGTCCGCCGGACCAAGTATGCCGTAAAGTCCGGTTGTGTGTATGCGGCATAAGGAGAACCAGTCACAATTTGCCATGAGCAAGA